>NC_057714.1:71169886-71184182 GCF_004010195.1 Chiloscyllium plagiosum
CAGGGGTATCTCATGTTTAGGGGATCTATTTAAGAAGGGGTCCTGATGTCTTTTGAACAGCTGCGGCAGAAATTCGGATTACCTAATGGAGACCTCTTTCAATACTTCCAAATTCAAGATTATATACAGAAGAAGACTACGTTATTAGATAGTCTTTATAAATCAAATAGAGAATGCAGAGTGCAACGGCCAATGGGGGTATCTTCCGTCAGTACTGTTTATCATTTACTACATGATGAAGTATCGGGAGATATGGACAATCTGCTTAAAACATGGGATCAGGATTTGGGACTAGAAATCTCTATAGAAACGTGGAATGACATTTGGGAAAACGCCAGAAGAATCACCATCTGCAACAGAACTCAAGCTATCCAGCTGAAGATACTTCATAGGGCCCATATAGCACCAGATTGATTAGCAAAATTTAAGGCAGGAGCATCTCCAATGTGTCCCAAATGTAAAATAGAGGTGGGCACTCTTGCACATTTCCTATGGACCTGTCATAAGATCTGTAGACACTGGACTAAAGTAGCAAGTATCCTGACAGAAATTTTAGGAACGGAAGTTAAAGTGGACCCTGTATCTCTCCTTTTGGGCTTTTCGAACTTACATTCCCAGGATATGCACGGGAAGGGATTATTTTCTATTCTCTCTTTCTGTGCAAGGAAAAATATTTTGGTAAACTGGGTGGCTGAGGGCCCCCCTGGACTTTCAAATTGGCACAGATTAATTATGGAGTGTATTCCCCTTGACTTCCTTACAAATACGGTGCACCGAAAGACCGAATTATTTCATAAAAATATGGCAGCCCTTCTTGAATTATATAAATACAGATATTTCGGCTATCCTAACAAGGGCTTTTATTTAATTGAGATTGCGAACCTGGCTGGTCCGGGGCCCCTTGGGAGAGGAATCCCGCACAAATACGGGTTTTGTTACATTTGATATTAACACATTCCGAGCATGTATCTCACTAACCAATTTCTGTGTTATCCATTGGGTTTTTTTTCTTTTTTTTTCTCTTATTTGAATAATGTAAGAGACTTAATTATACACTCTGGTTAGTTGTAGGTTAGATTAGTAGTTAGTTGCGTTTTTTTTTTCCTCGGTATTTTTCTTTTGTTAAATTTTGGTTATTATTTATTTAAGATTTAATTGTATGTCAATGTTTGTACTTGAGAGTTTTTTTTAATTTTTGTAAACTTGTCAAAATGTTAAATTTCCAATAAAAGTATCTATTAAAAAAAAAATAAAGGTATGTTACCATCCCTTTTTAAACCTGAATCTCTGAAACGGTGTTCATCTTTTACCAACTTTTAAAGCATTTGATTTACAAAGAAATGGAATATAGTATTTATGGGTCAGTTTTATTTTTGTTAGGCATATCCTGACTGATTCTTTCAAGGACTCATTCTCATTAGGCTTTTCTGTGAGAAGATAGCTAATAAATCCAGCAGATACCAAACCTCCAATAAAAGAGCATTCTTCAAGTCACCCACTTTCAATTATAAAGAATTGGCTATGGAAAATCTTCATCAATAACTGTCAAAACAAAACCTGTTGTAACATAATATGCACAATTAGACAAGTAGAAAATGCTTTTTACACATTAACTATCTTCTACTAAGGAATAATACACAGTTAGAAAGTGACTTTGTAATCTTTTATCTTTTCAACTTGCACAGCTTGCACTTGGCATTTTATTGCTTGGGTCACACAAACCAAAATATCTTTAACATTGTGAATAATATAAAGCAACTATTTTTGCCATAGTTGATATAAAGCTAAAACCCTTAGAAAGCATGATGTTAACTTGATGAGTTGCCTTTTCTTCAGGTAATTTAAAATGGCTTCTGCAACAGTTTGTCGACTATTGTCATTATACTCTCTCAAAACATGAAGTGCACCAACTGTGATGTGATGTAAATCTGCTCAGATAATATTTAGTGCACTGCATCAAGTAACTGATTTGCACTTGTGCTTTCTCACTAGAATTCTGCTAATAACAGACATGAAGAACAGAATAATATCTGCTAGTGATTACTGTCTGCTGTTGCCACACTGTTCTTTATGTTCATTAACAATAGCCCTGCATATAATTGCAACAAAGGTACATGAATACAACTACCATCTTGTCAAACTGATGTCTTTTCACTTCATTGAAGTGTACATTTGGCTATAATTGGGGGAGCCTCATATACCAATAGATCATTTACTCAATGCACCTGTCAAGAAAAGACCTGTGCTTTATTGGTTATATGTTCAGTTTTAGCAAAACATTTTGCTGCTCAAAGGCTCCAAGATGTTCTACCTGGCTGACTACATTTACTAAATTTTAATCAACAACAGTAGATCTCCTGTGTCATTGCTCACAGTGGCTCAAAGGATACAATATTTTATAATGACAGAAGCATTGTACCATGTAACATACAATATATTAAATTCAGTTCATTGCCTGTGGCATTACTCACTGGCAAAGGAACTGATACATCTCTTCCAGTAACGGCAGTTATTCCTCACTGTCTAATTCTTATTTGGTTGCTTTCTTGGTCTTTGTTCTGCATCATTTTTTTCTCCCTCTCTTGCAATCATTTTTCATTGTGGCCTGTATCATTCCATTATCCATTATTTCTGTCTCACTCTTTATACAAGCCCTATTCTCTCGGCTTTCTTTAATTTATCCAATATCTGTGCAGTTCTCCAATTACTTCAATTGTTAATGTCATCAAAAAAGAATCGCCACCAGGACAGAACCCCAATGGTCCTCACCTACCACCCCACCAACCTTCAGATACATCGTATTGTCCTTCGTCATTTCCGCCAGTTCCAAACAGACCCCACCACCAAGGATACATTTCCCTTCCCTCCCCTTTCAGCGTTCCGGAAAGACCACTCCCTCCACGACTCCCTCGTCAGGTCCACACCCCCCACCAACCCAACCTCCACTCCCGGCACCTTCCCCTGCAACTGCAAGAAATGCAAAACTTGCACCCAACCTCTCCCCTAACTTCCCTCCAAGGCCTCAAGGGATCCTTCCATATCCATCACAAATTCACCTGCACCTCCACACACATCATTTACTGCATCCACTGTACCCAATGTGGCCTCATCTACATTGGGGAGACAGGTCACCTACTTGCGGAACATTTCAGAAAACACCTCTGGGACACCCGCACCAACCAACCCAACCAGCATCTGCAGTCCTCACTTTCGCCCAAAAAAGAAATATTGCAAATATTAAGATTTGGGGCACATAGCAACTTACACGGAATGTGCACCAATCTAACTTTGGTGGAGGAAAACTGTCAAGCTACAACATGGGACAGTTAAGAGATAAGGTATTGCACAGAGTCTACATCAATTGACATTTGACTTTTCTTAGAGACCTCTTGAGGTGTGCCTCATTGACTTGTATCTGAAAGTGCATGTCGACGTTATTTAGTGTATTCCCCTTAGCCTCCTCAAAAGTATACTTTTACCAGTTTCCCTTTTACGAAAATAAGCATGCTTCCTGTCTTTCAACAAATTAGGGGCTTGTAAATACAAATTATTTTACTTCTTAATGTTCACTGATTTGCTAAGACCAAGGTTGATAGAAGGCATGGACTGGGTTTCTGTACTAACTCAAGAATTATTATTTCCTACAAATACCTAGACATAGCTACAAGTGAACAATTTCAAACCATTGGCTTGGAAAACTACTAACTAAAACTCTGATAAACTTAGACATACACACAAAGAAAAATTGTGAAAATAGGTTACTGGTAGAGGTAGAAAGTCAGCTCAGTGGTTTTTGATTTTCCGGATTCCGATGTTGAGATGATTCTTTTGTCCAGGTATTTTTTATTTCTGAATTGTTCCACTGGTTTACAAGAAGTATTGAGTAACTGATTCATTTGGGTAACATCTCTGATTTATCAATTTAAATGTTACCACTGAGAGGAACTGCTATTGGTAAAGGTAACTGGTTTTCATCAGAATTAAAATAGATTAAAATTTTTGACTGCAGAGAACAGGCAGCTTCTGGGCTGGGAGAAGGTTAGCACTCTTTATTTCTCCTTTCTCACTTTGTCTCGGTCACTTCATTCCCCCCTCTCACTTTGTCTCGGTCACTTCTTTCCCCACTTGCACTGTTTCTCTGTCACTTCATTCCAGCTCTGAGCTGCTCAGTCCCCAAGAATCAGTCACACATTTGTTGGCAAGTATTTGATAATTGTCACTGGTCCGCAGACCAATCAATTTCTTGCGACCAAAACCTGCATTCGTTCACATCTTCAGCACCAGATCATTTGCAATCTGACCTTGAATTGTTGCTTGCTGTATGTTTATAATACCAAGGATTTCAAGTCACTTGCTTTCAAAGCTGCAGCTATTCTTTCAAACACAGGCTTTTAAAACAGTTCTTTCTCATTTCAGTCACTAGTTTTAAAAACACAAAAGTAAAAAGACATGGTCCTTACAGATCACAGCTGATGTTATTACTGGACAAGTTAGATCCCTGATTGAAATCAGCTTTATAGTTTTTTATGAACTCAACATGATGATGCTGCACTGAAATATTAATATGCAATGCTGCAGATATGGTTTTAAAATTAAAACAGATGTTTATGACATAAAAAAATGAAGATAAACTAAAACAAATCCATCAAATTAAGTCTTTATATTTCTTTGTCTCCCTTGGCCAGGTTTTATTTTTCCATTTCTAACTGTATCTGAGCTAATTCCAGCTGGGAAATCCCATTTTCATCTCTCCCTTCTTTCAAATCTAAATTTTGGATAATCACTCAAAGTATCGCCTCCTTTAAAGACTCTGCTTTTACACCTATCTTCAATTTATCTGCTAACTCTCACAGTTTGGCTGCAGTCTAAGATTCAAATAATCCAGTGTCTATTCTTGCATTTCCAAAAGTTCAGAACAACATTCAAAATCTGCGGAATAAACTTCACCTCTATGTCCGGAACATCCATATGCCCAATATTTTGAAAGAAGGAAACAGAAGCCTCTTTAATCCACTTGGTTCAAATATTGGAAGAGACCCTATTTGTTATGGTCCCAGCTGATGTAACCACTGGACAAGTCAGATACCTGATTGAAATCTGGGTTGATAGATCATAATTTTTTTTTTATTTAGCAAGGCAGTCTTCTGCTGAAATATCAGCTTGTAATGCTGTAGATTTTGTTTCAAATGCAATAGGAGTTTTAGTTTAGTTCATGGTATGTGAGTGTTGCCAGCTGGGTCAGCATTTACTTGGTTGCCCTTAAGGTGATTGTGAACTTACCTTTTTGAACCAATGCAGTCCATTTGTTGTAGGATCTGCTGTACCAGCTCAATCTTCAGTAAGCTAAAGCAGCGAGTGTTTGACAACAAAGACCTTCACAAGTGAACAGAGTACCTGGTAAACATATTAGTTGTTGTCACCACAGTCCTATTTGTACTGTACTGTACTGTACTGTCTCAGCAACACATAGTAATGTTACTAAATTTCCACTAGCAATGCCTCTCAAGCATCCTCCAGATTCAATGTATAGAGTATTGAGCAAACACTAGTTTCTTTCTTGAAGTCACTTCCACAAGTATACAGTCAAAACTCTGAAAGCATCAACATTGATTGGCTGGATACCATGCACAGATACTATCACAATCTTTTGGTCTTGTTCTCAGAAATTTCCAATAACAGCATTCCAGGGAAGAACAGTAAAAACATTTCAAATGCAATAAAGCTTTCTGTGAAGGCATTAATCATTGGGAGAAGCTTGTTACTAGTCACTCAGATTAACAACAATTTCTCCATCAAATGGCATCATGTTTAGAGGTCCAAATTCTTAATGACAAGGCACAGCGATAGCAAAGACAGGAAGAAATGAAAGTGAATACTGCACTCAAGATCCTGCTACATCATGGAATGCTATGCCCCATATGCCCAAAGATATGTGGGACGAGACTCAGTCAAATAAAGACCCATGAGAGAACCTCCCAACTCTGAGTCAGCATCATCCTCAAATCGAGGGACAACAGACAATGTTATACGCATTCCTAATTTCATCCTCTTCAGGCATTAAATATCATGACATTGAGTGATGGCAGTACTCAGCACAAACTCTCACAATGCATTATACTTGATTACAATTATATTATGTAGCAAAAGTACTCAATGCACTAACCCACATGTTTAGAATCCTTGCTCTATTATATTACAATGGGAAGTATTCTGTGGATCATCGACATTAATTGATTTAATCTGCTTATTCTGTACTCCATCACCCCACTGCTTGCCCACAGTTTAGGATAGCAGATGCTAAGGTTGGTTCCCCTGGGCAGCCTGGTTGCTTCAGATGTAATTTTTAAGACTCACAACATCCTACTAATGTTTCCATATGCTGGAATTGCATAAATACAGATTACAAAAGCATAACCTATTAGAAGAAAAAAGAACGATCTTGCATTTAGCCCCTTTTATGACCTCACAGCTCTTCACTGCCAACAAACACTGTTTGAATTGTAGTCACTAGATTCCAAGCCAGAACACAAAAATGACATGTAGCAAAGCTCGACATTGGTAATAAATAGCCTCAATAACCCAAATGCATAGAAGGATGTGAAGTGCTTATAGTTGAAAACCTTTAAATAAAAGACAACTGCTTCCTTACTTTCCAAGAAAAGAAGATACCAAAGCAATCAGCTTAACCTAGGCATGGGCAAACAAAAAGGCAAACCAACCAAGTTTACACGGCAAAATTCTCTTAACCAACATCAAGGAAACGGTGTCATAAGTTGTCCCATAAAGTAACCAGGCAATATTGTGACAAAGGAGAAAGTGAGGACTGCAGATGCTGGAGATCAGAGTCAAAAAAATGTGGTGCTGGAAAAGGACAGCAGGTCAAGCAGCATCCGAGAAGCAGGAGAGTCGATGTTTCGAGCATAAGTTCTTCATCACCCACATTCCTGATGAAGGGCTTATGCTCAAAACTTCGACTCTCCTGCTCCTCGGATGCTGCCTGACCTGCTGTGTTTTTCCACACCACACCTTTTGAATAGTGTGACAAAGTCAATCTCAGAGATCCATGCTTTTCAGACAATGTTACGGATTCCTCCATTACCATTCCTGTATGGTCCTGTTCCAGCGGTAAGATAGATCCATTAGTGATAGCAACACAATGTTATAATGTAAGCTGAGGAAAACTCGTCCAAGTTGAGGGAAGAGAAAAGAAAAGATGTTCAATGCTGAGTATATTATTGGGAAAATAATGCTTATATTCTGTCACTGAGATTTGCAAATCAGTCTTGTGCCCTCCTCACCCAACAGTGCTTTTTTTGCTTATTCATTCAAGTGCAGGAATGTTGGCTGAGCCAGCATTTAATGCACATCTCTTAATGTCCTTTAGATGGAGTGGCGACTGCACTTTTGAACCACTGCATTCCATTTGCAGTCAGTTCATCAAGAATGTTATTCGAAAAGGAGTTCTTGAATTTCGACCCAGTGAAGCTGACAGAACAGCAATATATTTCCAAGTTAAGTTGGTGAGTGGCTTAGAGAAGAACTTATACTGGGAGTGTTCCCATGTGTCTGTTCCTCTTGTAACTCTAAATGGTAACAGTCATATGTTTGGACAGAGCTGTCTGAGGAGGCATATTTCTGCAGTGCATTTTACAAATGATACACCTTTTGAGGTTAAGGGTTGGTGAAGGCAGTGAATGTTTGTGGGTGTGGGGTCAACAAGCTGGTTGATTTGCCCTGGCTGATATCAAGATTCTTGGGTGCTGCAGGAGCTGCACTTTATCAAGGCAAGTGGGGAGTATTCCAAGATAATTCTGACTTGTGCCTTGTAGATGGTGGACAGACTTTGGGAAGTTAAGAGGTGAGTTACTTTCTACAGAATTCCTAGCCTTGGATTCCAGTTCAGTTTCTAGTTGATTGTAACCCCTCAGGATGGCGATAGTGTTGGCGGTGATACTATTAAATATCAAGGAGTGATGGTTAGGTTCTTTCTTTTTGGAGACGTCATTGTCCCATACTTGAATACAGCAGTTGAGAATAGACTTGTGGGGCAGTGATTGGTTAGATTGGATTCATCCTGCTTTTTGGGGACAGGGCATAGTGGACAACTTTCCACATTGTTAGTTACATGCCAGTATTTTGTTACACCAAAACAAATTTGGTGGGCATGTGATTGGTTCTGGAGCTCAATTTTTAGTATTAACGCTAGGATATTATAAGGACTGATGGGCATTGTTGGATGTGATGTGTTCAGTCATTGCTTGTAGACCAAATCACATTGCCTAAACTCTTCTGTTGGGGAACCCCAAGATGAGGCGGAGATGATTCATCGACTCAGCACTTAGAGTCATAGAGATGTACAGCACAGAAACAGACCCAACTTATCCATGCTAACCAGACATCTCAACCCAATCTAGTCCCACCTGCCAGCACCTGGCCCATATCCCTCCAAACCATTCCTATTCATGTACTCATCCAAATGCCTCTTAAATGTTGCAATTGTACCAGCCTCCACCACATCCTCTGGCAGCTCATGCCATACACGTACCACCCTCTGCGTGAAAAAGTTGCCCTGAGGTCTCTTTTATATCTTTCCCCTCACTCTAAACCTATGCTCTCCAGTTCTGTACTCCCCACCCCAGGGAAAAAACTTTGTCTATTTATCCTATCCATGCCCCTCATGATTTTATAAACATCTAAGGTCACCCCTCAGCCTCCAACGCTCCAGGGAAAACAGCCCCAGCTTATTCTACCTCTCCCTATAGCTCAAATCCTCCAACCCTGGCAACATCCTTATAAATCTTTTCTGAACCCTTTCAAGTTTTGCAACATCCTTCCAATAGGAAGGAGACCAGAATTGCATGCAATATTCCAAAAGTGGCCTAACCAATGTCCTGTACAGCCACAACATGACCTCCCAACTCCTATACTCAATACTCTGACCAATAAAGGAAAGTATACCAAACGCCTTCTTCACTATCCTACTGTGATTCTATTTAGGAGCTATGAACCTGCACTTCAAGGTCTCTTCTGCAAATACTTCAGCCTCAATTCTGCACTGTAATGTTTGACTTCTCCATCATTGCTAACCTAACTGGTGTTGGCTTAGATGATGATGCCCACATTTAATAAAAGAATTTAAAAAACAACAACTATTGCAATCTTCCACTGTCATCAGTTAAAAAAATCTATAATTACAATTAAGTAATTTAAACTTAAGCACACTCTTATTTTTGACACAATAAATTCATGCAGGTAATTGAAAATCATCATCTTTATCCAAAAGTCTGAGAGGAAATGCAACTAACAAAGGTTAAGGAAGGTATTTTGGGAGTAACATTAAGCCAAAGAAATTTTGTATTCTGTAACTTGCATTTATCAAATTAATCAAACTTCTTGTATTAATCTCCTGTCAAACATGGAGCATCAAATAAGTAGTGAACACCCATTTGAGTTGTAATTGAAGAAACAACAATCAATCAGTGACTGAAATAGAAAGACTGAGTTATAATCCAAAACTGTATAAGCCTGTTTACAGTTATTAATTAACCGAGAGCTTTAGTTTTTGTAAAAGCTGAAGTATAATAGTAATGCATCTTCCTGATCTTGATTAGCCTTCAGAAAGGACAATATGACCTTACAGAAAACTGAAGTAATTGAAAATCAGTTGAAATTATACAAATAGAAAATAGTCCAAAGTCTAAGGAAATTGCTATAAACCAGCTCCATTTAGTTGTTTTAATCAACCTGCTTGGACATGCTATGACACACTTCTGAGGGACACTACCACTGTACCAAAAGAGGTAAAGACCTACACTGTATTCTTGCCTTGAATACTGAATAGAGGTGGCTGTAGTAACTGAGATCGAATCAAATTGACTTGAGTAACAGATTTGACTGGTTAATATTTGTTGAAATGAGGTTGTAGCAATTTAGCAATTAAATGCCAAAGTTACTGTAGGCTATCTTTCTAGGTAGATATTAAAGTCTCCCAAGGCAGAATTCTAAAAGAATCGCTGTCAATGTGGATGTTCTAGTGTTTTACGGTTCTATGAGCTGATCATCTGGGTAGAATCGTAAAGATCTATCCTGCGTTTAAATAAATACTTTTTTTCCTGAATACTCTCACTTTAAGTAACATCTTGTGTCCTACCTAAACTGAAGGTTTTATCATATTTGAACTATTTATTAAATCATTTCCAAAGTGTGAGTGGATTGGATTGATTGTAATTAAGTTGCAGGAAGCAAACTCAAAGAAATTAAAACTCAGATTACAACTGTGATCAAAGGCAGAATAATTGAACACAATGTTTTTTGCTAAGATTCGCATTGGATTGGGAGCTAGGAATTGTTGGGCTCTCCCCCTGCTTCCAACTCACTGCAGCACTTTGGAGACTCTTTAGCCTATCTCCACTATTAAGCTTACATTGGGAACAATGCCACTCGCTTACAAGCAGAGTCAGCCTCCTAACTGATTCCTAACCTTGTCCTTTGACTCTGTACTTGGTAATGGCATCAACTGGGGGAAACTAGAAAACACTTAAATAAAGTCTAGGGTTTAACTGGTCCAATCCTCATGCTCCATTGTAGTTCGGGATCTCCAGGCCACTGCCCATGACCCATGTTAAACTCTTGATTAGACTGTGAACTTTTTGATTTAGTTTTTGTGGTCAAGAAAACAACTTCCACCTGTTCTTTGTTAACAGTTAGAATCAATACTCAGGGGACTAACCAGTAATTTGGCAAAAGTCCTGACGAAGGGCTCAGATTCAAAAACGTCGATTCTCCTGCTCCTTGGATGCTGCCTAACCTGCTGTGCTTTTCCAGCACCACTCTAATCTAACCAGTAGTTTGGCCCATTATATGGGTCTTCTAGATCTAAGGGAATGTCAGATCAGATACTCATCAAGTGAGCCAAAAATGTATTGAGGTACCAATAGTTTAGATGCCTAAGGCCATCCAGATTCCTTTTAGTCAGGAGGAATTTGTTGTAGAAATGTGTTGACTGAACCGTCATTGCATAATTAAAAAATTTCTTAGATTTTATTTATAAATGTCAGAATGTATTTTATCAGTATGTAAAAGTATTTATCCTTACATTGAGAATTTAACAAACCTGACAGAAGGTATGGAGGCAGGGTCATTGAATATTTTAAAAATAGAGGCTGATTGATTCTTGCTAGACAGAAAAATCAAGGGTTATTGGGAACACAAAACAGATAAGATAAGGTCTTCTTGAAAAGCAGAACATTCTCAAGCAATTGAAAGGTCCTACTTCTGCCCTTATTTTGGGTCTTTGTATGTTCCATAATAAGTAACAAAACTGCATACTACACCAACCAAACACCCTCACTTGCCACAGTTGTAATCCCCTTCTCCTTTGCATTGAGCCACTAACTCGGTTTCCATGCTTTGAATTTGAATTTCCGTTTCCCAGAACGCTGGTGCGAGCATTAACAAATAGCCAGGCAGCTGTATGCATTTCCTCAAGTCAACGTCTTAATGCACTGCCTCCAGCTGTTCACAATTGTGATTTTTAATTAGTAGAAGATCATTTGTAAATAGGCTTTCCCTGCCATATTCCCCGCATCCTCCACACTCCTCGCTGAAAAAATACATTTAGATCTTCTTTATCGTTGCTTTAAAACCTGTCTGAAAACATTTGCAGGCAGTCAGCATTTACAAATAATAAAGTGTGTGTAAACATGGTAGTGTGGCTGTTTTTGAAGCACCTTTAGCAGAGGCACAGTTACAGCTGTCAGGATAGTGCAGTTTATAGGTTATAGTCTGTCCACATCTTGTAGATTTCAGTTTAAGAAATGCAATTAGGTGCAAAGGGCTCAAATCAAGAAGATTGTCTCATGAAGCAGCTCAAGTGTAAGTCACGGAGCACTCTACCTAGTAATTTAAATGACTGACCATTCAATTTATGAGCATTCCAAGCAATAAAATCCAGACTGAACTTCATAACAGCACATTTTATGTGACAAAGATGACAATTACAGTCTATCGTTACTGCAGTCGCTCTTTGGTCTGAAAGAAGCTGACAGTATTAATTATATGCAGTTGTCATTCATCAGACTTAACTTGGCAGCCAGCTGAGTCTTTATTCCTATCACCACTTTGACGATTACATTTAGAATTTTTTAATACACTGAACCAAAGATAATTAGGATAGAAGTGAACATAACTTTCCTTTTATCTTATGCAGAGTAATTTATCCCAGTGTCTGCATCGAGTAGTGACGGAATATTACCTGAGTCAAAGCTTTTTTTTCCATCTTGAACGCATAATATAAGGGCGTAGCAGTAGTGCCTAAGAGACAGGTAAACTCAAATACATACATGCAGTTTTAAAGTAATGTAATTTCATATCTAATGTATTAATTTGAAAGAGCATCCATCACTGTGTGACAAATACGAGAAACATTTGTGCACAGCAAGATCCCATAAAAGGTTGATGTAACCTAGTCTCTGTTTTTAAATGTTGCCAGAGGAGTATAATTCAGAAACGCCAGTGAAACCTCCCTGTATATTTCATGGAATATTTAACATCTATCAACATAGGCCGGCAAGAGTCATGGATTAATGTCTTATTTGAAAAGTAATACTTCCTGCAGTACAATCCTCTTTCCACGCTGTACTGAAATGCCAAAGGACTACAATTTGAATTCACATTTTATGATTCAAACGTTGAGAATAGTATCAATCTATTTTCAATTATATGTTACACTCGCACTACTTCCCACATTATACTTCTAAAACCTATCCATTTTTCCATCTGAGGACTGAATAGCTATAATAGCAGTCAAAGAAAATGCTGTTAATTGCACATCTTCTGATCTAGTCTACTTTTTACATATATATTGTCTTCGAATTACTGGCCTCATGTTAATTTCTCATTTTCTCAAATTCATTTTATCTATTTTGCTTCTCTGGCAATTTTTGTTTCATCTTTGCTTGACCCTTTTAGATTCTTCTCTCCAATTGCTTCCCATTTCTTATTTTTCTCTCCGTTTCATCCTTGACTTATTTTCCCCATCTCACTTCTTTCACCAATTAGATATATCAGTCCCAGGGAATCCTTTTCCAAGGGAAGAATGGATGAAGGTAGGGGATAATGTGATACATGAGAGGATTTAGGGGTGGGGTTGATTGCAGAAATTGGTTGAGCTGGAAAAGAGGCCAACGTTTTGGGTAGTACCTATGAAGAATCGTAGGACATGAGGGGATGCTGCAGTATGGGCAACAGTATCATGGAAGAGGCATAGAAACCAGAAGGAGGAAGCCATTCAGCCCCTCGAGCCTGCTCTCCCAGTCAATATGACCATAGCTGATTCTGTCTGACTGCTATATTCCTACTTTCTCACCATAACCCTCGGTGCCTTTGCAATCTGAAAATGTATCTCTTTCCTAAATATATTTATTGACTCGGCATCCGCAGTGTTCTGAGGTAGAGAATTACCCAGCTTCACTACCATTATTTTTTCATCTCAGTCCTAAATGGTTTACCCCTTATTCTAAGAGCAGTTCTAGTCTCCCCAATCAGAGGAAACATTCTTCCTGCATCTTATCTGTCCAGCCCTGTATGAATTGTATATTTCAATCAAAGTTAAAAAAATCACACAACACCAGGTTATAGTCCAACAGGTTTAATTGGAAGCACTAGCTTTCAGAGCGCTGCTCCTTCATCAGGTGGTTGTGGAGTACACAATTGTAAGACACAGAATTTATAGCAAAAGTTTATAGTGTGATCTAACTGAAATTTTATATTAAAAAAATCTTGATTGTTTGTTGAGTCTTTCATCTGTTAGAATGACCATGATAGTTTCACTTCTTTCATATGTAAATCACAAAACCTTTGTTTAAAAGTTACATTTTCAGGTTAACTGTAACAATTGGTGTTAGCTAAACAATATGTTGAAGGTGGATCAGTGGTGCTGGAAGAGCACAGCAGTTCAAGCAGCATCCAATGAGCAGCGAAATTGACGTTTCAGGCAAAAGCCCTTCATCAGGAATAAAGGCAGTGAGCCTGAAGCGTGAAGAGATAAGCTAGGGGAGGGTGGGGGAGGAGATGAAGGTGATAGGTCAGGGAGGAGAGGATGGAGTGGATAGGTGGAAAAGGAGTTAGGCAGGTCGGACAAGTCCGGACAAGTCATGGGGACAGTGCTGAGCTGGAAGTTTGAAACTAGGATGAGGTGGGGGAAGGGGAAATGAGGAAACTGTTGAAGTCCACATTGATGCCCTGGGGTTGAAGTGTTCCAAGGCAGAAGATGAGGCGTTCTTCCTCCAGGCATCTG
>NC_057714.1:71186835-71227610 GCF_004010195.1 Chiloscyllium plagiosum
CCCTTCACCTATTGTACTCTATGCTACTTTCTCCCCACCCCCACCCTTCTCTCATTTATCTCTCCACTCTGCAGGCACTCTGCCTGTATTCTTGATGAAGGGCTTTTGCCCGAAACGTCAATTTTCCTGCTCCTCGGATGCTGCCTGACCTGCTGTGTTTTTCCAGTACCACTCTAATCTAGAATCTGGTTTCCAGCATCTGCAGTGCTTGTTTTTACCTACCTGATTGCTGTGCGGTGCCCGTTCATCTATTGCCGTAGCCTTTGCTCGGTTTCCCCAATAGCATGATATGATCTTCTTGCAAACACTTTTGCCATCATTTAGGTTAAGTGGTATAGGGCTTCACTATTTGTAGAAAAAACTTTCATAGTTTCATGTGAACACAAACATATATGCGTTATACTTTTCTTCAGCAATTTAGTTCAGTTTGTAATCCTTCAGAAAATGAGGAAATAGATGAAGGTCAATGTGTACAGTGAAATTGAAAACAAGTTCTATTTAAATGCATATATAGTGCCCAAAACTGAACATGGTGCAAGACCATAATAAACTAGAGATTCAAAATTTGTCAAAAACTGCAACTTCTTAACTCAAGTGGTTTGCTGAATAATCCAAATGATGAAGATTAGCTTATAGTCTTGAAGTTTGACAAAACTTCTTTTTAAATATCCCCCTTCATGGTGTTGGCCCACTGTTGTTTGGGGTCTAATGCTACTTTGGACTCTGCTTCCTCTACCTAACCATGCACACTGCCATCATCATTACATCATAAAAGACCATAAAAATAAGAACAGAAGTAGGCCATTCAGCCCTTCAAGCCTGCTCTGAAATTCTTTATGTCCACTTTCCTGCTCTTCCCCATAACCCTCAATTCCCATACTGATCAAGAGTCTATCTATCTCAGCCTTAAGTATACTAAAAAAAAATTGCCCCACAGCTCTCTAAGAGAAGAAACTTCTCCTCATCTCAGTCTTAAATTGTAGCCCCTTTATTCTGAGAGTGTGTCCTCTGCTCCTGGACTCTCCCATGAGGGGAAACACCTTCTTCCCATTTACCCCTTAAGAATCCGATATGTTTCAATGAGATCACTTCTCATTCTTCACTCCAGTGAGTAGAGTCCTAACCTGTTTAACCTTAAAACAATTCTGCCATATCAGGGATTGTCCTGCTTTCTCTGAACTGCCTCCAATAAATTGATGCCTTTCCTTATATAAAGGGACCAGAACTGCTTACGCTATTCCAGATGTGGTCTCACCATCACCTTGCACAGCTGCTGTAAGACTTCCCCACTCTTATACTCAAACTCCCTTGAAATAAGGACCAACATTTCATTAGCCTTCCTGATTATGTGCTACACTTGTGTGCTAGCTTTGTGTATTTCATATATACATACTTCCAAATCACTGTTGTTGCAGCTCTCTGCAGTTTTTTCTCCATTTAAATAATGCTCTGTTCTTTTGTTGTCTTTTCCAAAATGAACAACTTCACATTTTCCCACATAAACCGCCTTTGCCTACTCTTTGCCACTCACTTAACAATATCTCTCTGCAAATTGTTTGCATTATTTCTGCAACCTGTATTTTCAACTATTGTTGTGTCACTACAAATTACATTATACTCTGCACACTTACTACTGAATTGAAACGTTTGATTATTAACATTAAGCAGTAATGTTCCCTCCCTGATGGTCCATTAGTGCCTGATCTCTGAATCCTACTCATTTTTCATAACACAACTAAGAGTATTAACTCACAAAAATTGAGCTGGTGTCAATTTAAGCACTCTGAATTATATTCTTAGGTAGTCTATTGCAGTTGAGGTCACTTTGGAAATGAGTTCTCAGTTGATTGAGAAGTCCAATGCATGTCGTACAGATTCTGACAGGAGTGAGAGGTGGCAGATTATTGTTGGGGAATGTGATGGGGGGGTATGTCAAATGGTCAGGCTGCCACATGTTCCTTTCCCTGTTGATGTTTCATGTCAGCTTGTCATTAACGCTGAGACCCAAATTGTACAGCTCCTTTCCAGATACTTTCCATCCACTTTGGTTGGTCTCAGGCCAGATTTTCCTGGATGTCAATGGGAATGCTGCACATTTCCGGGAAGGTCTTGAGGGTGTACTTGAAGTGCTTTCTCTGCCCTCCTGGGCTTACTTGCCCTGTGAAGCTCCGATTAGAGTGCTTGCTCCAGCAGTCTCATGTCAGGAGTCCAGCCATTGGCCATATAGTGGAGATGGCCAAGCATTGCTGGGGATTGTTCTGTACATTAGCTCCATTCTGGCAGGGAGCTTGTCAAGGGTGAGGTGGAGCATTGCATCAAGGGAGGTCAAAAGCCAAATCAGTGCAGTTAATGCCTTTCTTGATCTTGGTCCTGAACCTGACCTGAGTCTGTGGTGGATACATTGCTTGGCATAATGGCTTCCATGTCATTATTGAGTGGTAGAGGATGGTGACAAAATTTTGGGATAGCTTAAACATAGGGAACACTCCATAATCCTTCAGAGTTGACAATATTGAAGCCCTTAGTGAGGTCAAAGATGGCGACATTGAAGGGTTGATGTGGTTCCTTGCATTTTTCTTGGAGCAGAGCCAAAAAGAAATCGTTAATACTGCTTTTCTGTAGTTATCATTTCAATCCAATTGATTAGCATAATCTTGGTATTTACATATGTCAATGGAGTACGGCTATTATGTCCTTAAGGGCCTGTTCAATTAAATGGCCTTCAACAATGTTACAGAATTAAGTCTGAAAGACAGGATCAATTTTGTCATAACATGTTCTAATTTCAAAATCAGATTGGCATTAGTCTTTCATTTAGTACTGAACTTATAAAGCACTTAACCTTAGATACAGACAATTGCTGAATTGTTGTATATGAAGTTACAATAGTGATTAAAATGACAATTGGATTCAAAAGAATGGATGTTGGTTGTGGGTGAGTAAGGAAATTTTGATGTCTTCATATGTACAATGTATGTGGTGGTAAGTAGCTAAATGCATCTTTTCATATACAAAAACATATTATACATTTTGCATTGAGTTGTACCACAGTCTTTTGGAACTTTAATACATAAGTTGACTGATCTCAATTTCAGTATGTTTGGAGTTATATTGCTTGCAATTGCATCATAGTTATGGGATTTGTCAAAATAAAACTTAACAAAAGCAAACAGAAACATTTTGTTATCACATGAAATTTTCCAAGCTTGAAATTAACGTGAAATAAAAGAAATATATGTTGACAACAGTTCTGAAGAAGGGTCACTGAACCCAAAACATTAACATTGATTTCTGTTCACAGATGTTGCCAGACCTGCTGAGCTTTTCCAGCAACTTTAGCTTTTGTTTCTGATTTACAGCATTCGCAGTTCTTGCAGCTTAAATTTATTTTGGCTTTCAAATTCCTTTTGCTTGGTGCTAAATTTCATGACTGGTTGCACATCAACTGATAATAAATTGGCCCACACAGTGATTATTTACCAGATCAGCAATCCAGAGTCCTGATCTATCAAGAGGAGTAGAAAGTTCAAATTCTCCCTTCAGCTATTGGAAAGTTGAATTTCAAACGATGAAATAAATGTGGATTAAAAAGCTAGCATCAGTTTAAAAAAAAGATCTAGCTCATAATTAATTTCTTAAATTCTCCTAAAGAGTGAAGTATCAAGCAATAAATTATTCCACAACGAACAGATCACATCAAAGTAGAAGAGAGGTGCTGGAAAAAAAACAATGAATGGAAGTAGGTGGACCCATGAGCAGACCCATCTCTGATAATGGGACAGCGCTTGAGAAGGGCAATTTTGAGCTGTCTACTTGAACCATTGCAATTCATGTGCTGTAGATACATTAAGTGTTGTTAGGAAGAGAGTTCTCGAATTTTGACCCCACAATAATGAAGAAGCAATGGTAGAGTTCTCAGTCAGAATTAGAGTAACTGCAAGGTAAACTTGCAAGTACTAGTATTTCCAAAAAGGCATCTTCGTGTCCTTCTAGGGGGTAGAGGTTGTGAGTTTGGAAGCTGCTGTTGAACAAGACTTGGTGAGTTAAGTATGTAAGTTAACTCGCTGAGCTGGAAGGTTTGTTTTCAGATGTTTCATCACCATACTAAGTAACATCATCAGTGAGATTCTCTGGTGAAGTGCTGGTGGCGTATCCCGCCTCTCTATTTATAGATCTTGTTTTATTAAGGTGGGTGATGTCATTTCCAGTTCTTTTTTTCAAGGGAAGGTAGATAGGGTCTAAATTCATGTGTTTATTGATGGAATTCTGGTTAGAGTGCCGTGCCTCTAAGAATTCTCGTGCATGCCATTATTTCTCCTGTCCTAGGATGTGTATGTTGTCCTAGTCAAAGTGGTGTCCTTCTTTCTCTGAATGTATGGAAACTAGTGACAGTGGGTCATATCTTTTAGTAGCCAGTTGGTGTTCATGCATCCTGGTGGCAAGTTTCCTGCTTGTTTGTTCAATGTAGTGCTTTTTACAGTTCTTGAATGGTATCTTGTAAATGACATTAGTTTTGCTTGTAGTATCTAATGGATCCTTTAGGTTCATTTGTCGCTGTTTAAATGTCTTGCTAGATACCATGCAAGAACTGTAAAAGAGAGGCGGGACATATCACCAACACTTCACTGAAGACTCTCACTGAGGATGTTACCTAGTATGGTGATGAAACATCTGAAAACAAACCTTCCAGCTCAGCGAGCTAACTTACATTCTTATCGTACCTGAGGTACAAATCTTCTCAAAAAGCACTTGGTGAGTTCATAGGATCATAAAATCCACACAGTGTGGAAGCAGGCAATTTGGCCTATCAAGTCCACGTTGACCCTCTGAATAGCATCCCACGCAGACCCACACTATCACTGTAACCTTGCATTTCCCATGGTCAATCCACCTAACCTACATATCCCTGGAATCCACTCTTGGATATGATGGGCAATTTAGCATGGCCTTCTATCAGCTTGCACATCCATTGACTTTAAAATAGATTTGGGGCTTGCAAATTAGCTCTTAAAAGTTACAGGTGGATTAACTACTGCCAAAGCAGACAATCATCTTAAGAATTAAACATCCCACAGGGTGGTATGGATAAAAATCTTTGTAGTGTTGAACAAAGTCAGGAGGTAGGATATCACAATGAATTCCAACAGAATTGACATTGGTGTGTGGAACAATGATTCAAAGGTAACATTTGCAGCCATTTTGTTACAGTGGAGTTACAAAAAAAAGCTAGCTAAGGGTAGACAACTTTGAGAGGAGAATAAATGTGTTATGTTACATTTTATTAAGATGAACAAGGGCAGGAATTACACAATTAATGGTAGGGCCTGAGGAGTGTTATCGAGCAGAGAGACCTAGGGGTTCAGATACATAGTTCCTTGTGTCACAGGTAGACAGGGTGGTTAAGAAGGTCTTTATTGGTCAGAGTATTGAGTATAAGAATTGGGACATCATATTGCGGTTGTACAGGGTGTTGGTGAGATCTCTTTTGGAGTACTTTGTACTCCAAGAAAGGACATTATTAATTCAGGTTAATTAATAATGTTCAGAAAAGATTTACAAGGATAATACTAGGACTAGAGGATTTGAGTTATGAGGAGAGGCTAGACAGAATGCCAACATTGTGAAAGTAGGCCATTCAGCCCATATAATCCACACCAACCCTTCGAACAGCAGCCCATCCAGACCCACCCCATACCTGTGACCCTGCATTTCCCGTGGCCAATTGACCTAACCTGCACTTCTTTGGACTGTGGGAGGAATCTTGAGCACCTAGAGGAAACCCACAGAGACACAGGGCAACTGTCTGTACAGAGTTTACACACTCACCCAAGGGTGGAATTGAACCTGGGTCCCTGGCTCTGTAAGGTAGTTGTGCTAATCACTGAGCCACCGTGCAACATAGGATATTGAGGAATAACCTTATAAAGTGTATAAAATCATGAGGGGTAGAGCTAAGGCAAGTAGCAAAGTTATTTTCTCTAGTGTAAGGGAGTTCAAAACTAGAGGACATAATTTTAAGGTGAGAGGAGAAAGACTTAAGAGGTACCAGAGGGGCAAACTTTTCATATTGAGGGTGATTCGTATATGGAATGAATTGCCAGAGGAAGTGGTAGATGCAGATACAATAAGAACATTTAAAAGACATTTGGATCGGTACACAAAGAAGAAAAGTTTAGAGGGATGTGGGTGAAACACAGGCAAATGGGGCTCGATAAGTTAGATAAAGTTGGTTGGCTGGATGGTTTCGACTGACTGGTCTGTTTCTGTGATGTATAACTCTGTGGCTATCTGAAGACAGAGGGACGCCTTGAAACAACAAGTGCAACTCAGCTGAGAATCAGAGAGAAATGCCAGGACAAACCAACCAATGGACTGCTATACTGAATCAGGCTATCGAGAACTGCAATCTGCAGGGCACTAAAAGTGAAATTAAAAAGCATTCACCACTCCTAGCACCTTTACTGGTAAGTCCACTTGTGGAAGCAATCTCCAACTACAGAAGCTATCAATAACTGCTGAATCTGGCTCCTAGTTTTCTATCCCTTCACTTTTGAGAGAGAATCATCAAGTGAATCAGGCATACAGTGATAGGAGCCCCTGACTCTTTCATCTTCAGTGGTATTCTTTCTGACAAAAAATCTTTCTATCTCTATTTCAAATAACTCCACTATCCTTTACCTTAAATAACTTATGTCAATATTTGCATTACAAAACTAATATTTTATTTTCTTTAAAACGGAGTCTGCTCTCTATATTGAAGCTTAAATACTTGGTAAACTAAATGGGGAGTTACAATCAAGCTAATACAAACAGTTATTCTGTCGAAAACTCTGAAGAGATGCCAGGTTTGTGGTTATGAGATAGATATGCCCAGTGCTATTTGTGGCACACCGTCTTGCAATCCCTGGCGCAGGAGGCCTCAGCACACATTCCAGTTCCAATAGTCCCTCTCTTTCTTTTATTGCCATCTGGGCAGTCTATACTCACGCCCACAGTTAGCCTAACACCCTCTCACATCCAAGCAACACAGTCACCCTTCACTCCTCTGAAGGGTTAGCAATCCATTCCTAACAAGTCCACCAGCCTGCTTCCTTCCCAAGAGGGAAGGGTTTGGAAGGCAGGAGGCCTCCAGTGTCAGACACTTTGTCAAACATTGGCAATGAGTGCCCATCTACTCCACTGGGAAATGCACTGACATCATCACAATGCTGATTTCAACTGCATTTGCAGTGAAAACCTAAAGCACTCAAGCTCACACAAATTTTTACAGCTGACCCACTCAGAACCTCTATTGGGAGACTCACAGGAGACTGAGGCTGTTCCATTTAAATGCATTGGATGCATGAAACAATGTAAGTAAGCTTGTAGCACAGGTTGAAATTGGCGGCTATGATGTTGAAGGTTTCACAGACACTTGACGCAAGGAGGCCCGGCTGGAAACTCAATATTCAAGGATACAAGTAAAGGACAGGCAGATGGGGGCGAAATGAATTGAGAGTGTGGTGCTGGAAACGCACAGCAGGTCAGGCAGCATCCGAGGAGCAGGAAAATCGACATCCCGGGCAAAGACCCTTCATCAGGAATGAGGCTGGGAGCCTCCAGGGTGGAGAAAAATGAAAGGGGTGCCTTGTTAGTAAGGAATGAAATTAAATGAAATTAAACTGATTGCAAGAAGTGAGAAAGAGTCAGAAGACTAGAATCTGTGTGGATAGGGCCTGAGGAACCACAAAGGAAAAAAGGACCCTGACGGGAGTAATGTACAGGCCTCCCAGCAATCATCAGGATGTCTAACAGAAAATAAATCAGGAGATAGAAAAGGCATGTAAGAAAGGCACTATTACAAAAATCACATGGTCTTCAATATGCAGGTGGTTTGGAAAAATCAGGTTGGTAGTGGATCTCAAGAAAAAGAGTTTGTGATATTTTGTTTGGAGCAGCTTATAGTAGAGCCCACTATAAAAGGCCAGTTTTGGACTTAGTGATTTGTAATGAGGCAGAGTTGATTAGGGAGCTGAAGGTGAAGGAATCTGTAGGGGGTAGTGGCCATAATATGATAGAATTCATCCTACAGTTTGAGAGGGAGAAACTGGAATCAGATGTAATGGGATTATAAAGACTTGAGGGAGGAGCTGGCCAGAGTTGATTGGAAGGGGAACCTAGCAGGGAAGATAGTGGAGCAGCAATGGTGGAAGTTTCTGGAGGTAAGAGTCAATAAAGTGTGGTGCTGGCAAAAGTACAACAGGTCAAGTGGCATCTGAGAAGCAGGAGAGTCGACATTTTGGGCAGGACCCTTCATCAGATTGCTTCCTGACCTGCTGTGCTTTATCTAGCACCACACTTTATCAACTCTGATTCTCCAGCATCTGCCATCCTCACTATTTCCTAGTTTCTGGGGATAATTCTGACATCCTATAATTGGATCAGAGATCTGCCATGAGGACTGTTAAGAGCTGGGACATGTCAGAATGTTAATGTCCATTAGCGTGGGCTGTATGACCAGTAGCCATGGATTGTGCTCGGAGATGCTAATGCCTGTTGTCCAATATGGTGATCCTTCAGAGCTTGTGGAAAGTTGACATTGCCATGTACCTGCTCCTCCATGTCGAGAATTCTCAATATCTAGCTTGGTCAGCATGTTTGGCATGATAGAAAGTTGTATTTTAATGAGGTGAGTTGGGCTATTAATAAGGCTTTTAACAAGCAATAATCCTCTTTCATCAGTAACTCATCACTGGCAGACAAAAGATTTGTTTCATCACTTGGCAAAAGCATAAGAGATGGAGTGAGATGTTCCCAACTATTGAGTTAGTCCTAGTGGGACTTTTTTGCCTGATTCTACCACAAATCTTAGCATAGCCCATGTCATTCAGACCCCTCAACAATTCTGCCCATTGATTCAGTTCGGATGGTCAAATAATGTTTGTTATAATCCAAAAAAATTAATCTATTGCATCCTCTGCACCCGATGTGGCCTCCTCTATATTGGGAGACAGGCCGCCTACTTGCAGAGCGTTTCAGAGAACACCTCTGGGACACCCGGACCAACCAACCCAACCACCCTGTGGCTCAACACTTCAACTCCCCCTCCCACTCCACCAAGGACATGCAGGTCCTTGGACTCCTCCATCGCCGCCCCCACTCCAGTCTGACCTATCACCCTCACCTTGACCTCTTTCCACCTATCGCATTTCCAACGCCCCTCCCCCAAGTCCCTCCTCCCTACCTTTTATCTTAGCTTGCTGGACACACTTTCCTCATTCCTGAAGAAGCGTTATGCCCGAAATGTCGATTCTCCTGTTCCCTGGATGCTGCTTTTCCAGCAACACATTTTCAGCTCTGATCTCCAGCATCTGCAGACCTCACTTTCTCTCCAAAAAAATTAATTCCTTGATTTTTTTGGTCTCTAACTTAGACTTTTACTTGTATTATACTTGATTGTCAGTTGCAGCCTAGAAACCAAAACTTACCTTTTCTTGAGCAGAAGCCAAGCCAGCAAACCTGAAAATTCCTGGCAGGGCCGGTGTGTTCTGGCATGTGTGGGTGGAACAGACCATGCATGCTCCATCTAGTGTTGTAGTCTCTTCATTTTGGACTTCTGCTGTGTCTGGAGAGTGCCTGTGAGATGGTGGTGGCACAAAATTCCAACCATGGAAAATCCACAGGAGTGGAAGTGTTCTGCGGCAAGGGGAATGTGGTAAGATGTGCTCTACCCTCTTGTGAGTGAATCGTAACTGGCTTTATGGAAGGTAATGATATACAGTAGATGGTATTAGAGAACATCTCATTTGGAGCCTTACAGCCCCAAGCTCCAGTACCAAGTGGTCTGACATCTAAGTCAACTATGACATAGTTCCTTTCACGTGTGCTCAGAGAATATATTCAGAGTAAAGGAATACTTCCTTTTACTATAAAGAACAGGCTCCATATCAAAACGCTACTGCTATGGAAGGCCATGGACACTTACCATGCGCAGAAACGCAATAAGTGGATAAGTGCTGCTAAGAGTTCAGATTCAGGATTAGAAAAATCCTGGGAGCTATCTGGAGAAGTAAGGGGAGTGGAAGAGGCCTTGGAAGTCATTGATAATTTAGTGCAACTGAAAGTAGGGGTGAAAGAAGCCCACAAGCACTACTCGTTTGGTCCAGTTGAGAGAAATATTGGAGTTTGAACTATCCCCAGGGTTTGTAGAGCCATGGAGAATTTAACAGGCTTTAAAAGAGCTGGAATTCTGCCTGTGGGTACTTGCTAAAGATATTCTGAATAATCCAACAGAACATAGTCTCAGAGAAAGAGGTTGAACGACCAGGACATAACCTGTCATTGAGGCAGTCTACAAGAGAACGACAATTTTCAAAACTAGTACTTTGAAAGTAAAGATTTGGAATCTTTTGAAAAGGGTGTAAGATTTAATGTGATTTTATAATCCATATATTGCTTTCTTGGAGTTTGCTTACTGAAAAATTAACGAAATCTGTTTTAACTCTATCCGTTAGTTGACATATTCTGTGGAGCATTTAACTACTGCCTGTCTGTTAACCCATGTTTAGCACACCTTAATTCTGGATAACAGATTATAAGTTGTGTAAGAACAAAAGAAACCGAATAAGGAGTAGGTCATTCAGCCCTTCAAACCTGCCCTGCTGTTCAATAAGATCATCTGCTGAAGCGTTCCTCCCCTCTTTCACCCCAGATCCTCAATCCTCATATTTTAAAACATGCCTCCTCTTTCAATATTTTCAGTGATCTGGTCTTCACAAGACATTTGGGCAGAAAATTCCAGAGATCCACTACTCAGTTTTAAATGAGAGACGCCATTTAATGTACCTATTGCCCCAAGTTCAATATTCTTCCTTAAGTGAAAACATCTTCTCAGCATCTATTCTGTCCAGCCCTCTGAGAGTGAATTACTTTTAAACTACCTCCAACACCAGTAGGCTGAATGGCCTACTCCTATTCCTATTTCTTATGCTGTTGTATTTACATCTCAGGGACCAATTTGTACTCAGTACTCCAGGTGCAGCCTTACCAACACCCTTTTGTAAGAATGCATCCCTATTTTGAAACTCCATCTCCCTGGCAACAAAGGATAAAATTCCATTAACTTTCTGAACTACACCTGTACCTGCATGTTAACATTTTGTGTTTCATGCACAAGAATCCCCAGATTCTTCTGCACTATATATTTTTGGAATCTCTCTATGTTTAAATAATAGTTTGACATGGTCTAATAGACTTTTGTAATTTTCCAACCATGTATAAGAGAATTGTATTTGTTTGTTCAAAATTGTGGAACTTGTAGCTTTTTTCTTTTATCGTGTACCTGTGATTGCAACATTCTTCAGCTTTAAAAACAAGGTTACAGGTCCTGAGCCAGATTGTATCTTAAATTTGCCAGAATCCTGGCAAACCATAACATACTAATTTGTTGATAGCCAATGCAGTTGGTCAAATAACATTTGTTACGATGTGAAGGCTACTCACATGAAGCTTAAGTTCAACTTATGTTTAATAAACTTATGTTTCATAGAGAGGCAGATAGATTTTAAAATATCCAGGAGTTGAACATAGAACAGTGCAGCACAGTACAGGCCCTTCAGCCTTCAATGTTGTGCTGACCTGTTGTCCAACTCTCAGATCAAATTAACTTACACACCCTTCATTTTACTATCATCCATCTGCCTATCCAAGAGTTGTTTAAATGTCCCTAATGTATCTGACTCTACTACCACCGCTGGCAGTACAGTCCATGCACCCACCACTCTCTGTATAAAGAACCTGTCTTTGACATTTCCCAAAACCTTCCTCCAATCACCTTAAAATTATGCCCCTTCGCGATAGCCAATTCTACCATGGGAAAAAGTCTCTGACTATCCACACAATCTATGTCTCTCATCATCTTGTGCACCTCTATCAAGCCGCCGCTCACCCTTCTTCACTCCACTGAGAAAAGCCCTAGCTCCCTCAACCTTTCTTCATTAGACATGCCTTCCAGTCCAGACAGCATCCTGGTAAATTTCCTCTCTAAAGCTTCCAGGTCCTTCCTATAATGAGGTGACCAGAACTGAACACCTTATTCCAAGTGTGGTCTAACCAGGATTCTGTAGAGCTGCAGCATAACCTCATGACTCTTAAACTCAAACTCCATCCCCCTGCTAATGAAAGCCATCACACTATATGCCTTCTTAACAACCTTATTAGTTTGGGTGGCAACTTTATCTGTAAGGGATCTATATACATGGACCCCAAGATCCCTCTGTTCCTCCACACTGCCAAGAATCCTGCCTTTAATCCTGTATTCTGCATTCAAATTCGACCTTCCAAAGTGAATCACTTCACACCTTTCCTGGGTGAACTCCATCCGTCACTTCTCAGCCCCATTCTGCATCCTGTCAATGTTCCGTTGCAACCTACAGCAGCCCTCCACACTATCCACCACTCCATCAACCTTCGTGTCATTGGTAAACCTACTAACCCACCTTCCACTTCCTCATCCAAGTCGTTTATAAAATTCAAAAACAACAGAAGTCCCAGAGCAGATCCCTGCGGACCACCACAGGTCACCAAGCTCCAGGCTGAATACTTTCCATCTATTAGCACCCTTGTCTTCTATGGCCCAGCCAATTCTGTATCCAGACAGCCAAATTTCCCTGTATCCCATGCCTCCTTACTTTCTGAATGGGCCTACCATGAGAAATCTTATCAAATGTCTTGCTAAAATTCATGTACATTACAATCACCGCCCTACCTTCATCAATGTGGTTTGTCACATCCTCAAATAATTCATTAAAGCTTGTGAGGCATGACCTGCCCCTCACAAAGCCATGCTGACTATCTCTAATTAAGCTATGGTTTTCCAAG
This sequence comes from Chiloscyllium plagiosum, assembly GCF_004010195.1. Classification (NCBI taxonomy): domain Eukaryota; kingdom Metazoa; phylum Chordata; class Chondrichthyes; order Orectolobiformes; family Hemiscylliidae; genus Chiloscyllium; species Chiloscyllium plagiosum. The sequence goes on from NC_057714.1 coordinate 71,199,694, forward strand.
TAATCATAAATCCTGTGTCTCAGAATGCTTTCCAATAATTTGCTGACCATAGATGTAAGACTGACCCATCTATAGTTCCCAGGAATATCCCTATTCCCTTTTTAAGGAACTGGCATGAAAGAGGTGTTGAGGCCTGGAGCAAATCATCCAGGGTCTTAGGGAGTGGTGGGATAGGCTTGAGAGGCTCAATGGCCTATTCCTGTTCCTATTTCTTGTGCCGTTAGCGTTTACAGCCTAAGCCAGAAATATTGACAGAATGTGCACCATTATTTTACACAACGGGGGATAAAAGGATGATAATCAAGGTCGGGTTTCTACGAGATGAAGCATTTACTGATCAACGAAGAATTAATGGGAATGCCAAATATGTACTTTGTCTACCTTTACATGATGATGGACACTGAGATTCCAGAACAATCAGAAGTGTACAAGATTTAGTGGATCTTACAGTTCATGATAAGTCAGTACTAAAGGAAAGTTTCCCAAACTAGAAGTAATCACTTTGTTGAACACTGAGATTGTTTAAGCAGATGGGAACTCAAGAATTTTCAAAAGACTTGTCAATATTCCACCAGATATTCTGACCATGTTGACAAGATCATTCTCCCACAAGAGAAATAAATGGAAGACACTGTCTTTCTGTTCTGATGATAAAGGTGACACCGCCTAATTGCAAAGAATACAATGGAATTTCAGTCAATACTCAGCAAGAAAATCATTCAAAGATCCAGTGTTAATGAGAAGTGCACTGTCAGTAAACTTTCTTCATTTGATATGTTCCAACAAACTTTCTGTTTTCACAAATTAATCAGTGTTTCATGAGTTGTCATCATGGCCTCCTTTGTTGTAGTCAATGAGTCGGTGAAGGAACTTTTTTTTTAACACTTACACTGCTAAAGAAATGTCCAAAAAAAGTTCATCCTAAACTCAGCTGTTGTTTTTATTATTTCTTGTTTCTCAGTTCAGTTTCAGTTGATTCAAACAGTTAACAGTTAATGAATTTAGTGCAACAAATTGTTTTTAAAGGTCAACAACAATTTGTAATTGCATAGCTCCTTGAATATAATAAAAGGCCCCAAGGGGCTTCACTGATCTGTTGAGAATAAAACTTGATATTGAGCACCATGGAACGATGTTAGACGAGCTGTTCAAAAGCTTGGGCAAAGTGCTTGGTTAAGGAGATTTTTAATGAGGAAATGAGAGGTAAATAGGCAGACAGGTTTAGGGAGGGAATTCCAAATTTTAAGGACAAGATAGTTAAGGTACAGCCGTTAATGCTGAAGCAATTTAAACTGCAGATGCTCAAGAGGTCAGAATTCTTTGTGGGTGGCACGGTGGCACAGTGGTTAGCACTGCTGCCTCACAGCGCCAGAGACCCGGGTTCAACTCCCGCCTCAGGCGACTCTCTGTCTACTTGCTAAATTGCCCGTAGTGTTAGGTGAAGGCGTAAATGTAGGAGTATGGGTCAGGGTGGACTTGTTGGGCCGAAGGGCCTGTTTCCACACTGTAAGTAATCTAATCTAATCTAATCAAGTGCAGGTATCACAAATATGACTAGCATCATGAAATGAAAAATTTCATGCTGTATACATGACAAACAATTTATTAATTTTGTTTTAAAATATTTGAAGCATTTGAGGTATATCACAGGAGTGGAGAGGTATTGACAGATGTATAAAAAAATCTGGCACTATTCCAATAAGTCTTAGTCAGTACTTGAGGCTAGTGGAAAATAATTAAGTCAGACATCCATTAATAATTCAATCTTTTCTTATCCACTAGGTTTCCATTACATTTAATAACTTTAATCTCTTTAGCATAGTCAGCAAAATCCTACAACTGTTGACATTGATCACCATTGAAAGATAAACATGGGTTCTCCTATTAATAAAAGGTCCCAATTTTTCATTTTCAGTAAATTGATAGTGATGGCAATGATCAAAATTCCCTTTCTGACCCAGACTTCAACACTCGATGGTAGTGCTTGGTTCGTTACATGTGCTATTAACTGGTTCCAGTCATGATGCCTGAAAATACAGCTACCATACTGTGAAAGAGATGCAGTGACAAAGATGAACCCCTATGCTTTTCAGCAGAATTCTGCACATTCAATATTAATTAGTGGTACCAGTGTAAAGATTTAGGGGCTTTATTTGTGGAAGCAGAGAGTGGTTGCTGCATGCTAGTAATCAATTTGAATTGGGAAATGACAAGTAACATTTGCATGATACAAATGCTAAGCAATGACCATTTCCAACAAATAAAACTCCAACCACTCCTTCTTGACATTCAAAAGCATTACCATTGCCAACTCTCCATTAACAACATCTTAGGAGGTTACCCATGAACCAAATCTGAACTGGACCAGCCAAATAAATACTGCAGTAACGAGAAGAGGTCAGAAGCTAGGAATCCAGCAATAAGTAACAAAGCTTTTCCTTAATCAAATCAGGCACAAACCAGGACAGTGATGGAATACTCCCCACATGCCTGGATGATAACAACCCCAACAATGGTCAACAAGCTTCACAACAGGACAAAGCAGGCTGTTTGGCACTTCATCTAGCACCTTTAGCAATCACTCTACCATATGACCATAAGATATAGGAGCAAAATTAGGCTACTTGTTCAATCAAGGTACTCCACCATTCACTCGTTGTTTCTCAACTTCATTCTCCTGCTGATTTCTCGTAACTCTTGTTCCCTTTACAAATCAAGAAACTATCTAGCCCTGTCTTAAATACACTCACTGATTTGACCTTCATAGCTCTCTGCGGCAATGAGTTCCATAGATTCACCACCCTCTGCCTGAAGAAATTCCTCCTCATCTCAGTTCTACAGGGTCATCCTTTCACTTTGAAGCTGTGCCCTTGAGTTCTAGTCCTCCTACTAGTGGAAATATTTTCCATTCCCACTCTATCCAGGCCTCTCAGTATTCTGTAAGTTTCAATGAGATCCGTCCTATCATCCTTCTAAGCTCTGTTGAGTACAGACCCAGAGTCCTCAGCTGCTCCCCATATGACAAGCTCTTCAATCTGGATCAATCCTGTGAACCTCATCCAATGCCAGCATATCCTTTCATAGATATAGGGATCAAAACTGCTCACAATATTCTAAATGCAGTCTGACCAGAGCCTTATACAACCTCAGCAGTAAATCTCTGCTCGTTTATTCTAGCCCTTTCAAAATGAATGCTAACATTGAATATGCCTTCCAAGTTGCCAAGTGAACCTAAATGTTAACCTTAAGAGAATCCTGAACTGAGACTCCTATGTCCCTCTCTGCTTCAGATTTCTGAAGCCTTTAGAAGCAAAAACTATTTCCTAAATATGTAAAGACTTCTATTCTTCCTGATGAAGGGCTTTTGCCCAAAGCATCGATTTTCCTATTCCTCGGATGCTGCCTGAACTGCTGTGCTTTTCCAGCACCACTCTAATCTAGAATCTGGTTTCCAGCATCTGCACTCCTTGTTTTTACCTACAATCCTATCAAACTTTCCTCACACTTTCCCACATTATATTCCATCTGCCATTTCTTTGACCACTTGCATAACCTGTCCAAGACCTTCTGCTGTCTCGTGGCATTCTTAACACAACCTGTCCATTTACCTACCTTCATGTCATTTGAAACCTCCACCCCTCAGTTTCTTCTCTTTGATCGTTAATGTATAATGTGAATAGTTGTGGTCCTTATCCCAACCCTTGTGGAATTCTACTAGTCACCTGCTGCAATCCGAAAAATGTCATCATTATCCCCACTCTCTGTCTTCTGCCAGTCAACAAGTCCTGATTCCATTCAAGTACATTGTTACCAACACCATGGGCTCTTATCTTATTTTGCAGCCTCCTGTGTGGCACTTTGTCAAAGGCCTTCTGGAAATCCAAATAGATCTCATCCATTGGCTTTCTATTGTCTAACTTTCATTTTACCTCCTCAAAGAATTCTAACAGATTTGTCAGGCATGATCTCTGATGAAGCCATGCTGACTCAATCTTATCTTACCATTCACTTCCAAGTACTCCGCAATCTCATTCTTAATAATGGATTCTAGAATCTTACCAACAACTGAGGTTAGACTAACTGGTCTATAATTTCCCACCTTCTGCCTCTCTCCTTTTGTAAACACAAGTGAAGGAGCCTCTAGCAGGCAGTGACCATAAAATTATAGAATTCACCCTGCAGTTTGGGAGCTAAAAGGTGGAATAAACACACATGTTACATAAACCTTTTTCCAGTCCTCTGGGACCCCCCCCCCCCTGACTCCAGTGATCCCTGGAAGATCACCATCAATGTCTCTACAATCTCATCAGCTATCTCCTGCAGAACTCTGGGCTGTCGTCCATCTGGTCTGGGTAATTTATCTATCTTTGGATCCTTCAGCTTCCCCTGCACCTTCTCATTCAGGAAGGTCACTACATTCAATCCTGCCCCCTGACTCTCTTGAATTTCTGGTATGGTGCTGGTATCTTCCACTGTGAAGACTAATGTCAAGTACCCATTCAGTTCCTCCACCATTTCTTTATTCCCCATTATTACAACTCCAGCCTCATTTTCCAATTCTCTAATGTCCACTCTTGCCTCTCTCTCTTACCTTTTATATATCTAAAAAAACTCTCTCAATCTTCTTTTATATTAGTAACTAGCTTACTCTCATGTTTTATCTTCTCCCTTATTTATTATTTTTAAAAAAATCTTCTGCTGATTTTAAAAGGCTTCCCAATCCCCCAGCTTTTCACTAATCTTCACCACATCACACGCTTTTGTCAGCCAAAGTTGCCTCATCCTCCCTTTAGTATGTTCCTTCCTCCTTGCGATAAATTTCTGCTGCCTCTCCTGAGTTACCCCCAGAAACCCCTGCCATTGCTGCTCCACCATCTTCCCTGTTAGACTCACTTTCCAATCAACTCTGGCCAGCTCCTCCCTCATGTCTTTGTTGTAACCTGTACTGAATTGTAATACCAATACATCTGATTCCAGCTTCTCCCTCAAACTACAGGGTGAAGTCTATCATATTATGGTCACTGCCCCCTAGGGGCTCTATCACCTTATTTCCATAATCAAGGCTGCCTCATTACACATCACCAAATCCAAAATTGTCTGTTTGTTAGTGGGTTCTACTACAGGCTGCCCCAAAAAACCAAGGCACACATTTTATAAATTCCCTTACTTGAGATTCACTGTCAACCTGATTTTCCCAGCCCATCTTGAAATTGAAGTCCCCCATGATCATCATAGTAATGCCTTTCTTACATAACATTTCTATCTCCTGATTCATTTTCTTCCCCACATCCAGAATAATACTAGGCGGACAATATACAACTTCCATCTGGGTCTTTTCTCCTTTGCAGTTTGTCAACGCTACCAACAGAGATTTTATGTCTGCTGACATTTTATAACTTCTTATATCGATTTTATTTCATTTCTGTCTGTAAAGCAGCCCAGACCCTTCTTCCCATTTGGCAGACTTTTTGGTCAGACATGTGACCTTAGTTATTTAGTTCTCAGTCCTGATTGCCTTGCAGCCACATGTCTACAATGCTCACAACATTGTACCCACCAATTTCAATCTGTGCTATAAGGCTTATTTACCTTCATTCATACACTGCTTGCACTTAAGTACCACATGTCCTGCATTGGCTGCCTCCCTTCTCATAGTTGTCTATTCATCTGTTGTGCATGAAGTTAGAATCCTGACCCTTTGCATACTCTCTGTCCTGTTACTTGTTCTGGAAAGTTTGATAACCTCTGCTGTGTTGTCCTCACTTAAACTAGTTTAAGGTCCTTGTGATCACCTATTCAGCCTTTCCACCAGGGTCCTGGTCTCAGATCAGTTCAGGTGGAGCTTTTCTCAATGAGACAGTTCTCTTCTACTCCAATGTGTTCTTCAAAACGGAACCTCTTTTCCCCACACCATTCCTCAGCCATGTGTTAACCTCCCTAATCTATTTGTCTCTGCAAATTTGCATAATACTCAGGCAATAATTCAAAGATTACAATCTTTGAGGAACTTTTTTTAAAATTTTGCTCCTAATTCCTTATATCCTCCAAACAGGAGCTTTTGCCTATTCTATGTCAATGTTGTTAGTGCCAATATAGACCAGGAGGACCAGCTGGCCTCCTTCTTTAAAGACCATAATTTCCTTTCCCGCGTTGTTGAAGATGCCCTTCAATGCATCTCATCCACATCCCGCACCTCCACCCTCAAACCCCACTCCTGCCCTCAAACCCCACCCCTCCAACCGCAACAAAGACAGAACCCCCTTGGTCCTCACCTTCCACCCTACCAACCTTTGCATAAACCGCATCATCTGCCGGCATTTCCACCATCTCCAAACGGACCCCACCACCCGGGATATATTTCCCTCCCCACCCCTTTCTGCTTTCTGCAAAGACCGTTCCGTCCGTTACTACCTGGTCAGGTCCATGCCCCCTGACAACCCACTCTCCCCTCCTGGCACCTTCCCCTGTCACCGCAGGAATTGCAAAACCTGCACCCACACCTCCCCCCTCAACTCCATCCAAGGTCCCAAAGAAGCCTTCTACATCCATCAAAGTTTCACCTGTACATCCACCAATGTTATTTATTGTATCCTTTGCTCCCGATGCAGTCTCTATTACATTGGGGAGACTGGATTCCTCCTAGCAGGGCGCTTTAGGGAACACCTTCGGAACACCCGCACCAATTAACCCCACCACCACGTGGCCTAACATTTCAACTCCCCCTCCCACTCTGCCGAGGACATGCAGGCCCTGGGCCTCCTCCACCGCCGCTCCCTCACCACCCAACGCCTGGAGGAAGAACGCCTCATCTTCCGCCTCAAAACACTTCAACCCAGGGCATCAATGTAGATTTAACCAGTTTCCTCATTTCCCCTCCTCCCCAGCTTACCCCAATTCCAATCTTCCAGCTCAGCACCATCCTCATGACCTGTCCTACCTGCCAATCTTCCTTCCCACCTATCCACTCCACCCTCCTCTCTGACCTATCACCTTCATCCCCACCTCCATCCACCTATTGTACTCTTGGCTACCTTCTCCCCAGCCCCACACCCCTCCCATTTATCTCTCCACGTCAGAGGCTCCCTGCCTTCATTCCTGATGAAGGGCTTTTGCCTGAAAAATTGATTTTCCTGCTCCTCAGATGCTGAGCTCCAGCATCTGCAGTCCTTACTTTTGCCCAGAACAACTGGATCCTCCCACTCCAGTATGACAATCCTGCATTTCAAACTGATTTGTTCCATCAGTTCAAACAGAGAAATTGACTGGCAATACATTAAAAAGTACCAAAGATGAACTAACATTTAAGTAAGAGCATTAACTGCTTGTCATGAATGTAAATGAAATTCAACTGTAATTCCAGTGCTTCTTAAAACCAGCAGTGAGTCGAAGGGCAAGCTGGTGGTGTGTGTAAATCAAACTGTGGAACAGCATGCCAAACAATACTGAAGATTTGAATTTCAAAATGCATCTTTTCTTCCCCTAAACATACTGGATAAATGTCATAATAATCTTAATAACAAGTACCTGTAAGTTTACCATTATTTTCCTGGGAAGACGGCCTGATATTAACTGGTAATTCATTTGGAAATGTGAAAAAGCATATTCAGCCATGCCAATTCATGCCAGTGTGTACCACCAAGCCACAAACTGTCAAACTTACTTAGATCCCTTTCATTTCCATTTTCTAGCTTTCTCTATCCAGACTAGGATTGGGATCTTACAAAGCTCGTGCCTCAGCCACAAAATATGGATATAAATTTCAAGCTTTGCAACTAGGTGCATATGGATATTTTTCTTTCTCTCTGTTCTAAATCTTTAAAATTTAATCTTACAACTCATTCTCAATCCCTCAATGATTGGCAATAGTCTATTTCAATACATTATCCCTTCTATTCATAATTTTGAACACTTCTGCTGTAAGATGTAATTCAAAGGCAACTTTTGCTCCACAATGATAGAGACTACATTACTAGAGCATAGTTCTACGATTTGGGAAGAGCATAAAAAAGAGGCACTAACACATTTATTATATCTGCAATGGCAGTTAAATTTGATAAAGCATTATAATGCTGTTCAACAAAACTTCTTCCTGTTAGTACCACCCATAACTGCACAAAAAATTTCCACAGACCATAATAATGATGACAGTTAGGAATGGAATTACAATTACAAATGAAAAATCTGAAACTGCGTTCAGTGTAATGTGCACTTGAGGGCTTTGAATGTCAGTTGAAAACAAGTTGAGCTGTGCTCTTCTGATTTATAATGTCAAATTAATGAGCAATTTGAGGGTATTAAAGCTTTAAAATTAGATCTGGAATGACCCTGGCGTGCTCAGCCCTTAAATCATCAACACTGAAACCCTAAAGGCAGCGAGAAATAACCACTTCATATCCAATTTGTTGTCCTGGGCTCTGTGTAGTTAAGGTATAGGGCTGCCACCAATTCCTCTTCCAATGTGGAGTCCAAGGACCTATCTAATTATGTGCGACAGGATATATCACTCGTGACTGCTAACAAGAAGAAGCACTTGCCTTATGTTTCAATAAGATTACCCCTCATTCTTATAAACTCAAATGAATAAAAGCCTAACCTGTTTAGCCATTCTTGATAAGTCAACCCATTCACCCCAGAAGCCATCCTAGTGAACCCTTTTAGAATTGTGCCAAACAAGTGTTTCCTTTCTGAAATACAGAGACTAAAACTGTGCAAAGTACTCCAGGTGCAGCCTCACAAACAGCCTATTCAACTGTAATAACACTTCCCTGCTTTAATCTCCAACCACCTAGCAACAGAGGTTAAAATTCCATACGCTTTCATAATTAATTGCTTGCATGTTTTAGTCTTTAACTGGATATTCTCCTTTCACACCTTTGTTAACCATGAGTGGGTCATTCTTCTCATTGAGTTCTTCGTTCTCTGAATAAAGTTTAGCTGAGCATTATGAAATATCTGTTTAAAGGTTTACCACAGCTCATCTACAAATGTGGTAAACCTTCCTCTTAATCTATTTGTTCAGCTCACTTTAGACAACTCTTTCTCCACCCTTCTGTAATTTCCCTTATTTAAATTGAGGACATGGTTTGGAATCTGAGTTGCTCTCCTAAGAACTGAATGCATAATAACTGAATATAATTCATGCTTAAAATTTCAAGAGTAAAAATGCAATCCCATTAATCCTAACAAATTCCCATTATAGTTCTCTACCACCAGAGAGAATGCTTCTTTGTCCCACATCCAGTTTGACTTAGATTACACTTCAGTTCACTGTCATAAGAATCTGAAAGTCAAATAACAAATTAAGGAAGTATCTGAGATTAAACCTGCTCAGCTTCAAATAACACTTTCAGGGTTTTAATCAAACACTTTTGGTCTGAAGCCTTTCAACTAAACTCTCTACTGAAGTAACTTTTTTTAAAACAAAATATTTCTAAACTGTCTTATCCCTTCCAGGAGTAACTGCTTTACACAACAGCTTCCGTTAAGAATCCAACAGAACTGACCAAACTGAAACTAAAGTAAATAACTGTTCTTTTTAATTTGCTAAGCTATGCATGCTTCTACAAAACCCTCAAAATTATTTCACGAATCTTCTGTCAGATTAATACACAACTGTTTAATGTGAAATATAAACAGAAATTGCTGGAGAAGCTCAACAGCTCTGGCAACATATATGGAAAGAAAACAGAGTTAACATTACAAGTTCAATCATCCTTCTTCAGTTCCTTCCACAGACACTGCCAAATTTGCTGAATTTCTCCAACAATTTGTGTTTTTGTTTCAGATCTTCAGAATCAACAGTTCTTTGTTTTACTTTACTCTATTTAATTTGTTTACTCATAAATTCTCCCAACATAAACAGTTCCCATTAGTCTCCAGAACTACCTCTCTCAAGCTTTAAAAAAACCCACCAAGTAAATATTTTGAGCTTCTAAAGTCATGACATAGGTTTCCCTAAAATGGACATTTTCTGAGTAATCACAGCCTAAAATACAACACATGATGCTTGCACATTCTTTAAAAAAATCTCTGTCTGCAACCTTAATAACTTGTACAGCTAAAATCAGAGTTTAAATTCCACATCACCATCTTTGAAAAGTCTTTAAAACACTGTTTTAACATTCTTTTTTGGAAGACTCATTGTTCCAATATTTTAAATTTATCTTTTTGTCTGCTTAAGCATGCTCTTAGAGTTTTCCAACACCGTGGCCTTAGAATAAATTAATTTTCTGGCCCTTGATTTATCTACTGAAGCCATGCCTCATGCATTGGCAGGGACACTTGTTTTGAAAGGTAAGTACTCCCTTTCCCTTCTATTCTGCCCAGCCTGATCTTGTTGGAAAGTTCATCCCAGTTACCCTCAGGGATTTTTACCTTTACGTCCTAAGACCCAATTGTAACTGCTCTGAGAACTCGCTCTCTTCCTGATGGGTCTATTCCTTTTGTTCTCTTATCCCGAACTGTGTTTCTTGTACCTCTTGTCAGCTCTGAAGTGAAGGTTTCATTGTTGCTGTGCTCACAAATGCTGCTATTTTATTGGTTTACATGTTTCAGCTACTGGCTGAGTGTCTCTTCCTAGAATGGTGATATATTTAAAGTGATGAATCACTTGTCCTCAGAATTTGCTGGGGCTCATGCAATCTCATCATTGTTATCTTGAAGGATTTCAGCAATCATGCACACTGCTGTTTTAAAAAAAATCATGAGGGGTAATTTTTTTAAACACAGAGGGTGGTTTGTATGTGGAATGAACTTCCTGAGGAAGTGGTTGATATGGGTACAATTACAAAGTTTAAAAGACATTTAGATAAGTTTGGGAAAAGTTTGGAGGGATATGGGGCAGGAGCAGGCAAAAGGGACCAGTTTAGTTGGGATTATGGTCAGGATGGATTGGTTGAACTGAAGAGTTTGTTTTTCTGCTGTTTGACTCTATGACTCTATGTGCAGGTTTTATTGGATTCAAGGCAGTTGAGTTTTATTTCTTTCTTTCACTCATCGAATGTGGGCCAGCTACTATTGTCTATCTCTAGCAGCCCTTAAGGTGATCGTGAGTTGCCTTGTTGAATCACTACAGTGCATTTAGTGAAGGTAACTCACAAAGCTCTCTCGCTGATCCTGTTTTGGTAGCTTTCCTTTTCAGATTGTTGTGACACGTCTGTGGAACAGGTGAAAGCAGGCCTCTGCACCACATGAGTCCTCAGGCTGTTTGTCTATGCTTGGTCTATCTAACCAGCAGTGGTAAAAGATAAAACCACCAGTAAGGGTTAACATGGAGAAAAAATTAGAGATTCTCCTGCTGCTCTGCTGCTTGACCTGTTTGCTTTTCCAGTCCCACAGTCTCGATTCTGACCTCCAGCATCTGCAGTTCTCACTTTCTCCATGTAGAAGAAATTGCCTAATATAACACAAAACAGGTTATAGAAGTAGGTACAAGATACATTTACTAATTTTTCTTAAGCAATTATCTTCATCAGGGCACAGAGGTGACAAATCTTTCTCCATTGGAACCTTGCATGAGGCTGTCTGATTCTCCCAACAGGTCTACACGACCCTTCGAAGAGTAACCCACCCAAACCCATTCCCCTACCCGATTACACTACATTTCCTTGACTAAAGCACCTAACCTACACATCCCTGAACACTATGGACAATTTAGCTTGGCCAATTCACCTGCCTGCACATCTTTGGACTGTGGAAGGAAACTGAGGCACCTAGAGGAAACCCACGCAGACACAGGGAGAATGTGCAAACTCCACACAGACAGTCGCTCCAAGGCTGGAACCGATCCCAGGTCCCTGGTGCTGTGAGGCATCAATGCTAACCACTGAACCACTGTCACCCCAACTCAAAGACTGTATCACATCATCTGATTGGATGGCGTTTAATGCAACTTCAATATTAACTTGTTTAAAGCCATTACTTTCTACAACACAAGTGCTTCCAACTGAAAATTCACGTGGTAGACAGTAGGAGCCTACAGTTCTTTAGAAATATTGTCCTCCTCTTCCTCAGTTCCTTCTGGTAGCTCCATGTTTCTGTCTACTGACTCGCTTGCTGCAGTAACCTAGCCAGTGACCATAGGTTTTCCAAGTTTCTGTGTGAATCCTGGCTTCTGTTTTCCTATTAACTCAATCCTAGATTATTCTCCAAGAAACCCTGTCCAAAGAATCCCTCAAGCCTGAAGACAGTTCTTAGGTTGTTCTGTGATGGATCTGGATACATTGCTAACCTCCTTGCCAACTCGAGGATGTATGTCTTTTCCAGAATTTACAGTTTTTATTTTCAGATTTTCATTTTCCTGAAGAAATGTATTAATAAAAAAGTAACTCAAATGTTGAATGACAAACAACATTCAATCTTGTAACCTTATCTCCCATCCTGGTTCTGAATATCACAATTTATTATTGCTAGTTAAAAGGATCTATGGCTTCCTCTCAGACAGGTCTCTAAAAATGTAATTAAAATCGGACAGACAGGTAATTAAACGTTACTAGACTCCTAGAAAGTTGATTCCTTGAGATCAGGAATGAGATCATCTGGTTTGCTACTTGTCCAGTTCAAATATACAATGTACAATAACCATACTTAACAATATGTTCAAAACTCCATCAGATTATAATCCATTTATTTCAGACTTTGGCAGGTTGTAATAATTTTGATATTTGCACTTACATCTTCCCTCTTCTCGCTATCTTTGTTTCTTTGCTTCTCCCATTGCTATCACCTTTTGCTTTGCTCCATGTGAGCTCAGATCTGAAACCGATTTTATGATAGCCAGGTAGGCGTTTCTGCAGCAGAGCCGAGAATTGCACATCAGGAGCTTGCACAACCCCCAAACTGGAAGACTCTGAAGAAATTGTCCACAAAATTAAAGATTGCACCGAGCAATTCTTCTGACCCAGAATCCTCTAGAAGTATCCATTTACATTGTGCAGAGGGAGTGTGCAGAGGGTTCTGCTGCTTTTAAATAAGTAGTTACCCAGAAAAAAGTCAGACAGTTAAAAGCCTTGTCTAATTCCTTGCTAACTATAAAACTGACGTTCAATTTATCACCCACCTGTCATACTCTCTATACCCCCAGATACTGACCCAACAACCCTTCCTCCCAAAATAAATCCTTCCCTCTTCCCCAGGACCCAACACCCTCCCGTCTTCCCCAGTGACTTGACACCCACCCACTGCAGGATCTGACACCCCTTTGCACCATAACCTTAACATATGCCCCCATGCCCACCACCTGATCTCGCAACAATCCTGGAGTCTGACCCTGATACCTTCCTTATCCCCCTTTGCCAGACACAAAGGCCCTCTTTTCACAAACAGCCTATCTATCTAATTGATTCTATTCTAGGATTCTGTCCACCCTAAACAACCAATTACTTACCAGTCACCTTTCCCACCTTGCCCCCACCACTCCTTGGCACTCTACCCGCATCGCACCCTTCCCACCTGGCACAATAAACTCACGCTTATCTTACATACTGACCCCTTCACAGGAGCTCTTAAAGTGAGTAGCTTAATGTTAAGGATATTTAAATTACAGAATAAGGCATCTGTAGTTGTTAAAGAAGGTGATGTGCATTGTCTTCCCTTGACTATTCCGCACCATAAGGATGCAATTAGATTGAAGGTAAACTGCGCATTTCTGCAGAATTTGTGATCAGAATCTCTTGATAGAAATGTGGAGCTCTTTCTCAATGTAAGAACCAGGGGCAGAGTAACAATCTAACTATGATGACCCCTCCTCAGAAAACCCAGCCCATACATTATATGTCTTTGTCCACATATGTTGCTGAACTTACTGAGTACTTCCAGCATTTTCTTTTTTTGAGATTTCCAGCACCTGCAAAATTTTGCTTTTACATTACAGTTAGCAGAAATCCTTCACATGAAGAGTTGTAAGAATTTGGAACAGACAGCCTCAACGATTATACAAAATTAACCGGTACATTAAGGGAAGATGGATGATTTCTTAGGGAGTGAGAGACATGGAAAACAACAAGAAATTTATGTTGAAGCAATAAAACTGCCATGGTAATAAAATACTCCTGTTCTATGTAGCAAAGAGAAATGAGAGACTTTACCAATATAAGGTAATTGAAGATTCAATGAAGGACCTACAAAACTGGTGATCTTTGACAGTTAGAATGTAACAAATCTGCATATTGAATGAAAACAAAGTTTTGTCTGAGGCTGTCTCATCATTCAAGGATGATGACTACTGAGGGCCATGGCTGAACTTCATGTAACTTAAACAGGCCAATTCCCAATCTGCAGATCTTTCAAGACATGGAATTGAACATTCCGTGAGATTGTAGGATCTGGAGTGCAGACTTTTATACCTTTTCTTTCCTTCTCAGCCCCAACTGTGTCTCATCACTAAGACGTTTGGACTTAAGACATGTTGTTGCGTGCGAACGTATTGTTACTATTTTGCATGAGGCTTAGTAAAAGCTTCATCCAATCATTAACCTCAATGCTGCCATGCTCCAAGGAGAGCTTTGCAATGTTTTTGTAGGGTTTTTTTACACTCCTTAGGAACAGGAAATGTTTGAGAGTTCAGGAAGCAAGATTTGCTAGGTGGATGGTTTTCAGCCATTCAGATAGTGACCAGACAACAAGTATTTGATTTTGCAGGAGTTTTGCCTGAATCCTTGTGGAATTTTCTTCAAGAAGGATACTAAAGTTGTTGTGTAGTTCTCCCATTGAATTTGCAAGATGTCACAGACAGATTGCTGATCAAATTTCTTTTGTCCCGCTGATACTAAAAAGGCAATACATGGAGTAAAAATGAGGTACGAAGGCAAAATGGCCAAAAATTAGATTAGATTAGATTCTCTACAGTGTGGAAACAGGCCCTTCAGCCCAACAAGTCCACGACCCTCCAAAGAGTAACCCACCCAGACCCATTTCCCTCTGACTAATGCAAATAACACTATGGGCAAATCTTAGTGTGGTCAATTCACCTGAACTGCACATCTTTGGACTGTGGGAGGAAACCAGAGCACCTGGAAGAAAGCCATGCAGACACGGAGAATGTGTAAACTCCACACAGACAGTCACCTGAGGCTGGAATAGAACCTGGGTCCCTGGTGCTATCAGGCAGCAGTGCAGTAAAAGCTTTTTTAAGGTATGTGAAAAGAAAAAAATGGTGAAGACTAAAATTGGGCCCTTGAAGACAGAAATGGGTGAATTTATTATGGGGAGCAAGAAGTGGCAGAAGAGTTGAATAGGTACTTTGGATCTGTCTTCACTGGGTAAAACACAAGCAATCTCCCAGATGTAATAGTGGCCGAAGGACCTAGGGTAATTGATGAACTGAAGGGAATTTGTATTAGACAGGAAATGGTGTGGATAGACAATTAGGTCTGAAGGCTGGTAAGTCCCTGGGACCTGATGGTCTGCATTGCAGCGTACTGAAGGAGGTGGCTCTAGAAATCGTGGATGCATTGGCAATCATTTTCCAATGTTCTATAGATTCAGAATCAGTTCCAGTGGATTGGAGGGGGCTAATACTGTCCCACTTTTCAAGAAAGGAGGGAGAGAGAAAACAAGGAATTATACACCAGTTAGCCTGGCGTCAGTGGTGGGAAAGATGCTGGAGACAATTATAAAAGATGAAATTATGACTCATTTGGAGGGCAGTAACAGGATAGGTCAGAATCAGCATGGGTTTACGAAGGGAAAATTGTGCTTGACTAATCTTCTGGAATTTTTTAAGGAAGTAACTATGACGATGGACAAGGGAAAGCCAATGGATAGACTTTCAGAAAGCCTTTGATAAAGTCCCACATAGGAGATTGGTGAGCAAAATTAGGGCACGTGGTATTGGCGGCAAAATACTGACTTGGATTGAAAACTGGCTGGCTAACAAGAAGGAAAGAGTAGCGATAAACGGGTCCCGTTCAGAATGGCAGGCGGTGACCAGTAGTGTACCACAAGGTTGGGTGCTGGGACCGTAGCTGTTTACAATATACATTAATGATATAGATGAAGGTATTAAAAATAATATTAGCAAATAAATTTGCTGATGACACAAAGCTGGGTGGTATGGTGAAACGTGAGGAGGATGTTATGAGAGGGAGACTTGGACAGGCTAGATGAGTGGACGGATGCATAGCAGATGCAGTTTAATGTGGATAAACGTGTGATTATCCACTTTTGTGGCAAGAACAGGAAGGCAGATTACTATCTAAATGGAGTCAGATTAGGTAAAGGGGCAGTACAACGGGATCTAGGTGTTCTTGTACATCAGTCACTGAAAACAAGCATACGGGTACAGCAGGCAGAGAAGAAAGCTAATGGCATGCTGGCCTTCATAACAAGAGGAATTAAGTATAGGAGCAAAGAGGTCCTTCTGCAGCTACACAGGGCTCTGGTAAGACCGTACCTGGAGTATTATGTGCAGTTTTGGTCTCCAAATTTGAGGAAGGACATTCTGGCTATTGAGGGAGTGCAGCTTAGGTTCACGAGGTCAGTTCCCAGAATGGTGGGACTATCATATGTTGAAAGATGGAGCGACTGGGCTTGTATACACTTGAATTTAGAAGGATGAGAGGGGATCTAATTGAGATGTATAAGATTATTAAAGGATTGGACACTCTGGAAGCAGGAAGTATGTTTAGGTGGTAGGTGAGTCCAGAACCAGAGGACACTGTTCTAAATGGCCTATCCCTTATTTTTAAACTGAGTTGAGGAGAAACTTGTTCACCCAGAGAGTGGTGGATATATGAATGCTCTGCCCCAGAAGGCAGTGGAGGCCAAGTCTCTGGATGCATTCAAGAAAGAGATGGATAGAGCTCTTAAGGATAGTGGAATCAAGGGTTATGGGATAAGGCAGGAACAGGATACTGATTGAGGATGATCAGCCATGATCATAATGAATGGTGGTGCTGGCTCAGAGGGCCGAATGGTCTACTCCTGCACCAATTGTCTATTGTCTATCATCTATTGATACATTGACCAGATGTCACTCTACAGTGCAGGACTGTAGTGGTACAATTGTTCTGTACATTTGTTCATTTGTGGATGTCTTTGCTGCCATACGCTTTCTGTCATACATTTTAGAAGGCTATAATGGAGTAGCTTGGGATCTCTTCAACAGTGGTGGCTGCTGTGGGGCAAATCCATTTTATTAACAGCATGTGGGACAGGTTTTGCATTCTGAAGCCAGTCAAAAATCAATTATTGTAACAGATTTTTCAATACATGATGCTAATAGAAAACCAATGCAGCTAGCTCATCTCATCATCCCATAATTCCATGAAAGACACTTTTTATCAGATAATCACAGACAAAGTGTATGGAAAAATGTCCAAAACAGTTAAAACAGCTCAAAGTTGTGTATTCTTCACAATCTTATTCTGAGAACCTCTTCTAACACTTTTATTCCTCATATTAGTGGATAGATGGCTGCCACAGTATAGAAAGTAGACAACATATTCCAGAGTCTCTCCTTCGAAATAAATGGGAAGTGGAATATTTGGCTGATCATTTCAGGGTTGATATACAAGGCATTTTATTAATATAGCTATCAAGGACAGGCTGAATCATTTATTTTCAAGTCACCTGACAGTGGCTATTCACCTGATTAAAGATCAACTGACTTTTGATGTGTGTGTTAAAATATTGGAAAGCTTGTAATGTTAATCACCTGTGTCTTAAAACCAGACTAACTACCATAGATACACATAATCAACAGTGTGCAGATAATTCAGAGGCAGGTGAACCTCTGTCTCACCTAGAAGGACTGTTTGTGGCACTGGATGGAGGTGAGGGAGGTGGAGAGGTGATGGTGTGCCAGCAAGTTTTGCATCATTTACACTTGTTGGGAAAGGTACCAGGAGGTTCGGGGGGGCCTGGTGGGGAGGGTGGCACAAACCAAGAATTGGAAAATGGAACGATCCTTGCAGAGGCAGAGAGGGATAGGGAGGGGAAGATTTTCTTGGTGGTGGGTTCTATTTGAAATTGGCAGAAGTGTTTAAGAATGATGCGTTGGATGCAGAGACTGATGGGGTGGTAGTTGAAGGCAAGGTGTCTCTGTCTTTATTGCATTTTGGGGGAAGTTTAGAGCAGTGCAGCAGGGAATGGAGAAGGTGCAGTGGAGGGCTCTCTGGATGACAGAGGAGGAAAAAGCACATTGTTCAAAGTAAGTGGACATCTGGAATCTTAGCAGTGGAATATCTCCTCACCAGAGCAGATGCGGCGAAGGTGAGGGAATTGGGAGAATGAGGGATGAAGTTCTTGCAGGATATTGGGTGGGAGGAGGTGTAGTCCAGATAGTGTTGGGGGTCCGTAGACTTTTAATAAATGGCCATCTGGAGACTGAGGCTAGAGGTGGAAATGGAGAGGCCAAGAAAGGGGAGGGAGATGTCCAAGATGGACCAAGTGCATTTGAGGGTGGGGTGGAAGTTGTGGGCAAAGTCATTGAACTGCTCCAGTTCAGGCTGGGTTAAGGACGCTGCACTGATGCTGTCATCGATGTAACAGCAGAAGAGTTGGGGCACAATGCCTGTGTCAGTACTGAGGAGGGACTGTTTGATATAGCTGACAAAGAGGCAGGTGCAGCTAGGGCCCATCCAAGCGCTGATGGCCACCCTCTGGATTTGGAGGAAATGGGAGGAGTTAAAGGAAAAGTTATTAAGGATGAGGACCAGTTCAATGAGGCGGAGGAGGTTATTGGTAGAGGGGGACTGGATGGGTCTGTTGGAGAGGAAGGAGCTGAGAGCCTGAAGGCCATCCTTATGGGTTATAGACGTGTATAAGGACTGCACGTCCGTAGCGAAGATAAAGCGTTGGGGGCCAAGGAACTGGAAGTTACTGAAGAAGTGAAGGGCATGGTTGATGTCACAGACGTAGGTGGGGAGTGCCTGAACCAAGGGGGAGATATTAAAAGGAACATAATCGATAATTTGTTTTTGTTTATATGCTTGATACAGGTAAAAGAGTTGAAGATACAATGAATGAAAAATGCATCAGATTTGACAGTAGTTCTTTCACAATGCCCTATACCTTCAATAATTAGCAGATATGATTTCATGCCCTGAGCTCAACATCTACATTGCTGCTGTGAAGTAACGTCTGTAATAACCAGGACCTGATTGTTGCATGGAGGAGGCAATGTGAGAAGTCAGCTCAATTCCAGGTCACACATCCGCGTTTGGTACATTGAATCGGGTAACAGTAACAAATTTTCCTGCGGTGAGGCCTTAATGAGTAAAGGGGCATGTCTACCATCTGAATAGTCTACCAGGAAATGGGAATGGACGTTAGCCAACCTCATTGCAAGTGGGTTAACCTGTGTTGTGCCTGAATAATTCCCAACTCATTTTTAAATGCGAGTAAAGGACCTTTAGATTTTAAAAAACGGTTCCAAAGGTGGATTTTATGAAGCACCATAGTGCCCACCTCTATCCACACCGAACTGCATTCCTCCCATTTAAAAGGTCAGAGGGAAGTTTGCCCACAATCCCAAATATTTCCCTGAAGCACTTTAATGTGGTGTGCAACATTATTGCTTTCATACAATGTTTCCAGCCTCATCTTGGGCTGATCCTTTCCTTAGAGGTTCTCCATTCATTGTAATATTCAAAAATTCTCTGAATTCTGAAAAGGTGTTAGTGGATTCAAAAAATGCAACTATAGTGACCTTAATTGAAAAGGGAAGGAGGCAGTAAGTTGGAAACTATAGACCATTATACAATCCATTTTAAGGAAATCATAAACGGACATTTGGACTATCAAAACACAATCCATCAAAGGCATCATGGTTTTGTGAAGCTAAACTATGTTTGACTAATTTGCTTGAATTCTTCAATGATGTAATAAGCAAAGTGGATAATGGGAATCCTATAGATATCGTCTACCTGGATCTTCAGAGGTGAGGCAATGGCCTAGTGGTATTATGGCTGGTCTGTTATTCTGTTGAGAGAAACTTTAAAATGCTATAGTGCAGAGAGATCTGGTCCTCTCATGCCTTTCAATAGCTTCCTCACCCTCCATAAGACGGCTGGCAATGCCACTTTAATGTGTTTTCCTGCCAGCCAGCGGGGTTGTGCAACATCCATCGTTAATAGATCACTCCGCTGTCCCCTCAACATGAAGAGCACAAAATCGGTTGTTAAAAACTTTTGTCAATGATGGACATTTTATTCACAGGTAGGAGAGAAGTCAGAAATGACTGTAATATGCAGCCAATGACAGCGTTCAGCAAAGCAATGATTTGGTACAGAGCAGTCAGTTTGAATCATCTCTTTCCCTGAAAAATGGAGCCTCTCCCAATACATTATAAATCTAAGAATGTGAGGCCACCAAATAAACCAATGCCTTGGACGCTCCTGCCTTCACATCACCATATGGGGAACAGAGAAATCAATGAGGTCTAACACTCCATAATCTTGACATCATGTAGGCAGCCTTGCCGTGATGGCCTGTAAACTGTCCCAGTGATGATCAATTCTATGGTGATGAAGGTGCTTGGCAGGCACACATTGGAGGTTGGTACTTGGAGAAGTCAGAACAGATGTGTTCCTAAAAACAAAACAAAAAACATGAATGCTAGGAATCAAAAATGAAAATTCTGTTTACTAGAGTTCCCTGAGGCTATGTGCACTTATGGACTGCTTATGGAGGAATCCAAACAGTTGGGGAGCTCAACCATTTCTCAGGGCTTGGGCAGCTGAAGGTTTCTGTTCAGTGGAGAGTTTATGTACTGGCACATGTGGCAGCACTGGAATGTGTACTGCTCAGCACAGATGGTGCTTTCAATTCAAAAGCCCCCATTGGTCACAGTGTCTCCCTTTCTCTTGATATGGACATGTCCAAGCAATCTGTTTCCATGCCCAAGTGCCCTAGTCAGAACTTTACTTCATTATCGACTTGCTTTTAAAATAATGTTAGCTCTCAATAAAAATATACAGCATGTAAATACTATTTTGACCATAGAATTCCTCCAGTGTAGAAAAAAGCTATTCAGCCCATCAAGTCTACACCGATCCTCCAAAGAGTATTCCACACAGCTCCACACCCTATCCCCATAACATTTACCATGGCTAATCCAACCTCTGGGCACTATAGAAAATTTAGCATTGCCAATCCACTTAACCTGCACATCTTTGGATTGAGGGAGGAAACCGGAGCACCAGGAGGAAACTCAAGCAGACTTGGGGAGAATATCCAACTCCACACAGACAGTTCACGCAAGGCTGGAATCAAATCCGGGTCCCTGGCTCTGTGAGTCAGCAGTGCTAATCATTGAGCAACCATGCCTGTTGATGTTGTTTTTTCTCTCTTAAGATTTTGAACGTGTTTTGCCTCTTAATTTTGTTCCCATCTTTCTGTAGAAGTTCATGTTTGAATCCCTCCAATCAGATTTCTTGCCACATCACACAATCAAAACAGTTCTTATGAAAATTACTGTGACAAGGACGAATATTCCTTCCTTGCTGTATTTGATGTTTCTACAGCTTTGGCATTGTTGGCCATATCATCTTCCACTAACACCTCTCCACTGTCATCCAACTGCTCCCCCCAGGGTCCATTCTTTTCTACCTAGTTGTAGCCATAGAACCACCGACACTGACTTCTCTTCTCACTCCTTCACTATTACAAGTATTTATATTTGCACCCCTCCTATGTCTCATCAACCACTTTCACTTTCACATGTACACTGATGACACCCAGCTTTATCTCACCCCTGCTGTATAAGGTGATAGTTCTGAAGGATTTTGTTACATTGATGTCATACACAGTATGGGTGGAGAGGATCAGTTCTACACTTGCCTTCATTGGAAGCAAATGTAATCTGTACAGCTCACAAGAGTCCAAGTAATATTTGCTTGACTAGTAGTTAATTGTATTTAGTATTATCATGCAATAAGCCATTTTGGTTATGAGGCAGGCTTAGACAAAGGAGGATTCATATCAGTCAACTACCTCAAATAATTTTATTCTGAACTACAGGTGCCATTAATATCAATCAGAATAATGCCTCATGATGAAGGAGCTAAAATTCATTCTTCAGTTGGTTCCACTCTTTCTGTAAAAGTCATATTGTGGGTGGGAACAGCTAATTTTGCATTAGACTTTGTTGGTGTATTCTGCACAGCTCCTGAGAGTCCCAGTAATTATGTTTGACTAGTACATGGTTATACATGGTTTGTCAAGCAATATACTAATTTGTTAACCAAAAGCGGGCGGCACGGTGGCACAGTGGGCGGCACGGTGGCACAGTGGTTAGCACTGCTGCCTCACAGCGCCTGAGACCCGGGTTCAATTCCCGCCTCAGGCGACTGACTGTGTGGAGTTTGCACGTTCTCCCCGTGTCTGCGTGGGTTTCCTCCGGGTGCTCCGGTTTCCTCCCACAGTCCAAAAGATGTGCAGGGTCAGGTGAATTGGCCATGCTAAATTGCCCGTAGTGTTAGGTAAGGGGTAAATGTAGGGGTAAATGTAGGGGTATGGGTGGGTTTCGCTTCGGCGGGTCGGTGTGGACTTGTTGGGCCGAAGGGCCTGTTTCCACACTGTAATGTAATCTAATCTAATCTAATCTAATCTAAAAAAAAGCAATGTCTGTCCTGTAAAGGCTCTATAATGGTGTATCTCTACCACTGATCACTAGACATGCCCTAGACTAAGTATAGACAAAGGAGAAATAGTGGCATGAACTACCTCAAACAATCCTTACTCTGAACCATACGTGGGCAAATACCATGAAGTGCCTGTAGTGGCAAACAGGGTAACACCACTACCAACAGGACTTGACTCCTCCACTGTTGCAAAGTTATCAAACTGTTGAAGAGGGAGATGGTGTGGGACAGAGTGACACTAGGCATATGGACACACAAGATGGCTGCTGAGCCATCAGTTGGCCAATTTGACACACTAGATGGCCACCGGATCACAATATGGAGAGAAACAGCAGAGCAGATACAGACATCACCTGGGGCCACCAGAATGCCAGCAAAATGCACGCACAACCCAGTTGATTAGTTTAAGGTGAGTGAGGGAGACAATACACATGAGTAACAAATACTGCCTGCCGAAGTGTCTGGATCCAGCCAACATCTTTTATAGAATTACTAACTGCTTGATACAGACTCAATATGAAATGTTAATAGCCAGGGCTGCAGTAATCATCCTTCTCAGGAAGAGCGATTAGCGTCCATTACTAAAGCAATGGATTTTCGTGCAGACATTGAAACTTACAATGTCTACACTGAAACTGACAAAGACCACGTGGAAATTAACAAAGGCTGTGCTGGAACTGATAAAGATGGTTTTGAAACTGTCAACGATTCTGCAATGATTGCCATAAATAAACAACGTTACAAAGACAATAATCTCATCACTGACCTATTGTATCACAAAATGTAAAGAAGTTTCTTGACATGTGCTCCGGGTCGAGAGAAGACTCGCAGCTGACCACTGTGCTGTTAGTGTCTTTCTCTCCCTGCAGCTGCGGTATTTCCTTGTGCAATAAACTCTGTCATTGAACTCCAATTCTGACTTCAAGACTGGTGTTTTTCCCCACAACACTGTTTATCCAAGATTCAGCACTGAATGAACAGAAACTTCCTGCAGTTAAACATTAAGGTGACTATAGCCATCCCTTCAAACCCTGTACCAAACTCCATTTCCTAGCTGCCATTTCTATTCCCAGCAATAGTCCAAAATTAAGCTAAAAGCAAACTACAGGCTGTCCTGTCATAATCCACGTTTCGTCAATGCGAATTTGCTGTAACACGATTGATGAATTGTTTCTACAGCACCAAATTTTAAAACGTGCATTGGATGAAACACAATTACAGTGCCAACACTTTAAGTGCTGTTTCTAAAGCCCGATTTTTCTATAACACAAGGATGCAACCATTGTGTTATTGAGGAACTGATTGTACTCGGATGTCGGAATTTTGTAAAGAACAAAATCAAAATGTTGGAAATGCTCAGCACATTCAGCATCACCTCTACAGAAGGAAACAAAGTTAACGTTTCAGGTCAATACTTTCTTCAGAAAGGTCAGTGTTAAAGAAAGGTCTAAGGCCAAGCCAGTCTGTTCGAAATCTTGACGTTGCATTTGAACCAAAGATGATTTATGACTTCATATTGATTCTCTCTCTAAGACTGCCTTTTGTACCTCCACAACATTGCTCACATTGCCCCTGTCTCAGCTTGTTTGTCACTGAAAACCTCAATTAAGCCTTCTTTTCTCCAATTTTGATTAAACTGGTTGAAACCATTCATGATGCACCACAATTAACATTGCATAATGGATTGTTCAATATATCTACTTCCGTCCTTCCATCTTGCCACCCTTCTTGGAATAACCTTTCTGTGTAAGATCAATCAGCAGGCATCCTCTGTACCAAGGCATGGAAAGCACGGAAACTCATTAACAATTTCAACCCCATCAGCCGAATGGCAACCTTTGATCTAACAATTTGATGAGCGTGATCTTGTTAAACAGGCTCTTGAGGTCATGGCAGGGCCTTTACTGCTGGGGCCTCAGCACAAGCCCTTATGGATAGACACAACCAATGCAGCACATTCTTGATGAATATTTCCTTTAAGACAAAATTGTAGACTAATCACCTTAAACTCATCAAATAAGTAAGTTATCATTTGGCTCCAGATATTTGAATTCACTAAATCAATAAGTAATATCTATGATTGCCTATATCTAAGGAAAGATGTACTGGCATTGAAGGGGGTGCAGTGGAGGATTACAAGAGTGATTCTGGGGACGAAAGGCTTGTCACATGACAAGCGATTGAGTACTCTTGGTCTGTATTTGATGGAGTTTAAACAGATGAGGTAGGTAATCTCACTGAAACTTACAGAATACTGCGAAGCCCAGATGGACATGGAGAAGACATTTCCCCTAGTAGGAGACACTAGAACTCAAGGACACCACCTCAGAGTGAAGGGACAATGCTTTAGAACTGAGACAAGGATGAATATCTTCAGCCAGAGGATGATGAATCTGCAGAACTCATTGTCACTTAAGGCTGTGAAGGCCAAGTCATTGATTGTATTTAAGACAGAGATAGATAGGTTCTTGATTGAGATCAAGGGTTAAGGGTAGAGAACAGGAGAATGTAGTTGGGAAACATATCAACCATGATTGAATGGGAGAGCAGCCTCAATTGCTTGAATAGCCTAATTTTGCTCTTGTATCTTATGGTACAATGCATTCCAGGCTGCTCTACCATATTGTACTATATTGTACTCTGTAAACGTAAGGTCATTCAAACACCTTCTGGCTGTCTTAACTTGCAATATGTATTGTTCATCTATTAACTCTGTGCTCACTGGCCTACATTAGATTCCAGTCCAACAATACATTGTGCATAGCTGTGCCCTGCCTATTGCCTCAATCCTGATAACCCTCCAATGTATTTATTCTCCAATGATTATAGTTTCTTGTGCAATCCTATAAAATAATAAAGTTTGCTTAAGGTTTATTTATAATACTTTAATCTCCATCTTAATCCCATACCAATGTCCCAATCATGAGATTTGATATTTGCAAAATTTCACTTCCTGATTAGAATTATTGACAGCATAAAGTCTACAAGCTTAAATGGTGTGCTTGCAGGAAGAGAACTGGGCTGATGTTGATATAGCTTCAAATAAGCATGAGACTAAATGAATGACGCTGAATCACTTGCTACATATTTTAAAAATGTTTCTACTGACTAAAGATGACATTAATAAGTTAACACGTCATGAGGCATTAGCATTATCAATTAATTTTATTAAAAAAAACATGTTAAAGGAATGCATTTACTTCATTGCATGCTGAACTATGAACAACTTGCTTTGATTCATCACATCATTATTTTCTAATTTTAATATCTTAAGGACTTTAAAAAATTTGGAGAAAACATCAATAATTTGAAATAGTAAAGAATATCCAACTGCCTCAGCCAAAACCAGCCAATGCAGGAGATGCGCGTTGCAGACTGGATCTCAACCACTGCTCTTTATCTGCTCATCTGAAATATTGGCTGCCATTGTACAGTGTGACTGGGCTTTAACTAAGAACAGACAAAATAGAAAATGTATCATGAATAATTCATATGGCAGGACTACAATGTGTTCAAGATGAACAGAAAAGACTGAGGCAGAAACTGTGACAAAAGAATAAGCAATACCAGAACAAGGGAATGTTAGAGAAACATTTGCAATGCAACAGACTTTAAAATCAATTTTAGTCCTGAATATATTCACATGAGCTCAATTAATTATTAACAATAAAGTCCAAAGTTTACTTAAAAGGTAACTTTCTAAAGAAATGTTTGGCTTCAATTTTAAGTAATAAAAGTTTAATTTAAATGTTACTGAACTGTGGGTCTAGAAACTTGGTGATTCAGCTCATTGTCCTTATCCATCTGGGACCTCAAGTCAAAATCAACTTAACGTATATTCTCTCAGCAAGAAAAAGTAGTTAACCCATTCCCTAGCAGCATGACTCCACAACATAAATCTAGTCCTCACACAACATTCAATACTGACCATAATCTGTAACTGTAAATTACATAATGAGTTGTGTTTCCAAGAGAAATGAAACAGAGAGAAATGGTGCAAGTGAAACTTCTACTATAGGTGTAATATTGTTTTGTCAAAGTAAAGAAAACTCTTTTCATCATACAAAGACACCAGATCTAAAAAAGATGACATGGATGGGGTAATTTTGCTGAATTTCAGATTTCATCCAGCTTTAAAAATTTGGTGCAGATGACAGAATCAAGAGAATTTATAAATGATTGTCCACTGTAACTTGTTCCATTCAATGCTCTTGTACTATTTAATGAAATCTCTAATACTTTCTTGCAGTAAGTTTGCACAGATGATTTAATGACTTGGGCAAATTCATTTGGGAAACTTGTGCTCTTTACGCACTGCCTGGATTAATGGACTAACTAATAGGAGATGAAACAATGGGTGAATGACCCACCACTGTACACAGTCCACAAGACCATAAGACATCGGAGAAGAAGCAAGCCATTTGATCCATTGAATCTGCTCTGCCATGTAATGATATCACAGCTAATCTGTTAATTGTCAAGTCTATTTTTTATCCTTCTCCTAAAACCTTAACTCCATCACTGATTACCTGACTTTCTCGCCTTTCTGTGAGCCCCTTTGGACTTCCAAAGACTAGGTCACAGGACTTTGGAATGATATTGGAGATGGTTTCTCTGGATAAAGAAATTGCTGAGTTGACTCTAAAGGGTGGAATAGGTCATTCAAAACTCAGATACACTGGGTTCAATATTTAAAGGTGCAGCATTCAACAAAACTACAGTGAACTCATCCCGAGTATCACAGATCTTTATTCCTAGGGGAAGTAATCAATAACAATCATGGATAAGGATGTGATCCAAAGTTCATTTTTTTGCTGAATGGGTTGCAACAATATTTTAGAAGTATCTTCAGCCTGGCTGTCATGGAACACAGGGAGAACTAGCCATTTGGATACAGAACTGGCTCAAAGGTAGAAGACAGAGGGTGGTGGTGGAGGGTTGTTTTTCAAACTGGCGGCCTGTGACCAGTGGAGTGCCACAAGGATCAATGCTGGGTCCTCTACTTTTTGTCATTTACATAAATGATTTGGATGCAAGCATAAGAGGTACAGTTAGTAAGTTTGCAGATGACACCAAAATTGGGGGTGTAGTGGACAGCGAAGATGGTTACCTCAGATTACAACAGGATCTTGACCAGATGGACCAAAGGGCTGAGAAGTGGCAGATGGAGTTTAATTCAGATAAATGCGAGGTTCTGCATTTTGGGAAAGCAAATCTTAGCAGGACTTATACACTTAATGGTAAGGTCCTAGGGAGTGTTGCTGAACAAAGAGACCTTGGAGTGCATGTTCATAGCTCCTTGAAAGTGGAGTCGCAGGTAGATAGATTGTGAAG
>NC_057714.1:71228118-71291832 GCF_004010195.1 Chiloscyllium plagiosum
CGGAGGCTGAGGGGTGACCTTATAGAGGTTTACAAAATTATGAGGGGAATGGATAGAATAAATAGGCAAAGTCTTTTCCCTGAGGTCGGGGCATAGGTTTAGGGTGAGAGGGGAAAGATATAAAAGAGACCGAAGGGGCAACTTTTTCAAGCAGAGGGTGGTACGTGTATGAAATGAGCTGCCAGAGGAAGTGGTGGAGGCTGGTACTATCCTTAACCTTTGCAACATTTAAGAGTCATTTGGATGGGTATATGAATAGGGAGGGTTTGGAGGAATATAGGCCGGGTGCTGGCAGGTGGGACTAGATTGGGTTGGGATATCTGGTCGGCATGGACAGGTTGGACCGAAGGGTCTGTTTCCATGCTGTACATCTCTATGACTCTATGACTCCATGACAGGAAAGGAAAATGCATCTACTCAAAGACAACAAATCTAATTTATTACGGGATTAAAAATGATGATTTACCTTCCCATACTAAAATGTGCACAGTATTTAGGCCAAAATAAATGAATTAATGGCACAAACAGAGGTTAGTGAGTACAACATTATTGCCGTAATGGCGACATGGTTGCAAAGGACATTAAAGCTGGGAAATAAATATTCAAGGATAGGTGATTTTTTAAATGAACAATTGAGAAGGGAAGAATGGTGAGTGGCCTTCTTACTGCCAAATGGAAGAACATAGAACATAGAACAATACAGCGCAGAACAGGCCCTTCGGCCCTGTGAACTATTCTCAGCTCGTCCCCCTACACTATCCCAAAATCATCCATGTGCTTCTGTAAGGATTGTTTAAATCTCCCTAATGTGACTGAGTTGACTACATTAGCAGGTAGGGCATTCCACGCCCTTACCACTCTCTGCATAAAGAACTTGCCTCTGACATCTGTCTTAAATCTATCACCCCTCAATTTGTAGTTATGAGAAGCAAGATAACAAGAAATGAATTGAATCAGATGATGTGGAATATTTACCTAAGTGGACATAAGAAATAGCAAGGAGGAGACAATACTACTGTCTGTAGTTTGTAGGCTTCTAACAATAATTGAGCTTAGGAGAGAGAACAATCATCACCCAATGAGAGCAGGTTAAAAAGCCAGGACATTAATCACAGGTGAGTTTAATCTTCCCATTGATTAGGAACATCAAATTAACAAAGGTAGCCACAGGGAAGAATTAATAAGATATGTTCGAGATAATCTCCTAGAAAAATACATTGTAGATGCAAACAGGGTATTTTGGATCTGGCAGTGTGTAATATGGCAGGTTTAAATGATCTCAAAGTAAAATACCTTTAGAGAACAGTGGCTAGAATGTGGTAGAATTTAGCATTCAGTGTGTGAATGTGAAAGTTTGGGTGGAAACAAAGGTGCTAAACTCAATTATAAAGGTGATTGCATTGGATGAGAGCAGAATTGGCTGGAGCGGATTGGGAAAGGAGTTTAGCAGCAAGGACAGTTGAGGAACAATGGCAGATATTAAGGGGAGTAGTTAATGCTCACAACAAGGATTTATCCGAGTGAGGAAGAAGGATTCGAGAAGGCGGTAAATCAACCATAACTAATCAGGGAGGTTAAGGATAGTACCAAATTGAAAGAAAGAAAGCATACCAATGCTGTTGGAAGTTTTTGAGGATCTGACCAAATGCTCGAATGAGAGTAGGGCAGTTGATGTAGTTTATATTTCAACAAGACCTTTGACAAGGTCCTACATAAGAAACTGGTAAAGAAGATAGCAGCTCGTGGGATCTAGGATAAGTTAGCAAAATGGATCCAAAATCGGCTGAGTGATAGGTGACAGAGGGTGATGGTAGAGCCAGTTTGTGTGACTGGAGCATGCTGTACAGTGGTGTACCACAGAAACCCTACAATGTGAATTGAATTGAATTGAATTGAATTTATTGTCAAGTGTACCAAGGCACAGTGAAAAGCTTTGTCTTGCGAGCAATACAGGCAGATCACAGAGTTAAGTAGCATGGATAAGTAAATAATAGGTAAACAGTGGCAAAAACAAAACAAAGATACAGGTGAATGTTAAGAGTTTGTGAGTCCAACAGTAGGGTAGAAACTATTTTGAAACTGGTTGGTGCGTGTGTTCAGGCTTCTATATCTTCTCCCTGATGGTAGAGGTTGGAGAAAAACATTGCCAGGATGGGATGATCTTTGAGAATGCTGGTGGCCTTTCCTTGATAGCGGGCCTGGTAGATGGATTCTATAGATGGGAGGTTGGCCTTTGTGATTATCCGGGCCGAGTTCACCATTCTATGTAACCATCTCCAATCTTGAATGGTACAGTTGCCATACCAGGTAGTGATACATCCAGACAGAATGCTCTCGACGGTGCATCTATAAAAGTTGGCAAAGGTATTTGCCATCATGCCAAGTTTCCTCAGCTGCCTGAGGAAGAAGAGATGTTGTTGGGCCTTTGTCCACATGAAGATCCAAGAAAGCTGTTGTCGATAACCACTCCCAGGAGCTTGACACTCTCCACTTGTTCCTCCTCTGTACTGTTAATGTGTAGAGTGGCACGAGTAACATCCCGCCAAAAGTCAATAATGAATTCCTTGGTTTTGCCAGCATTGAGAACTAGGTTGTTTTCAGTGCACCATTTTTCCAGGTCTTCCACCTCCCATCTGTAGTCTGTTTTGACACCATCTGAGATTTGACCGACTGTGGTGGTGTCATCAGCGAACTTGTAGATGGCATTAGTCTGGTATTTGGCGACGCAGTCATGGGTATACAGTGAGTACAGTAGAGGGCTGAGTACGCACCCCTGGGGGGCTCCAGTGTTGAGTGTTACTGAGGATGGAATATTGTTCCAATCTTCATTGATTGTGGCCTGTGGGTCAGAAAACTGAGGATCCGGTTGCAGAGAGTGGGACTTAGTCCAAGATCACTAAGTTTAGTCATCGGTCTTGAGGGGATAATAGTGTTGAAGGCTGAACTGTAGTCAATGAGTAGGATTCTTACATAGCTGTTCTTGGCATCAAGATGTTCTGGGGAGAAGTGAAGGGCAAGTGATATGGCATCTGAGGTGAATCCGTTGTTCCCATAAGCAAGTTGGAGTGTGTTGAGAGTAGAGGGGAGGCTGGAGTTGATTAATGCCATGACCAATCTTTCAAAGCACTTCATGACCACTGAAGTTAGGGCCACTGGGTGGTAGTCAATGAGACATGCTGCATAAGCCTTCTTAGGCACAGGGATAATGTTGTCCCTCTTGAAACAGGCTTGCTGCAGGGAGAGGTTGAAGATGTCTGCGAAGACCTCTGCCAGCTGATCTGTGCATGCCCTGGAAGCAGGCCGTTCACTCCACGTTGACCCACTGAAGAGCATTCCATTCAGACCCATCCCCTACCCTATCCCTGCATTTCCCTTGGCTACTCCACCTAACCTATACAATTCCTGAACACTGTGAGGAATTTAGTATAGCCAATCCACCTAAACTGCACATCTTTGGATTGTGGGAGGAAACCACAGCACCCAGAGGAAACCAATGCATACACAGGGAGAATGTGTAAACTCCACACAGACAGTCACCCGAGGGTGGAATCAAACCTGGAGTCCCTGGCGTTTTGAGACAGCAGTGCTAACCGTGAGCCACCGTGCCACCTTATCCTTTATTGTTTGTGACAATCATAAATTATGTAGATGAGATGTGGGATGGATGATAAGCAAGTTTGCAGGTGACACAAAGTTTGGTCAGAGGTTGACATAGAGGAGGAAGATGTTAGGTTAGAGGAGGTTATAAATGGATTGGTCAGATGACCAGATCAATGTCAAATGGAATTTGACCCGAATAAATGTGATGTGATCCACTTTTCAAGAAATAACAAGACAGGGGAGTATTCAATGAATGGCAAGACACAGGACAGCTCAGAGGAATAGATGAATGTTGGGGTGCTTGTCAACAGATCCCTCAAAAGAAGGTATATGGATACCTATCAGTTATGGCATAGACAAAAAGAATAGGGATGTGACGTTGGAGCTGTACAGATCTTTGGTTAAGCAGGAGTACTGTGGAAGGATGTGATTGCACTGAATGAGGTGCAAAGGAGGCTCACCAGGATGGTAGCTGGAATGGAGCATTTCATCTATGATGTCAGGTGGATATGCTCGAGTTGTTTTCTTAGGAGAACCGATTGAGTGTATTAGATTATGAAGGGCATGGACAAACTGAATAGAAAGCAGCTGTTCCCCTTCATTAAAAGGTCAATAACAAAGAGGCATAATTTTCAAGTGAAAGACAGGAAGATTAGAGAGGATTTGAGGAAAAACCTTGTGCACCCAGAGAGTGATGAGCATTTGAAAAGCCCAGACTGGGAGAGTAGTCAGGAATGATGAAGGGCTTTTGCCCAAATAGTCGATTTTCCTGCTCCTGGGATGCTGCCTGACCTGCTGTACTTTTCCAGCACCACTCTAATCTAGACTCTGATTTCCAGCATCTGCAGTCCTCACTTTTGCCTAGTTGATTTTAACCTTACTGCGAATCCTCTTGCAAGGATGCCTACCTTGAAGAAGTTCTCCTCCTCTCTACAAGAATCAAAGTGAGTCTCTCTCTCACTGCAACTCCCAGGTCATCTCCTCTGCCTGAAGCTCTTCAACGATGTACTGAAACAGGCCCGCTACCACAGCCACATCCGCTTCCTCAGTGCTTGCCTCTGCAGCCAACAGATCCCACATAGACTCCGGCCTTCATTCCTGATGAAGGGTTTTTGCCTGAAACGTTGATTTTCCTGCTCCTCAGATGCTGCCTGATTTTCCAGCACCACTCTAATCTAGATTCTGATTTCCAGCATCTACAGTCCGCATTTTTGCTCAGTATTTCCGAACAATCAGTTATTCGAACAAAATACACCCAGCCTGTCTCATTTGGATAATTGATGCTGTTCTGTACGCAGGTCAATATTGTCAGTTAGCTCAGTTGGCCAGATGGCTGGTTTATGATACAGGCCGGTGCCAACTGCATGGGTTCAATTCCTGCACCAGCTGAGATCACTATGAAGGTTTCACCCTCTCAACCTTGCCATTCAGCACGGTAATCCTCAGGTTAAAAACTCACCATCAATCATCTGTCTTTAAGGGGAGTGTGGTCTCCTTTACCTATTAATGACAAAATCTTATGTGCATTGCTTTTCTCCTGAATAGCAGTCAGTAAGTCATCTTGGTGAATTAATTAGTTATTTACACAATTGTGAGATCTTGCAAGACATTGGGGGTTCAATTATCAGAACAGTATTCACAGTCAAGTCATGACAGCAGATATACTTTGATTTTCTTGTTAAATTGGTATTCCTGTGAATTGGCCTGAAGCATTTAACACAAAAAGCTTCAACACAATGTCTCTATATTTCAGCAAAATATATATTTAAAAATGTTTATTACAAACCGTGCTCTAACATTTAATTCAAGAAATGTTTTTTGCTCTCTCATTAGTTTGCTTTTCCTCACTCAGTAGTTATCCCTAATATACTTCGGCAAATGCATTTCATCCAATTTTTGTATTGTATTAAATTATTTCCATTTTTATTTAAATCACATTATAATATTCATCTAATTCAATCTTAATCTATTTTATGCTAATCGTGAAACATAATTAGTTTTTAAACTTTACATATAAATTTAATCTTGTTGTCTAACAGTGGACTATTACATTTGTGTATTCAAACCCTACAGTGCGTGATATAATTAAAATTAAGAAAATACATCATGTGTAATTAATAAAGCAAGAAAGTGAGATCTATGTAAAGCTTCTGGCTTTTTCTATTTCATTGGAATGTCATAGTTTCCAAAGTATGAATCTGAGACTGGGTGGAATTTTTCAGACTCAGAGGAGGCAAAACGAAAGGTGAACTTAATTGGGGAAAGAGTCAAAAGTATCAGATTCTCACTGACAGGATATGGATTTCATCTTGGACCTCAAAAAGATAAGTTGACCTGGCCAACTGTAGGTGTAATGAGGTTCTTCGTATGTATTAGCATCTCATTAAAGACAAAGTTCATTAGAATTAAGAGGGCCTTTCTTATTAAGTTCTACCCAGTCAAGAAAACCATTGTTTCAGATATCTGAAACTTGGTTGGCATGGACAGATTGGACCGAAGGGTCTGTTTCCATGCTGTATGACTGACTGCATGTAACAGGTGTGTACCTGGAAACCTTTGCCTCTTCCTGGATTTCAGAGTAAGCACTTGCTTCTTTGTCTTTATTGTAATATTGTTTCAAATGATCTTTGTATGGAGTTGTGTGTAAGCTTTCAAAATGCAGTTACAGCTTCAATGGGAAGGCTGCTGACTGTGCCTGTGATCCATGTTAAGATGCCAAAAGGGAGGGAGATTGTCTATGTTAGAAAGGCATGTTAAAGTTAAAATAGCTAAGTGGGGGAGGGGTAGTAAATGTCACTGGAGCGAGGGCGAAGCCCTATCTGACCAGAGCAGGATAAATTGACCGGGCAGCAGTTTCTGTTCTACACAAGTTGGCAAGGGAGAGAGGCCTTCCTGTAGGAAGGTCATAAATGGGAATGGGGCCGGCAGTATTGGATCATGAAGAATATGGTCACTATCATAGGGAGAGTTGGATGTGCTGGGTTTGAGTTGGTAGGTCAGTTTTGGGGAACACTTGGTCTTGTGCCGGTGTTCAAGAACATAATGATGCAGGTAACTTTGATATTGGAAATTTAGAAGGTCAGGAGAGGGATTGAGACCTGATGCTGTGGACTCAATAGACAAAATGGAGTAATCAATAAACACATGGATGGTATAAGCATCCTGGGAGACATTCCAGGGTCACAGGGTGACAGGGATTATAGGGAAGTAAAAAATGGAGAGGGTGGGGGGAGGGGGAGCTTTGTAGGAAACAAGGAAGAGTTAAACATATTTGGCTGAGCCACAAACATGATCTCACCATCTTGTGCTGTGTAGTCCTTTATCTTGGGCGGCACGGTGCACAGTGGTTAGCACTGCTGCCTCACAGCGCCAGAGACCCGGGTCCAATTCCTGACTCAGGCGACTGACTGTGTGGAGTTTTCACATTCTCCCCGTGTCTGCATGGGTTTCCTCCGGATGCTCCGGTTTCCTCCCACAGTCCAAAGATGTGCAGGTCAGGTGAATTGGCCAGGCTAAATTGCCCGTAGTGTTAGGTAAAAAGGGGTACATGTAGGAGTTGTGCTTCGGCGAGTTGGTGTGGACTTGTTGGGCCGAAGGGCCTGTTTCAACACTGTAAGTAATCTAATCTAATCTAATCTAATCTAATCTATTTTTGCAGCAAGTCAGTGTGTTACGGGGAGTCCCACAATGCCTCAGGTCAAAATAAACAAAACGTTGGAACTCACTTGTACTGCTTGATTTTATGACCCAAACTAATGTAAACTTGACGAGGTAAAAACAATGACTGCAGATGCTGGAAACCAGATTCTGGATCAGTGGTGCTGGAAGAGCACAGCAATTCAGGCAGCATCCGAGGACAGGCAAAATCGACGTTTCAGGTAACTTTGATATTGGAAATTTAGAAGGTCAGGAGAGGGATTGAGACCTGATGCTGTGGACTCAATAGACAAAATGGAGTAATCAATAAACACATGGATGGTATAGGCATCCTGGGAGACATTCCAGGGTCACAGGGTGACAGGGATTATAGGGAAGTAAAAAATGGAGAGGGTGGGGGGAGGGGGAGCTTTGTAGGAAACAAGGAAGAGTTAAACATATTTGGCTGAGCCACAAACATGATCTCACCATCTTGTGCTGTGTAGTCCTTTATCTTGGGCGGCACGGTGGCACAGTGGTTAGCACTGCTGCCTCACAGCGCCGGAGACCCGGGTCCAATTCCTGACTCAGGCGACTGACTGTGGGGAGTTTTCACATTCTCCCCGTGTCTGCGTGGGTTTCCTCCGGATGCTCCGGTTTCCTCCCACAGTCCAAAGATGTGCAGGTCAGGTGAATTGGCCATGCTAAATTGCCCGTAGTGTTAGGTAAAAAGGGGTACATGTAGGGGTTGTGCTTCGGCGGGTTGGTGTGGACTTGTTGGGCCGAAGGGCCTGTTTCAACACTGTAAGTAATCTAATCTAATCTAATCTAATCTAATCTATTTTTGCAGCAAGTCAGTGTGTTACGGGGAGTCCCACAATGCCTCAGGTCAAAATAAACAAAACGTTGGAACTTACTTGTACTGCTTGATTTTATGACCCAAACTAATGTAAACTTGGGCTAGCAAATATGGAGAAGGTGTCTTTCACTCAAAGATACTGGTTTGTGTCTTAAACTGGCTTAGCTTTGTGACTGCATGATGTTGTAATTAAGATTTATAATATTGATCTCTTAAACCCAGCTAGGTTGTATAGCTTCAGTACAGTGATAATTTTTTGAATCTTGATAATGTATGGAAAACAAAATAAGGCTTTTCAAAGGTGAACTTAGTTATCTTTTTCCAGGCAACAGCAGTTATTGTGAAGTCACTAATGAAAAATATTGTTCTTTGTCTTAATGACATTGATAGGGTTTGGAATTCTCCAGACTATTTAGATGAATCAATCAATAGACATTAGGGATGATGGGAATCATTACAATATGGTGCTACATATCCTCTAAGCAAACAGGAAATACTTTGGTGATTCCTCCTTATCTTAGTAGGAAGTGATAAATTTAATAAACTAATGGGGAGAAGCTGTAAAGGAAATAAGGTTTCCTATAAATGACTGACATGTTATAGAATCAGTCAGGAAATAGGAAGTGATATCAGTAGGATGTCCATTATTCTTGAAGGAACCAACCATAAATTGGGTACACATTGCCTGACTAATCTCTGATTGATCATTTGCTAGTCTTGCGCTAGCAAACCAGAGCTCAGAATATTTCTGTTCATGCATGAGTGTAGTGGCAAACAAGGGTTTATAAGTGGTAACCCTTAAAAGAAGAGAGAAGCTGGAAATGAAAAAGGAGGAGCCAGAGGTGAACTATAACAATTGCAACTTCAATCTTTACCTTCATTCTTTACTCCCATTCCAAATTGAAGTGGACCAAAGGCTATTCCCTCAAACCATGAAATACTTTAAGTTCAAAATGGAAATTTACATCCTGTGTGAGTAGAGTACCCTAGCAAATTATTGTATGTATCAAGACCCCACCCACACCCTGAACAGAGCTTCAATACTTTCCCTTGCATTATAAATTGTAATATTTTGGTGTCAATGACAAAATTGAGACTCCTCTTGTGGTCTTGACTAAAATTTGAATTTGTGTGTTGAAATTCTTTGGTACCTTCTAATTTGGTGCTTTTCTATGATGCTTCAAAATATCAAACATCTCCAGAAATCTGGATGAGGCCCTGATTTATACTAGTTTTAAACCAAAGGGAAATCCTGAATTGTTGCCCAGTAGTACTACTAAATTAGATATGCAACTTCCTGATGGCAATTTATCTGCAACTAAACATTACAGCTTTTGCATCCAGCAGATTTACTCATGCAACAGCATTGTTGGCAGTTATTTGGTTATTCTCCTCATCTATTTTAATAATTGTTATTCCTTACCAAATTTTGCTCATTCCAACAGTCAAATAACATTAGTCATAATTATTTTAGCCTGTCTTTTCCTATTCCTCTGATTTCAGTAAGCACTTTAGAATTACCATGAGACACATTTGCTCATTATATTTTAGACATCAGAATCCTGAGTATCAAAATTCATGCCATTCAGCTTTTTCCCTAAACTTCTAATTGCTTGTTAATTTTAAACATTGGAGAACAATGATTTGGCTAATCTGTTAAAACATATGCAAATTATACTAACAATTGGTAAGAACGCAACAAATTGCAAATTTGCTGTCTGGCGTTTTTCAGCTGTTGGACATTTTTGTTGGTGTTGTCAGACAAGAAAAATGTATGAGCTTTATCTATTTCTTCTTATTTTCTATCATACAATGAAAATGTTTAATATTTGTTTATAAGAACAGAAATTCTCCGAGCAATATATCTCATTTCCAATTATCTGGAGTGAAATGCCCCTCTGCTGTATTAGGTTTGCTTTGAAGTTTCTAATTGGAATATAAGAAAATGGACATTTATTGATCTATTTTCATATTGCCAGAACTACATAAGACCAAAAGACCATAAAGTGTAAGTGCAGAAGTAGGCCATTCAGCTATTCAAGTCTGTTCCAATGTTTAATGAGATCATGGAGGATATGTTGCCTCTCAAGCCTGATTTCCTTTCTTATCCTGATAACCAATAAGACCATAGGAACAGAAATAAAGCTATTCAGCCACTGAGTCTGTTCTGCAATTCAATGAGATCATGGCTGATCAGATAATCCTCAACTCCACTTCCTTGCAATTTTCCCATTACCCTTGATTTCCTTCCAGATCAAAAGTCTGCCTATCTCAGCCTTGAATATACTCAATGACCCTGCCCCAACAGCCCTCTGAAGTAGCATGTTCCACTGATTCACATCCCCTCTAATTCACTAAAATGTTCCAACACCCAGCAATGCAACAAGGAGTTCAATGGCCTCTGTGCTCTGACGACGTAAGTGCCACCATTTTCCCTCTGCTACCTTACTCAATCGATCCTGCTCTCACCAAGACATATTCTGCATCTGTCTCACTTTCACATGCAACAACTTCCCTCTCACTCTCAACCACTCCAACACCCCAAACATGTCCCCTGTGTCACCTACTCACTCACTTGGGTCACCTCACCTGACCACCTTTCAACCAGCACAAACACATATACTGGACATCATCTCAGTCTCTGGTCTCCATCATCATTGACAAGACACAAGGAGTACTCCTTTTCACCAGGACAGGGAAGTGCCAGTAGGCAACAAGCTGGAGAAGGAAATGCATACAAGGCTCCATAAATCTCCTCCAGGACACTCCAGAGATGCCTGGGCCTTCCACCTCCATCCAGCCTGCTACTGTCAGGCCTGTGGGAGTCCAAGCTGAGGAGACTGCTCTTGCCTCTGGCCAGGACACACTCAGCATAGCTGTGGCCTCTAAACACAAGCACTCCAATGTTCAGCCAACCAAACCTCCAAGGCCAATAGGCTTCACTGTATTGCAAGCTCCCTTCACCCCAACTGAAAAACCGGCGAGCTGCAATGAGACATACTGGGAGGGCAAGAAAGAAGGGGAACATTTTGAAAGAACGTTGGTGGCTGTAATGACACGCGATTATAAATAACTTCTGTATGTTCAGTTCTGACTGTCAGCTGCTTGTGCAAAAAACCATGGAGCCAAATGTGCAAATGTGAAGGTGTTGAAGTTACGGATGCTTATCCAGCGGACAATGTTCCATGGACCAAGGAGTGAAGTCAGCAGCTGCTGCACCATCAGCAGGAATTGCAAGTTCCTGTGACCTTGATAACTAGGCTCCATCTTTCTAGCTTTATAGACAAAGTTACTGCAATACAAGCCTTAGAGAAGCATCAAGAAGCTCCCACCTCATGCAATTACACATCAACTGTCCTGCCATCCCCATTGGGTATTAATTCATTCATCATTCAGAATAAATGAATGAACTCTGCACCTTCCAATTAGCTTTAGCACTTCTAATAAATTTTATATTTCTAATATAGATGTACAATTTCTAATAAGTGTATGTCATTAAGGTATTTTCCTTTACAACATTTTACGATATTACTAACTTCTTGGTTCCCTTCTGCTAAGATCTTTTAAATAAGATCAGTGAGCAAAATATCAACCAACCAATCACCCTTTTCAGCTTGATATCACTTTTTATTTGTGTCAAATATATTTGGGGGTTTCACAGACATTGCTGTCTGATTCCCATACCTTCACATGCAGCTTTTCAATTCCTGCTCTGCAAAATAGCTGACAAATGATAGAAAAAAGAAATGTCACTTCCTCCCTAAATCACTCACTCACCAAACTCACAGATCTGTACTCTGCTCCATTACATTCCATGCCACTGCACTTAATGTTTTTATACTTCCAAGATTCACATGCATCTACAATCTAGCGGTTGCAGAAACAGTTTAGGCTAACAGGTTTCTGAACTAATGT
Organism: Chiloscyllium plagiosum; assembly: GCF_004010195.1. Lineage (NCBI taxonomy): Eukaryota > Metazoa > Chordata > Chondrichthyes > Orectolobiformes > Hemiscylliidae > Chiloscyllium > Chiloscyllium plagiosum. The sequence goes on from NC_057714.1 coordinate 71,240,129, forward strand.
CAACAGAAATTTATCCCTGCCCAAGCCTGGGACAAATCTTCACCTTTACTCAAAGGTAACAAATTTTTGAAATGCTCTAGCCAAAGTTGAGGCTGTTTTATTGTTGAGTGCTGTATATTCAAAGCTGGGAATGGTAGATATCTGGTTTCTCAAGGAATCGAGAGATATGGTGGGAAAGTGGAATTGAGGCAGAGGATCAGCCATGGTTGTATTGAAAGTTGGAGTAGCCTTCAAGAATACTAAAGTTTACTCACACATCTGATACTAATGATATGTTCAAAAGAATAGCATAAAATTGGAGAGATCATATTGTCATATGTAAGGTTTGGAATCTATTCTTTAATATTCTTATATTTATTATACACAGGTGATATTAGATTAGATTAGATTACATTACAGTGTGGAAACAGGCCCTTCGGCCCAACAAGTCCACACCGACCCGCCGAAGCGAAACCCACCCATACCCCTACATTTACCCCTTACCTAACACTACGGGCATTTTAGCATGGCCAATTCACCTGACCCTGCACATCTTTTGGACTGTGGGAGGAAACCGGAGCACCCGGAGGAAACCCACGCAGACACGGGGAGAACGTGCAAACTCCACACAGTCAGTCGATATGGTGTTGTTGCATTTGGATTGAAGAGACTCTCCTTTTGTATCTCTATGAACTGCATCTTTCAGCAGCAGTAAAGTGGGAAGTAAAGATCATCGATACAACCAGAAACGAATACACATATTCTTATTTAAAATATAGACCAAACGTAAAGCACATTATTCATCTAAATAATTGTGCGCTTAACACTGTGACTGAAAACATCTTACAGAAAAAGCTTAAAAACACTAATTACGCAGGAACTGTTAATTACAAAACAATTAATCCAGAGTAATTAGTCAAACTGCATATACTTTATAAGGCCGTTAACAATATTTATTTCAATGAACCGAGTGCAAAATTCAGATCACCTTCTGGTTTGAATAAAGATTGTCATGAAAAATAAATGCAAGCACCAAACAGGTTGCTGTTACGATTATTTCTTTTTTAGTTACAAGAATTGTCCTCTGAAGTTAGCAAATGGAATCAGAAAGGTATGAATTATTAATGACGATTAAAGATTGTTTCCCTGCCTTATGGATGGACGATGCAGTCATGCACATTCATTGTGAAGTTGTGTCGTTCCTTCTGATACTATCAAAACATTCACAAATTATTTCACAGCTGCAGATACATTCCGAGACTGAGAACCTATGCTAGATATCTAAAATCATTTTGTATGTGTGTAATCCCCAGGAGGAAAAATTGTCTTTGCATTGTATGGAAAGAAAGCCAGTAGATGAAATGTACTTGGATTTACAAAAGGCTTTTGATAAAACACCACTCAAAATGTTAATGAATGAAATAAGGGCTCATGAAGTTGAAGTAATACATTAGAGTGAGTATATCCGATTCATGCGTAGTGTTCTGAGGGACTTGGACAGGGTAGACAGCGAGAAATATTTCCCTTTAGTAGAGGGGTCAATGACCAGGAGGGAACAGTTTTAAAGGTAAGGAACAGGAAGTTTAGAGCAGAGTTGAGGAAACATTTTTCACTCAGATGGTTCTTAGATGTCAAGGAAATCATTGCAAGGTCCCCAGCTATCAACTATCTATATTAACTGTTTAGATGAAGAGACCAACTTGAACAAATTGAATTTTAATTGGATTATTTTAAGGTAGGGGAGGGCTCATAAAATAAAGTATGTGGCAAACCTTCCTACCTACTGGTGACCTGACTCCATTATTATGTGGAAGAAAGTGAGGATTGCGGATGCTGGAGATGTGGTGCTGGAAAAGCGCAGCCAGTCAGGCAGCACGCTGCCTGGCCAATTCTGCTTTCCCAGCATCCCACTTTTTGACTCCATTATTATGTGGGCAAGTTAAGGATATCTAAAGAAGAATGTAATTTCCTTGGAATAATGAAGTGTCACGAAAATTATGAGGTTGCCCCCTAATGAGCAACTGAGTAAACTGGACCTCTCTGGATGTGATAAAATGAAATGTGATCTTATTGAAGATTCTGAAGGGACACTAAGGCAAAAACTAAATTTTGCTGTCATGCCCAGTAAAGGTATTATACTTTGGAAACCTAAGCTGAATGCATTGTTGAATCTCCTGGAACAGATATTCTTAAAAATGGATGGTAAAGTACAGCAATGTTAAATGACTTGGTCTGTGGATTCAAAACATGTCACATCTCTTGAAGCTCAAAGAACACATTCCAGAGTAGTTGTACCATTAGCATGTTCATTCACCATCAAAAAGGTGTTTCCTCTCATTGAATCGAACCCCTCCACGATGAGTGTCTGCACACAGTAACTGCAGATGTGAAACCACATGGTGAAGCAATCATAATGGCTTCCCTTTTAATCATTACGTGCTGTTTACAAATATGCACCAATAAGTATGACAAACAATATTTTAAGACCTGAACACTTTAACATCATAAGGTCTCGAAGCTTGTTCAAGCATACTTATACAGCAAATTGACCTCCTGTTAATAAGACTACGAGGCAATAAATTTAAGGATTGAGTAATAGGGCAGGATATAACACTGGTTAGGCCACAATTAAAGCATTGCACTCAGTTCTGGTTACCATACTTTCACAGTCCTTGAGAACACAGGAAATGGAGTAGTTCATTCAATCCATCCAGCCTTCTCCAGCATTCATTTTGTAAGTTTCAATGATACTACCTCCCATTCTTTGAAACTCTAGAGAATACAGACCCAATTTCCTCTTGTATGTTAATTCTGCCAACCTAAGTTTAATCTAGAGAATGTTCTTTGCATTCTCACAACAGTAGATATCTTTCCATTCATAAATTAGAATCATAGAATCCCTACAGCATGGAAGCAGGCTGTTCAGCCCATCAAGTTCACACTGACTGTCTGAAGAGCACCCCACCCAATCTCTGTAACACCATATTTCCAGGAGCTAATCTACTTAGCCTGCACATCCCTGGACACAATGGGCAATTTAGCATGGCCAAACCACCTTACCTGTGCATTGTTGGATTGTGGGAGGAAACCAGAGCACCTGGAAGAAACCCACACAGACACAGGGAGAATATGCAAACTCCACACAGACACTCACCGATGCTGCAAGGCAGCAGTGCTAACAACTGAACCACTGTGGCACCCTGGTGATCAACCAGAACAATTTACAATACTCCAGGTGTGGGCTCACCAAACCTCTTTACAATTGCGGAAAGAATCTTAACTTTGTACTCAAATCTTCTTGCAATGAAGGCCAATGTACCATTTGTCTTCCTTATTTATTGTTGCACCTGCAAGCTCGATTTTTTTAAGTCATAAAAACAGACAAGAAATCCCTGTGACAGCAATCCTCCCAAGCTCTTTTCATTTAAGAAATATTCTGTCTTTTTGTTTTTTTGTATCAAAGTGAATAACTTTACACTTATTCACATTATATTACTTTTTGCCATGATGTGCCCATTCACTTAACCTCGTCAAGTCTGCTTGAATCCTTCTACCAACTTCCTGGCAACTTATAAGCCCACAAGTTTTGTGTCATCAGCCAATGTTACAACTGGGACTTACACCAAAATCATTTATATAGGTTGCGAATAGCAGTGACCTTAACATAGTCCACCAGAAATAACTTGCCATCCTGAGAATGATTCGTTTATTCTGTCCGTTCTTTCTGTATATTAATCTATTCTCAATTGATACAGATTTTTCCTCATATCTTGTGTGGTACCTTAGCAAAAGTCTTCTGAAAATCAAAGTACACTACATCCACTGGCTCTCCTTCACCTATGCTCCAAGTAACATCCTTAAAAAACTCCAACAGGTTTGTCAAAGATGATTTTCCTTTCATAAATCTATGTTGACTCTGTTCAATTTCACCAGTATTTGCTCAGTATTCAGTAAGAGTCAAAAACAGAAATTGCTGGAAAAACTCAGCACGTCCGACAGCATCTGTGGAGAGAAAACAGAGGTAATGTTTCAAGTCCAGGTGATCCTTCTTTGGAATTGCTGGAAACAGAAAATAAGAGCAGGAGTAGGCCATGGAGCCCTTCTGGCTTGCTCCACCATTCAATATGATTATGGTTGATCATCCAACTCAGTACCCTGTTTGTACTTTTCCCCAATCTCTTTGATCTCATTAGCCATAAGAACTATATCCTTCTTAAAACATTGAATGTTTTGGCCTTAACTGCTTTCTGTAGCAAAGAATTGCACAAACTCAGCAGTCACTGGTTGAAGAAATTTCTCCTTATCTTGATATAAATGGCTTACCCCACATCCTTAGACTGTGACTGCTGCATTTTGGACTTGTCGGTCATTATAAACATCCTTGTTGCATTTACCCTGTCTAGTCCTTTAGAATTTAAAGAGTCGTCTCTCATTCTTCTAAAGTTCAGTGAATATAGTCCTAACTGATCGAATTTCTCCTCATGCATCAGTCCTGCCATTGCAGGAATCAATCTGGTAAACCTTTGTCACACTCCCTCCATAACCAGAACATCCTTCCTCAAAAGGAAGTGAAAATCACACACAATACTTCAGATGTGGTCTCATTAAGGGTATCTATAGTTGCAGCAAGGTATCCTTGCTCCTGTAACAGAATCTCTTGTTATGAAGGTCAAAATACCATTTGCCTTCTTCACCTTATTCTGTACATACACACTTACTTTCAGCAACTTGAGTACCAGGACATCCAGGTCTCATTGTGCCTTCCCATTTCCCAATCTATCACCAGTCAGATAATAATCTGCTCCCTTGTTTTTGCTACCATAGTGTATAACCTCATTTTTATCCACATTATACATTATCTGGCAAACACTTCACCACTCACTCAACTTTTCCAAATCACACTGAAGCATCACAGCCATTCTCTTCACAAATCATGCTCCCACTCAGCATTTTTGGACTTGGAACTATAATTACAATTTTGAAAGATAACTACTAATGTATCTATGGCCACCTTCTTCAACCATTGAGATTTACTTCATCTAAGTGGAAGTGGGTACTGCAGATGCTGGAGATTAGAGTGGTGCTGGAAAAACACAACAGGTCTGGCAGCATCCGAGGAGCAGGAAAATCAACTTTTCGGGCAAAAACCCTTCATCAGAAATTGAGCTCATCTGGTCTAGGGGATTTATAAATCTCTAGTCCAATTAACTTGTCAAGGACTATCTCTTTACTGATACTAATTTCTTTCAGTTCCTCTGTTTCCTCAGACCCATGGTTGCCTAGTATTCCTGGGAGACATTCTGTGCCTTCGTAAAGGGCATCATGGTGGCGCAGTGATTAGCACTGCTGCCTCACAGTGCCAGGGACCCAGGTTCAATTCCAGCTTTGAGTGACTGGTGTTTGCACATTCTCCCCATGTCTGCATGGGTTTCCCCTGCGTGCTCCTGTTTCTTCCCACAGTCTAAACACGTGCCAGTTAGGTGGATTAGCCATGCTAAATTGTCATACGGTGTCCAGGGATGTGTGGGCTAGGTAGATTAGCCATGGTAAATGCAGGTTTAGGGTGGAGATCTGGATGGGATGCCCTTCAGAGGGTCAGTGCAGACTTGCTGGGCTGAATGACCTCTTTTGCACTGTAGGGATTGTAGGAAGACAGACACAGAATAGTAAATATCTTCACTATTTCTCCATTATAAATTCTATTGCCTCTACTTTTGTTGGGCTTATGTTATGATATTTTAATTGTTACACATCTACAGAAGATATTACAGCATGCCTTTCTGCTTATATTCCCCATCCCCTTTATCAGTTTATTAGTCATCCTTTTCTGGGTTCAAAGTTTTTTCCAATACTCATGCCTCAATTCTTCTTTAATTTCTGTGGTCAACCATGAATAATTTACTTTCCCCATTGGGTATTTATGCCTTCATGAAATGTTTATCTATTGTAGATTATGTGGTACATCCTTAAAGACTAGCTTCTGTCTTTCTACTCAAGATTTTTTACATATTTTCCAAAATCACCATCGCCAACTTGCCTATTACACCTTTGCTTTGTTCAGATTAAAAATCTAGTTTTAGAATAAAATTCTTATCACATTCAGACTTAATGTGACCTTCTACCATATTATGATCATTACTACCAAAGGCACTTTTACAGCGAGGTTTCTACTTGATTCTTTTCCAATAAATAAGATCAGAAGCAAAATAACTTGATCAACAGTGGGTTTTTCAAAGTACCACTCTGGAAACCCATTTTTTACACACTCCAGGAATTCATCCTCCACAACATTGATGCTGATTAGTTTACTCAGTCTGTAAAAATTAAACTCACCCATTATCATTATATTTCCCAGGTTGCATTCATCTCGAATTTCTTGATTTATGGCATGCCCAATATTACTACAACAATTTGGTCGACTAGAAACAACATCCACAATATTTGCTGCCTGTTATAGCATTATATCATCAACCTTTTTGCAAGTGTTAAGTGCATTTGGACAGATTTCCTCGAATTCTGCCTTTTTAACATTATGCTGCATTCTGATTCAATTTGTTGCTTACCTTTGCTTCACCTGAATTCAAATTTTGCTTACTATATTTCTATTTCAGTTACAATATTTGCTCACTCCAATCTAAACAAACTTTCAGATTCCCATCACTCTGTGTAAACCCTGGATGAATAGCAATAACCAAATTTCCCTGCAAGGATATTATTCCCAGATTTGCTTAAGAAGACAATTTTTATCACATTCAAACTTAATATGATATTCTACCATGTCATGATCACTACTACCAAAGGCATATTTACTAAAGTGCAATCTGCCCAGTTTGTACAGGTCCTAATACCTCAGAAATCTGATGACCTGTCTCCTACATCAGTTCTCCACCCATGTAGTCAATCAAGCAATTGTCACATTTATATGTGGGACTCTGAGTAATCCAAAGATTACTGTTTTAAAGGCCCTGTTTTTTAATCTTTTTACTAGATACTATCTGAGTAAATTTAGATTTGAGAACGTAAGGGTTAAATGGATATTTCCAGAAAAAAGTATGAATTCTGAACCTTGTATTTAATTAATTTTGTGCATTCTAAAATCCAGCATCAGCACAAATTCTGGAGGTTCTTGTGTAAATAGATGATAACATTATTTTTTTAAAAATCTAATAAGGCCTTGGAGAGAGATAGGGAGGTAACATTGATAAGTAAGAGAGGGACCAGAACCTTCTAGGATAGAGATTGATTACTCCATGACTGCATGAAGCAGAAGTTAATGTTAACCCATAACTTAGGAAATAGACTTTTGTCTATATGAAAGAAGATTGGAATTTGGATAATGAGATGCTTATGTTATAAATATACTCAATGTTTCAATATCCTTCAGAATTTCACTGTACTTTTTTCACTGAGTCTATTACAATATCACCTCATCTCCTTTAACTGTTGAATATACAAATAATTTGTAGTAATGCTGGGGTTCGTATTGCCAATAAATATAAGTCAAAGAACCAGCTGTATTGTTAATTCCCCCACTTAACTCCATAAGAGAGAGTGATCTGTCATTTTAGAATCCGGTTTTAGGTCTAGGAGTGGGTGACGTGGGGATTAAATTTGACTTTCCAAGCTTGATTTGGAGATAAAGAATGAATGAATTAACTTTTTCCTGCAACTTACCAAACACAGAAGGATAAATCGATCTTGTACTAATGACTATTTATCGGTTACAAAATTCAAGTTAAAGTTAAAATTGGGCACACTTATTACTTAATAGATGGGGGAAATGTACTCAGAGTTATCAAGCAGTAGAGTAACCAATTATTAACAGACAGAATTACTTAAGTAACAGTCAATTTATTTTAATCACAGTAAGCTAGTATTAAGGGATGTTGAGTATTAATTATATTAGTAATCAGATATTAATAGCTGACAACATTTTTTGCACTTGTAAACAAGTACATAATTTGTACCAGCCAGGTATAACTGACCTACAGTCTCCTTCTAACTAAGAAAGAAGCTAAGGCACTCTGAAAAAGACAGCAATGATTCTATTCTAATGTTACTTCTATAATAGTCAAAGAAAAAAACGTACTACAACAGAATATCATAATAACAAAGGGAAGTCTATTCCCTGGACAAATCTGAATAGTACATATGGCTTAAATGTGAGCCTCTATTCGATCAATTATTTTTGATAAATGTGGAGATTTGTAAATATTATTGAGGTACAATATTGCAGGATGATTTTTCTCAGACAATTAGAGGCATTGTATCTTATTTCCAGCTTAACCATTGAGGTTTTTTTTATAAAGTTTCTGATACACAATAAATTTTAGTCACAAGAGTTTTCATAAGTGGTTGTATGCTTTTATATATATATATATATATATATATATATACAGAGCACTTATGACTTAATAACCAGAAACCTTAAATCTTTTGAGCTGATTTCACATTGCAGCCATTTCCCAGTAATCAATCCACAGCAGAGGTCCATTTTAGGTGAACTTTTTTCAAGCTAAAATGCATTTTTGGAATACTTGAGGCAGCTATCTCCTACAAATCTTGCAGGCACTCAAACAATTCATTAGGTACAGTTCATATCATTTTTCATAATTCAGATCTTTCAAGTGAGTGATCAGTATATAGCACTATTTTTGCATTAGTGGTGCTGGAAGAGCATAGCAGTTCAGGCAGCACCCGAGGAGCAGCAAAATCGACGTTTCGGGCAAAAGCCCTTCATCAGGAATCCTGATGAAGGGCTTTTGCCTGAAACGTCGATTTTGCTGGTCCTCGGATGCTGCCTGAACTGCTGTGCTCTTCCAGCACCACTAATCCAAAATCTGGTTTCCAGCATCTGCAGTCATTGTTTTTACCTAGTATATAACACTACACTGTCCCAAGCACTTAAGCATTCCTGCATTTTAGTAAATCCAAATGGAAAACAGAATTTAAAGTGCAATCTGATCAAAGCAAGATATATGTCTTAGATTGATTCATATTCGGTTGTTTTAAAAATCCACTTTTTAATGCATTCTTCTTGTATTTAGAAGAAATTTCTTCACATAGCCTCATATTCTGACTCATTCATCTCCAGACTCTTAAAACCATGGAAGTTGTTTTCTTCAAACCTCACATCCTCCTAAAGCACTGACTCTATCATCAATAACACAAATTATCCACTTGTTATTGGACTATTTATCTAGTTATCTATTTATTTGGCTGTAAGGGTGGGGAAGGACCTGATCTCTCTTCTTTTGGGCCTGCCCAGTATGTTCCCTGCAGATGCGCATAAGAAAAAACTTTTCAACATCTCACTTTCTGCACAAGGAAGAATATCTTATTAGGTTGGGTACCCGAAAACCCCCTGGGCTTGACAGGTTGGTGGAAGATTGTTATGGAGCATATCCCCTTGGATTTTCTCACAAGTATTGTACACCACAAAACTGTGAATTTCTATAAGACATGGCAGCCCTTTTTGGAATACCTGGACACAGATTTATCTGCCACACTAACAAGGCTTTTATATAACGGTAATGATTGTGCTTTACGAGTCCAATATCCAGACGGGAGAATTGCAAACGTATGAGTGTTTTGTTTGGCTGAGTTGAGTTATTACTATTTACTAGTTTGTTGTTGGTTATTATTTATTTCTTTAAATAGTTAGTTGGGGTTTTTTAATATATATTTTTCTATATATATTCATACATTTGTACATGAGGGCGGATTTTAATTTGTGTTCTTTCTTTGTATTGTTTTGAATTGAATTGTTTTGTATTAGTTGTAATATTATAAAATGTCTATTATTCAATAAAAATGTATTTTAAAAAATAGTTTGAATATCCTTTTGGAAAAGGAAATCTGCTATCCTTATTTGACCTGGCTAACATGAGACTCCAGGCTTACACAGTGTGGTTGACTCTGAACTGCATGGTGAGATGGATGAGCAAATCATTCAGTTATTTTAAACCACGTCAGAAAAGTCAAAAAGAAGCAAGATGGGACAGACCTGTCATCAATCTAGACACCATAAGACCTTAAGATGTAGGAGCAGATTCATGCTATTCAGCCCATCGAGTCTGCTCCACTATTCAGTAAGATCTGATATTCCCCTTTCCTGCCTTTACTCCTTGGTTCCTATAATGATTAAAAATCTGTCTATCTCAGCCTTGAATATACGCAATGACCTAATCACGACAGCTCTCTGAAGTAAAGAAGTCTACAGATGCACTATCCTGTAAGAAGCATATTCACTCTCTCTCTAAAGTTAAACAGAACTGTGGATGCTGGAGATCTGAAACAAAGAATTTACTGTTGAAACTCACCAGGTCTGGCAGTATCTGTGGAAAGAAAGCAGATTTAACATTTAGAGTCCACTGGCTCTTCATCAGAACTGCATCACTATCTGAGGAGTCATAAATGAACACTCAACACTCAACACTGGAGCCCCCCAGGGGTGCGTACTAAGCCCCCTACTATACTGACTGAATCCCCATTACTGCGTCGCCAAATACCAGGCTAATACCATTTATAAATTCACTGATGACACCACCATAGTCGGTCAAAACTCAGATGGTGACGAAACAGACTACTGATAGGAGGTAGAAGACCTGGAAAAATGGTGCACTGAGAACAGCCTAGCTCGCAATGCCAGCAAAACCAAGGAACTCATTTATGACTTTCAGCAGGATGTTACTCATGTCCCCCTACACATTAACAGCACAGAGGTGGAACGAGTGGAGAGTGTCAAGCTCCTGGGAGTGGTCATCTACAACAAGCTTTCTTGGACTCTTCATGTGGACGCACTGGTTACAAAGGCCCAACCTCTTCCTCAGGCAGCTGAGGAAATTTGGCATGATGGCGAATACACTTGCCAACATTTATAGATGTGCCATTGAGTGCATTCTGTCAGGATGTATCACTACCTGGTATGGCAACGTTACCATTCACGATCGGAGGTGGTTACATAGAATGATGAACTCCGCCCGGACAATCACAAAGGCCAACCTCCCATCTATAGAATCCATCTACCAGGCCCGCTGTCAAGGAAAGGCCACCAGCATTCTGAAAGATCCATCCCACCCTGGCAATGTTTCTCTACAACCTCTACCATTAGGGAGAAGGTACAGAAGCCTGAATACATGCACCAGCAGGTTTCGAAACTGTTTCTACCCTACTGTTGTTAGAATACTGAATGGACTCACAAACACTTAACATTTGCCTGTACCTGTTTTTGTTTTTGCCACTGTTTACCTATTATTTACCTATCTATGCTACTTCACTATGTGATCTGCCTGTATTGCTCACAAATCAAAGCTTTTCATTGTGCCTCGGTACACGTGACAATAATTTCACCTCAATTCAATTCAATCAGTGTACATACCCACTTCTGACCTTATGATGGAGGGAAGGTCATTGATGAAGCAGCTAAAGATGATTGATCCAAAGACACGATTCTGAACATTTCCTGCAGAGATGTCCTTTATTGATTGACCTCCAAATCATCATTTTCTGATGTGCCAAGTATGATTCAAACCACTGGAGATCAATTTCCCAATTTGCTTGCCAGATGGAATATAATTTCATCATATCTCGTCAACCCTGCAGAGTCTTCCTTATTACATTTGGAGGCTTTTGCAAAATCTGGAACAGCTGTTCCACAGACTAGTCAAGCAACAGCCTGCAGGTTATAGTAAGAAAATCATATTTTATAACAATGAACGACACTCCTCCTGCACAATTTCAGCATATGTCTTAACCCACCAGAGATGGCAGTACATATTACATCATTGGAAGAGACTTTTCTGGAAGTCCTCAATATTTACTCTGGATGGCATGAGGTGTCATGGCATCAGAACTAACATGGATAAGGAAATCTCCTGCTGATTGCCACTGATTGCCCTCCTGAATGTGCAGTGTGGACATGTTTAAGCGTGGCTTTCAAAGGGGGAATTAATTATTTATCTGAAAACAACAATTTGGGGGAAAGAATATCAGAACAGGACTTAATGAATTGCTTTTGCAGAGAATTGGCACAGACACAAGGGGATGAATAGATGTGGCAGTAAAATATCTTTAAAGACTACATTCAAAACAGAAGAGAAACACAAAAACAGACTAGGCTGAATGGCTTGTTTCAGTGCCATACACTATGTTCACAGAAGACTATTTATATTGTAGGATCGTCCTCAAACATTAGGCTTTTCATCATTTTCTATTTTCTTTCATGATAAGTTCATTAGTAACCGTAAAATGCCATGAAGGTCTGTGGGCTTTTTGGTTTTCACAAATATTCAAAGAAGGTGAAAGCTTCATAAGAGCTTTGAATGCCAAGGGTTCCAAACAATAACATTACAATTATGTAAAACATCCACTGGTATAGTTCCTAATGGTATATAAAGTATAAAAGTAGTAAATAGTTAAGATGTCGAAAAGATAGGAATAGCTTTACTGATGTAGTTTCCTGCTCAGAACATATTAATTTTGTTATCTTTCCAATGCATTTACAGGGCTGCTTCACTGCTTCATTTTTGGTAATAAATTGGCAGCTTTGACAAAATGTTTGACATCACCACAAGGGGAGATTTTTTCCAGATCATCCAGCAGTAATTGCATCTCCGACAAAATAAACTATTCAAAGTGAAGGAAGTGGTTTTTCAATTACTCGCTTTTGTGGGCATTCCCCAGCTCAGTGCGGCTAATTGTCAGATCAGATGCCAGAGAAACTGCCAACATTAAAAAAAAAAGGAGAAATCTATCTTATATTCCCTGAGGAGTTTAATTTAGAGCTGGTGATGATCTTAAAAAAAAATATTGTACAACTATTCATATAAAGAGACTTATTTATTTAAAACCTTCATCAGAATATCAAAATCTGAAGGTAAAAAAAACCCAATACATAATTGTTATTTTTGAATCATGAAAATTGAAATCATCCATTGGAATGTAAATCACAGCTTAGATTCCACGATGTCATGTTTTCACCAGATCATTCATATTCTTCCTTCAAGGCTTAGTTCACTTTTCTGCTCAATTTAACACACACGCTAGTCCTATTTTCTGTTAAATATGATCATTTTTTACCTGAACTGTGATCTAAGTGCACTTTCTTCACTGTCAATTATAGGCTTAAGCCATCAGGCTGTCCCTGAAATAATAAATTATCACAGTAACTTATCTATCAATAAAGTTACAATTTCTATCTGTAAACTGCCACACCACATAAATTCCCACATACCATTAACAATCTAAGTGGGATACGCAAGCAAAAATTTAAAAACAAAGTAAAATTTGAAAAGCATGAAGTGACCCACGTGAATTCACTAGTACTTCTTACAATAACATTGTATTATTCACACTTAAAACAGAAATATTTAACATAAGGTTTTTACCAGCTGCTTGAAGATGAAGCACGCTAACTTGAAGTCTAATAATATGGAACATAAAGCAAAGTTGTGTTAGCCCATTGGGCTTAATTAAATCAAAAAGCTGACATGATGGCACTAAAACTCAAAATAATTCCACTGTAATAGCTTTGCAAGGAGTTACAATGGCTGTAACCAAGATATTCTTGTGAATTGCAACCTTTTAGGATGTTACAAGAGAAAGTTTTCTTTAAAACTTGGTAACTATTCATTGTCTTCAAGTAAAAATTAGTAAAGTGTAGTAATCATGTGAGGAGGGATGAATTAGCTCAACTCTTCATCAAGCCAATTGAACTGGTTGAGATTTGAAATATGGTTTTGTTCCTTTGATCTCTGAGAGGGTAACTCTCTGGTCTGTCTCTGGTAGTTTCCATCAGTGGCGTATGCTGTGGGCCACATTCCCTTCCTTTTACCATTCATTTTGGAATTGGAGTTTTCCTCAAATTGTTCCAATTTCCCTGGGGCATTATCACAATCAGGTACAATCATGCAGCTATATTGTGCTGCAGCATGGACGAGTTGGACTGAAGGGTCTGTTTCTGTGCTGTATGACTCTATAGCTTTTCCACTAAATGAGACTCCACCTCAATTTCTTCTGGTCTGAGAACTCCATTGGTTCCCTGTAAATCCACCATACAAGATCCATTAACTCGACCTTGGCTGTATGCATAGAGCATAGAACGTTACAGCGCACTACAGACCCTTTTGCCCTCTATGTTGCACCATCCTGTGAAACCAATCTGAAGCCCATCTAACCTACACTATTCCATTTTCATCCATAAGTTTATCCAATGTCCATTTAAATGCCCTTAAAGGTGACGAGTCTACTACTGTTGCAGGCAGGCTGTTCCACGCCCCTACTACTCTCTGAATAAAGAAACTAGCTCTGACATCTGTCTTATATCTATCATCCCTCAATTTAAAGCTATGTCCCCTCTTGCTAGCCATCACCAACTGAGGATCCTTTGATCTCTGAGAGGGTAACTCTCTGGTCTGTCTCTGGTAGTTTCCATCAGTGGCGTATGCTGTGGGCCACATTCCCTTCCTTTTACCATTCATTTTGGAATTGGAGTTTTCCTCAAATTGTTCCAATTTCCCTGGGGCATTATCACAATCAGGTACAATCATGCAGCTATATTGTGCTGCAGCATGGACGAGTTGGACTGAAGGGTCTGTTTCTGTGCTGTATGACTCTATAGCTTTTCCACTAAATGAGACTCCACCTCACTTTCTTCTGGTCTGAGAACTCCATTGGTTCCCTGTAAATCCACCAGACAAGATCCATTAACTAGACCTTGGCTGTATGCATAGAGCATAGAACGTTACAGCGCACTACAGACTCTTTTGCCCTCTATGTTGCACCATCCTGTGAAACCAATCTGAAGCCCATATAACCTACACTATTCCATTTTCATCCATAAGTTTATCCAATGTCCATTTAAATGCCCTTAAAGGTGACGAGTCTACTACTGTTGCAGGCAGGCTGTTCCACGCCCCTACTACTCTCTGAATAAAGAAACTAGCTCTGACATCTGTCTTATATCTATCATCCCTCAATTTAAAGCTATGTCCCCTCTTGCTAGCCATCACCAACTGAGGAAAAAGGCTCTCACTGTCCAACCTATCTAACCTTCTTAATTGAGACATATAAGATATTCAATCACCTCTCAACCTTCTCTCTAACGAAAACAGTCTCAAGACCCTCAGCCTTTCCTCTTAAAACCTTTCCCCTCCATACCAGGCAACATCCTAGTAAATCTCATCTGAACTTTTTCCAAAACTTCCACATCTTTCCTATAATGCGGTGACCAGAACTGTATGCAATACTCCAAATGTGGCCGCACCAGAGTTTTGAACAGCTGCAGCCTGACTTCATGGCTCCGAAACTCAATCACTATCCTAAAAAAAAGCTAACACACCATATGCCTTTTTAACAACACTATCATCCTGGGTGGCAACTTTCAGGGATCTATGTACCTGAACACTGAGATCTCTCTGCTCGTCTACACTACCAAAAATCTTAATGTTAGCCCAGTACTCTGCATTCTTGTTACTCCTTCCAAAGTGAATCACCTCACACTTTTCCACATTAAACTCCAATTTCCATCTCTCAGCCTAGCTCTGCAGCTTAGCTATGTCTGTGTAGAAAATGAGGACTGCAGATGCTGGAGGTCAGAGTCGACAGTGTGGTTTTGGAAAAGTACAGCAGGTCAGGCAGCATCCAAGAAGTAGGAGAATCGACATTTCGTCCTGATGAAGGGCTTATGCCAAAAATGTTGATTCTCCTGCTCCTCAGATGCTTCCTGACCTACTGTGCTTTTCCAGCACCACACTCTCAACGCTTATCTATGTCTCTCTGTAACCCACAACATCCTTCAGCACTATCTACAACTCTACCAACCTTAGTTTCAGCAGCAAATTTACTAACTCATCCTTCTATGCCCTCATCCAGGTCATTTGTGAAAATAACAGACAGCAGTGGCCCCAAAACAGATCCTTGTGTTACACCACTAGTAACTCAACTCCAGGATGTACGTTTCCCATCAACCACCACTCTCTGTCGTCTTTCCGCTAGCCAATTTCTGATCCAAACCATTAAATCACCCTCAATCCCATGCCTCTGTATTTTCTGCAATAGCCTACAGTGGGGAGTCTTATCAAACACTTTACTGAAATCCATATACACTAGTTTAACTGCTTTACCCTCATCCACCTCGAAGAATTAAATAAGGTTTGTGAGGCACAACCTACCCTTTACTAAACCGTGTTGACTATTCCTAATCAACTTATTTCTTCCTAGATGATTATTAATCCTATCTCTTATAACCTTTTCCAACACTTTTCCCACAACTGAGGTAAGGTTTGCTGGTCTATAATTACCGGGGTTGTCTCTACTCCCCTTCTTGAACAAGGGCACAACATTTGCTATCCTCCAGTCTTCTGGTACTATTCCTGTAGACAATGACGACATAAAGATCAAAGCCAAAGGCTCTGCAATCTCCTCCCTGGCTTCCCAGAGAATCCTAGGATAAATCCTATCTGGCCCAGGGAATTTATCTATTTTCACACTTTGCAGAATTGCTAACAGCTCCTCCTTGTGAACCTCAATCCCACCTTGTCTAATAGCCTGTATCTCAGTATTCTTCACGACAACGCTGTTTATTTCCAGTGTGAATACTGGGGAAAAGTATTCATTTAACGCTTCCCCTATCTCCTCTGACTCCACGCATAACTTGCCACTACTATCCTCCATTGGCTCTAATCTTACTCTACTCATTCTTTTATTCCTGATATACTTATAAAAAGCTTGATATAAGTTTGCTCGCTGAGCTGGAAGGCTTGTTTTCAGATGTTTCGTCACCATACTAGGTAACATCATCAGTGAGCCTCCGGTGAAGCTTCACTGACGACTCTCACTGATGATGTTACCAAGTGTGGTGATGAAACATCTGAAAACAAACCTTCCAGCTCAGCGAGCTAACTTAAATCGAGAACCCCAACCTGAGCTACAAATCTTCTCAAAACGTGCTAACCTATAAAAAGCCTCAGGGTTTTCCTTGATAGATTTGCCAATGACTTCTCATCTCCCCTCCAAGCTCTTCTTAACTCTCTCTTTAGGTCTTTCCTGTCTAACTTGTAACTCTCAATCCCCTAACTGAGCCTTCACATCTCATCCTAACATAAGCCTTCTTCTTCCTCTTGACAAGAGCTTCAATTTCTTTAGTAAATCACAGCTCCCTTGCTCAACCATTTCCTCCCTGCCTGACAGGTACACACTTATCAAGAACACGGAGTAGCTGTTCCTTGAATAAGCTCCACATTTCAAATGTGCCCATCCCCTGCAATTTCCTTCCCCATCCTATGCATCCTAAATCTTGCCTAATTGCATCATAATTGCCTTTCCCCCAACTATAACTCTTGCCCTACGGTATATACCTAGCCCTTTTCATCTCTAGCCCTTTCCATCACTAAACATAATTGTGGTCACTATCACCAAAGTGCTCACCTTCTTCCAAATCTAACACTTGGCTGGGTTCATTACCTAGTACCAAATCCAATGTGGCCTTGCCCCTTGTTGGCTTGTCTACATACTGTGTCAGAAAACCCTCCTGCACACATTGAACAAAAACTGACCCATTTAAAGTACTCTAACTATAGTATTCCCAGTCAAAATTTGGAAAGTTAAAGCCCCCATAACAACTAGCCTGTCACTCTCGCTCCTAACATTCTTGCTATCCTTTCCTCTACATCCCTGGAACCTTTCAGAGGCCTATAGAAAACTCCCAACAGGATCACCTCTCCTTTCCTGTTTCTAACCTCAGCCCATATTACCTCAGTAGACAAGTCCTCAAATGTCCTTTCTGTCAATGTAATACTGTCCTTGATTAACAATGCCACCTCCCCCCCCCCCCCCTCCCCACCCCATCTTCTCTGTTCTTACTGAAACATCTAAATCCCGAACTGCAACAACTATTCCTGTCCCTGCCCTACCCATGTCTCTGAAATGGCCACAATAGCCTTATCACCTTTCACCAGCTCCTCTGGTCCTTCCTTGTTTCATTTTATGCCCATTAGCCAAAATGCTTCAGGTGATGTTCTGATCCTTTATGATACTGCCAGCCTGTTTTCAGCCTTCTGTAACTCAAATAACTTTTCTTGACACAATACAACCCACACTGATTCCTATGGGGCTTCCAATACTCAGTTCCTGGCCTTTCTGCTATTTGTTGTTGGTTTTCTCAAGTCTTTGCAGCCTCTTTGGACTGTCCATTTCTGCTTGAGGGAGATAGTTTGGGAAATGATTAGACACACACACACACACACACACACCTGGGTGGGCTGCTCTTCAGGATCAGTGTGAGGTTGATGGGCCAAATGGCTTGCTCATACACTGTGGTGATTCTACAATAGCCTTCACCTCACCTCACCTTTGGAATTCAGTTCTTTTGTCCATGTTTGAACGAAGGTTTTAATGATGCCAGGAGCTCAGCATTAGTGAGCAGGTTATTGCTGAAAAATTCACTAAAGGTCCTTTGACAATACCTTCCAAACCCACAGCAACTTTCATCTAGAAGGATAAGTGCAGCAGATATATGGGAACACCACCACCTGCACGTTCCTCTCCAAGCCACTCACCATCTTGACTTGGAAATATACCGCTACTACTTCACTGTTGCTCGGTCAAAATCCTAGAACTCCTTTCCTAAGTGCATTGTGGGCCAACCTACAGCACATGGACTCCAGTGCTTCAAGGCAGCAAGTCACCACAACCCCTTTCAAGAGGACTTAGGCCGGACAATAAATTTTGGCCCAGCCAATGATACCCACATCTCACGAGTGATTTTCTTTAAAAAGGTGCTGCTAAAGTGTTCTGTTCATGATACCTTTCAATACTTTAGTGATGATGGGGAATAGACAGATTGGCCAGGGTAGATTCCAGTGTATACTAGAATGGCTTACCGACAGGTGCAGCAGGTTCTGAAGCACTCGTCTTCAACTCAATATTAGAGAGAGTGCTGTCCCTATGAATGTGAGATACCAGAGAGAAGATGGTTGCAGTTACCGCCATGGAAATCAGACAATTATTGGTCTTCTTGCTACATTTTGCAGCATTGATTTTGCTGTGCAGCTGGGCTTTCAATACAGTGTGAGTGGCATGAATTTCAGAAGCTGCTGGCTATTGTCTGCACGTTTCTCTCTCCTGCCAGGCAATTCCCTGAGAAGGGCCTCCAAGGTCCCAAATGTTTAATTAATGAGTTGAAGACTGAAAGAATGCGTGAGGAGAGTGGCTATGAGCCATGGTCCTATGAATCTCACTTGACCAAACATCTCAACCAAAAAACATTTCAAACCAACAAGACATATGTTAACTGAGAAAGGGGGGAAACTGAATCCCTACAGTCTAGAACATTCAACTGTTCAGTTTCTGAGGGCCATAAGAAATTGGAACAGGAATCGATTGTTTGGCTCCTTAACTCTACTCTGGCATTAATAGGGTCAGGGCTGAAAAGCCATTTTGTAAAATATTATTATTGACTCCTCATGATAACTTAATCCATCATGGTCAGGAAGAAATTGCTGACAAATTGAAGAAGGTTTTTTTTTCAAAAGAAATAATAGAAGTAAGGAAATGCAGCGTGATTATGTACAGGTAATTTTGAAAAGGCCCATGGCAAATGGCAAATAGAATAAGAAACAAAAGACTGTTCTTATTCGTGGTGCTCACATCCCATAGACATTTTAAAAGAAATTTTGTAGGAGACCATTAGATCATATTAATGGTGTATGTTACTAAAAAGGGATGTGGCAACATAATTGGAAAGTTAGTCAAGAAAGATGGATATGTTTTTTTCAAAATGAAAGACATTTTGTCCTTTGGAGGATCAATATTGGAATCATTTACTTCTCACTGCATGTAAGTGGGTTACATTTCATTGCAACAGAGATTATATCAAAATTTGCTGTCTGCAAAAGAGTAGAGAGTGTGACTAGCTTTGAAAAAGGAGCGAGTGATTTCAGGAGAACATCAGTTATCTAGCTGATTGGGTAACTCAATGCTAACTAGAATTTGAGGCTGCTGATGTTGAGATACATTTTCAGAAGAAAACCAAATTAGTAATGATACAGATTCTGGTATTATCTCAAATCAGAGATTGGGACACTATAACTCGAATCATTTAACGGCACAAAAAGTTATTATGCAGGCACAGCATGTAATCAAGAAAAGTAATAGGATATTATTTGTTATTAAAAGAGGAGTTTAACATGGGTTAGAATAAAATGCTTAAATTATACAGGGCATTGATGAGATCACGTCTGAAATACTATCATGTTATTTTGGTCACTTTATTTTAAGGAAAGATTTAAATGCATTGGAGGTATTTCAGATTTCTTTCTGGATGAATATGTTTTCTTATAAGGGAAGGTTGGACTGGCTGAGCTTGCTTCCACTGCAATTTAGAAGAGTAAGGGGTGACCTAATTGACGTGTATGAAGTCTTGAATGGTCTTGACAAGGTGGATATTGGAAGGATGTTTTCCCTGTGGGTCACCATAGAGTCAGAGACACTTAATTAGTATTTACCTCCTTAGGAGAAATGGGAGAAAGAAAATGCTCTTGGAGGGTTGCACAACTTTCACACTCTCTACCTCAGAAGACAGAGGAGGTAGAATCATTGAATATCTTTATGATCTATGGGGTGGCATGGTGGCTCAGCGGCTAGCACTGCTGCCGCACAGCACCAGGGACCCGGGTTCAATTACAGCCTCGGGCAACTGTCTGTGTGGAGTTTGCACATTCTCCCCATGTCTGCTGTCCGGGTGCTCCGTTTTCCTCCCACAGTCCAAAGATGTGCAGGTTAGGTGAATTGGCCATGCTAAATTGCCCACAGTGTTCAGGGATATGTAGATTAGGTGCATTAGTCAGGGGTAAATATAGGTAGGGGAATGGGTCTGGGTAGGTTACTCTTCAGAGGGTCGGTGTGGACTTGTTGGGCCGAAGGGCCTGTTTCCACACTGTAGGGATTCTGATTCTGATTCTGATTCTGATTCTGATTCTAAGCGGATGGATTCTTGTTAGGCAGGGAAATCAAACATTAATGGGGCAGTTAATGGGAATTAGAAATTCAAAACACAAACAAATTAGCCATGATGATATTAAAAGGCAAAGCAGGCTTGAGGGGCTGAATTATCTCCTTCTGCTCCCAATTTCACATATTCATATGTTTGTATGTTAAACATCTTACAGCCATTTGATGAAGGAGGAGACCTGAGGTCAAAGATACAAATGTTGAATTTCAAACTGTACAACCCATCACCACTGTGAATTAGAGTCTCTTGTAATACATATAAATAATCATCCAATGAGTGCCTCAGTGAACTTTAATTTCTACAATTAACAGATGTGTTATCTTTGGGTGCGCAGCCAATGCATACTACTCTAGAATAGGTAAAACGTCAGTTATTGTATAGTTTAGGGAATTTTTTGCGAGGTTTATGAAGGTTTGTAGCTCAGGTTGAGGTTTAGGGTGTAGGTTTGCTCGCTGAGCTGTAGGTTTGATATCCAGACGTTTCATTACCTGGCTCGGTAACATCATCAGTGACGACCTCCAAGTGAAGCGAAGCTGTTGTCTCCTGCTTTCTATTTATATGTTTGTCCTGGATGGGGTTCCTGGGGTTTGTGGTGATGTCATTTCCTGTTCGTTTTCTGAAGGGTTGATAGATGGCATCTAGATCTATGTGTTTGTTTATGGCGCTGTGGTTGGAGTGCCAGGCCTCTAGGAATTCTCTGGCATGTCTTTGCTTAGCCTGTCCCAGGATAGATGTGTTGTCCAAGTCGAAATAGTGTTTTTTTGCCTCCGTGTGTAGGGCTACGAGGGAGAGAGGGTCGTGTCTTTTTGTGGCTAGCTGGTGTTCATGTATCCTGGTGGCTAACTTTCTTCCTGTTTGTCCTACATAGTGTTTCTGGCAGTCCTTGCATGGAATTTTGTAGACGATGCAAGGACTGCCAGAAACACTACGTAGGACAAACAGGAAGAAAGTTATCCACCAGGATACACGAACACCAGCTAGCCACAAAAAGACACAACCCTCTCTCCTTCGTACCCCTACACATGGAGGCAAAAAAACACCATGGGACAACACATAGAACATAGAACATAGAACATAGAACACTACAGCACAGAACAGGCCCTTCGGCCCACGATGTTGTGCCGAACATTTGTCCTAGCTTAAGCACCCATCCATGTACCTATCCAATTGCCGCTTAAAGGTCACCAAAGATTCTGACTCTACCACTCCCACAGGCAGCGCATTCCATGCCCCCACATCTATCCTGGGACAGGCTAAGCAAAGACATGCAGAGAATTCCTAGAGGCTTGGCACTCCAACCACAACGCCATAAACAAACACATAGATCTAGATACCATCTATCAACCCCTCAGAAAACGAACAGGAAATGACATCACCACAAACTCCAGGAACCCCATCCAGGAGAAAGATATAAATAGAAAGCAGGAGACAACAGCTTCGCTTCACTTGGAGGTCGCCACTGATGATGTTACCTAGACAGGTAATGAAATGTCTGGATATCAAACCTACAGCTCAGCGAG
Source organism: Chiloscyllium plagiosum (assembly GCF_004010195.1). Lineage (NCBI taxonomy): Eukaryota > Metazoa > Chordata > Chondrichthyes > Orectolobiformes > Hemiscylliidae > Chiloscyllium > Chiloscyllium plagiosum. The sequence goes on from NC_057714.1 coordinate 71,262,638, forward strand.
AAAACCTACACCCTAAAGTTTAGGGAATGTGTAGAATATATTGGTTGATTATTGGTTTATCAATTATCATTATTCTGCACATTCCCTAAACCAATATATAAAGAAAGTGAAGTGAAAGGAAAGACTAAAGAAAAATGTCAATGAAAAGCCAATTTATGGCTCCCAATATATTTTGTTGTTAGAACTGGGCGGCACGGTGGCACAGTGGTTAGCACTGCTGCCTCACAGCGCCAGAGACCCGGGTTCAGTTCCTGCCTCAGGTGACTGACTGTGTGGAGTTTGCACGTTCTCCCTGTGTCTGTGTGGGTTTCCTCCGGGTGCTCTGGTTTCCTCCCACAGTCCAAAGGTGTGCAGGTCAGGTGAATTGGCTATGCTAAATTGCCCGTAGTGATAGGTAAGGGGTAAATGTAGGGGTATGGGTGGGTTGCGCTTCGGCGGGTCGGTGTGGACTTGTTGGGCCGAAGGGCCTGTTTCCACACTGTAAAGTAATCTAATCTAAAAACATATGCAGACAGTTTTAACTAAGAAAGCAATTCAGCTTATAAAACTGGAAATATTTATTCAGCACTTACAATTTAAAATTGACCATATATTCAGATAACAGAAAATTATTGCCAGTTATCTACTGTTTGATACTTTGGGTGCTTTGCAAACCTTGTGATCAGCACTGTATCACATGCTGCTTCTAAATCTAATTTTTATAGGAAACAATTCAAACATGGAAAGTAGCTTTTTAACAAAATAAATAAATGTTATGGTTTCCTGGATTCCCAAATGAAGTGATCCTTTTCTAATGCAGTTTAAAATATCATAACCAGATCAGTTTTATTTCTCTTAAATATATAAAAAATAAAGATATGATTCAGTTTTAATAAGGTACATACAGTTGTGGGGTAGATTTTCCACAGCCCAGACAGCCAGTAGTCCACTGTAGATCAGAGTTGCACATGGGAACCCTGCAGCAACCCCACCATAGCTCCCTTCAAAGGAATTGTTTGGGTAATTGACTGCATCTAGATCTATGTGTTTGTTTATGGCATTGTGGTTGGAGTGCCAGGCCTCTAGGAATTCTCTGGCATGTCTTTGCTTAGCCTGTTATCTGACCACCATAGCTCCCTTCAAAGGAATTGTTTGGGTAATTGACTTTTCCACTAAGTAATTCCTCTACACCTGGAACTTTCCAAAAAGTCTTGATTTTTTTTTAAAAAAGAGACTTTAGATGGTTCCAATGCACTGAAGAAAAATACTCAGGAAAAAGATAAACTGTTAAATATAGCCTAACTCCTAAGTAATTAATAAACTAATCCTTTCTTTACTTCATACACTACTGCCAGACCACTTGCACAGCCCAACCCTGACAGTCCCCATGCCGAGGAACTGTGGATCCACCTCAGGATCAGAGACTGCCTGATCTGCATCCTGACCCCTTCTACTGGACTCAACCAACCCTTTCCCATCACCAGACACAAAACAACACATGCCCACATGACCAGACCTCCCATGCCAAATTTGCACCCCAATCCAACCTCTGCCACTACACACCCAACTGCTAAGTCCAAATGCCTGTTATCAGCTCTGACCCAACCCCACTTCCCTGCTCTGCTGCCAGACCTGAAACTCCCCCAGACCTTGCCTCACAGCTCTAGGGCCACAATTTCTCCCACACAGTCTATCTTAAGCACCTAACTGACCCCCTTTTCCATCTTGCACCCTATCATCTGAAATGCTACACTATTCCTGCTGACACTCTAATAGTCACACTTACCTCACATATTTACCCTTTGACTGCAAGTGGCTATCACCTTTAAATTGCAGAGAATTGCAGCTGGCTGCTGTGAAATGGGGCATGACACATGTTCCTGTAACAATTCTGTGCTAAAGAAAGAACCATCAGAATAGAACTACGGCTCTACATTCCCGAGGGTAACTGGAGCAGAAACTCCTTAGAAATACAGAGCTTCCTTCTGCCATAAAATAAAACAATTGGAGTAGCAATCTGCCTGGGATTGCCATTCCATGGAAAAAATCTGACCCTTTATGTTAGCCTTGGATTGGTGCTGGCACTGTTAATCTTGATACTGATAACCTTTGCTTCAAATAGCATCAAAAGATTCAAGTACGTAATTTAAGCAGATATTCCAATGCAGTGCTGAAAATGTGTGAATTTTTGGTTAAACTGAGGAAATTCCTGTAATGATATTTCAAGAAGAGAGAACTTTTTCTGATCTGCTGGCCAACACTTCTCCTTCATCAAATATCACTGAAACAAATAATCCAAGGTCCTTTAACGTTTCTCTTTCTTAGAAAAGAAAAACCTAGTCACACTGAACAAGTCAACCAGTATTGTGCAGAAGTTTGTTCACATCTAATTTAGAAAGGAAGTTCACAATCAAAATAGTGTTGTGAAATACAGTGAAAAGTGGTGTAGGTGTCACCACTAAAACCCTTAAAAAATCAAACATATATAATAAAAGACAGAAAAATAAAGAAATAAGGTTCAACTTTATAGCCCTTCTTGTTAAGTGCTCAGTCATATATCTAGAGCAGCGAGCCACGAGTTCCATTGCTGTGCCACTGGGATGAAAGTCACCACCCTTTGGTGCCATCTTGCCTTCACTGATGCTGCTGCCACTGTGAGTCCTCATAGGACCTCGCAGTGCAGCCACCGCTGAAGCCACTGGGTCTCATGCTAGGCCTGAACTCTCCTTTGCCACAATGAATCTGCACTGGATGCAGAAGCTGTCAGGAACCCAAATGCTATTGCCATGACTGAGCTCTTCACAAGAGGCTAGGAAAAAGAAAAACGTGAAGAAAAGAGAAAAAGAGAAAAAGAGAGAAGAAAAAGCAGATGGATGCAGAAGCCCGAGGCTCGGGAGCCCTATTCCACCGTCATCTTGCATTAGCAAAACATTGAGTTATTTTTACACTTCATTAAAGTTGTTTGACTTTTTTAGTTTTGTGTTCCTTGTATCTGCAATTTAAAATCTATCTATTGACATTCAGGTTGTCTCAGGACTTCTAGCATCTATAATTTCAGTATTGCACTGGAATTTGCTAAAATTTCCAACATCATAACATCATTTGACTCACATCCCATCTCAGGTCAAATGCTGCTGAAACCCTCATTCACATTTTTGTTACCTATGGACTTAACTAGTCTAATATAGTCCCACATTCTACCTTTTGCAAACTGGAGGACATGCAAATTCTTTTTAGATTACATTACATTAGATTAGATTACATTACAGTGTGGAAACAGGCCCTTACCTATGGACTTAACTAGTCTAATATAGTCCCACATTCTACCTTTTGCAAACTGGAGGACATGCAAATTCTGTTGAGAGTGTCACTGTTCATTTGGCACGTGGTCCATATCACATTCAAAACAGACTGATTGAGGAGAAGGCAAACTAAAAACCTGCATCCAGCATTCTATTTATTACATATTAATATTGAATACTCCATCACCAAGTGACCCTTTATTTCCACATAAACAGTCCTTGACTTTAGTACTGCTTCATTCAGAGCCAGGTACCAGAGTGTCAATGTCAGACACTCTCCTTTTCATCTGTCAGCCAGGCCTCCCTGATTAATCTAGCTCCAATCAGGAAACTCATTCTTGGAGGTCCAGTGGCTGACCTCATTATAATCACTACACTCTTATACATGGGATATAACTCTAAACTTATTAAAAGACTATTCCCTATATATACTTATCTCTTCATCCAAGTTAACTCCACCGACAGTGTGTTATTTATCCCCAGAAGGGACCAGCTCTGTCACATCATTACAATGTTGCTCCAGGGTTCTAAAGCCCTAATACAACAATAATTAGTACCAAAACCCATTAATCCTGCAGTTGCACACATGCACTGAATATGCATCACATTAATGTTAAAATTATTTTGTATCTTTCCATACTTTTGGGTGGCATGGTGGCTCAGTGGTTAGCACTGCTGGCTCACAGCACCAGTGACCCGGGTTCAATTCCTGCCTCGGGCAACTATCTGTGTGGAGTTTGCACATTTTCCCTGTGTCTGCATGGGTTTCCTTCAGGTGCTCCAGTTTCCTCCCACAGTCCAAAGATGTGCAGGTTAGGTGAATTGGCCATGCTACATTGCCCATAGTGTTCAGGTATATTAGTCAGGGGTAAATGTAGAGTAATAGGGTAGGGGAATGGGTCTGGGTGTGATCCTCTTTGGACAGTCAGTGTGGACCTTTTAGGTGGAATGGCCTGTTTCCACACTGTAAGGATTCTATGATTCTATAGGAGAAAGTGAGGTCTGCAGATGCTGGAGATCAGAGCTGAAAATGTGTTGCTGGAAAAGCGCAGCAGGTCAGGCAGCATCCAGGGAACAGGAGAATCGACGTTTCGGGCATAAGCCTGAAGAAGGGCTTATGCCCGAAACGTCGATTCTCCTGTTCCCTGGATGCTGTCTGACCTGCTGCGCTTTTCCAGCAACACATTTTCAGCTTCTATGATTCTATACCCTCCTTTGCCTTATCTCTCATTGCTTCCAGCTCTGAACCTCCAAGATACCTGCATTACTGCCATTCTGGTCTCTTGAACCTTCCTAACTTTCATGACTCCCAGTTTTGATTGTGCTTTGTGTCTTGGGGCTTGAAACTCTGGAATTACCATCCTGAACTTCCTTCCCATACTTAATTACTCTTTGACCAAGCTTTGTCAACTTCACGAACATTTTCTCTTGTGTTTCAAAGTTGCGAGAACTTTACAATTCTGCTTTGCATAGACAGAAAATTGTAGCAACCACACAACCAAGTCTTTTAACATATTCATGCAACAGAATGTAACATGAGTTTTCACTTAAACTGCATTACACATTCCCAAAGCTAATGACACAAATTCTTATTGACTCAAGATGCACTGTAAAGGAATTGAGGCATATCACACTCCACAATCCATTGAGGATAGGACAATGATTCAAAACTTTACCAATTTGATTTTTATATCATATACATACAAGCATTAAATCAGGATACATAAAAAAACAAAGTGATATAGAGTATAACAACATGGAGACAAGTGATGTTTAACCAATTTCAGAATGTCAGAATCATTAAATTACCATGGATATGTCATCTTCCAACCAGTTCATTATTATAAATAATGGTCATATCAATTTGTCGCAGATCATTAAGACATGGACGAATGACCATCACCCAAGACCCCAGCTGATCATCCTAGCCTCCAGTCTGCTTCACAATACTGTTTTAACAATTTGTCTGCTAATCCCAAAAACAGTCCAACATGGGCTATTGTGAACCCAAATCCTACTGGTGTCATATTCACAATGTTTGATCAAATATCTTAGGACATTTCATTCTGTTATGTCTTGTAGCTGATGCTTAATATACCTTTAAAAGACAGCTCAGAACATATCATGGCGTGTGACTTAATGCTAGAAAGGTGGCTGTCTCCAGTTTACTGAGTTCTGTTTACACTGTATGCCACACTACATCCAAACTAGTTAGCTTGAATCCACAAATGCAAGTGCCGGTGATTATAGTGTACAGATGTATATAAGAGATATATACAATTAAAATTTATTGCATTTTCAGTACTATGTGACCTACAGGTAATCCTTATATTAGGGGAGCTAACACAACTATTAAAGCATTTTAGTAGCAGATCAATATGTAATGTCACATCACATCATGGTCGTGAGTGTGGTTCTGGAAAAGCACAGCAGGTCAGGCAGCATCCGAGGAGCAGGAGAATCGATGTTTCAGGCAAAAGCCCTTCATCGGGAATGGTGGCAGGACAGTCGTAGGTACCAGTAACTGCATATGAAAAGAAGCTACACTGAAGATCATACAACCCTGAACCATAAAATGTTCAAATGATCAATCAGAACAAGTTTGCAGAAGTACAAATCTCCACTTTAAGAAGCCAGGAGAAAGGGGTACCTTTCCTCTCTCCTCAAAGAGATGGCAGATTGGTACAAAAGGTTAAGACATATGGTACCAGGGGTGAGTTGGCAAGATGGATACAGAACTGGCTTAGTCATAGGAGACATAGGATAGTGGTGGAAGGATGCTTTTCAAAATGGAGGGTTGTGACTAGTGGTATTTCACAAGGATCAGTGCTGGGACCTCTGCGCTTGTGGTCTACATAAATGAATTGAAGGAAATTAGTAAGTTTGCAGATGATACAAAGATTGGTAGAGTTGTAGATAGTGGGAGGATTGTCAGAGGATTCAGCAGGATATAGATCATTTGGAGGCATTGGCAGAAACATGGCAGATGAAATTTAATTTGAACAAATGTGAGGTGATGCATTTTGGAAGGTCAGGTACAGGTGGAAATTATACAGCGAATGGCAGAACCCTTGAAGTATTGATATGCAGAGTAATCTGGGTGTGCAGGTCCACAGATCACAGAAGGTGGCAGTGTTGGTGGATAAGGCAGTAAAAAAGGCTTGCAGCATGCTTGCATTCATTGTATGGGGCATTGAGGAGAAGGATAGACAAGTTATGCTGCAGCTTTATGGAACTTCAGTGAAATCACACTTTGAATGTTGCGTAGAGTTCTGGTCACCACATACCAGAAGGATGTGGATGCTTTGAAGAGGGAACAGGAAAGGTTGACCAGAATGTTGGCTACTATGGGAGATTTTAGTTATAAAGAAAGCTTGGATAGAATGGGGTTGTTTTCACTGGAACGCAGGAGGTTGAGGGGTGACCTGATAGATGTTTAAAAAGATTGTGAATGGCATGGATGGAGTGGAAAGTATAAGGCTTTTTCCCAAGGTGGAGGGGTCAGTTACAATGGGACAAAGGTTCAAGGTGCAGTGGTTAGGAGGAAGGAGTTTAAAAGAGATGTGCGAGGCAAGTTTTTCACACAAAGAATGGTGAGAGCCTGGAATACATTGGCAGAGGAAGTGGTGGACGCACACACAATAGCAGCATTCACGAAACACTTGGATGAATATCTGAATAGGACATGAATAGAAAAATTAAGATTCGGTAAGTGAAGTCAGTTTGAATATGGAAGGGCAAAATGTGTCAGCGCACGCTTGGCGGACTGAAACGCCTGTTTCAGTGCTGTACTGTTCTTTGTTCTTGTTCAAAATGTCAGGTTGTAAGCCCTGTATTGCTGTTAAGAAATTTTTAAGAAAGTATCAGCCTGCAACATAAAAGGCATACCAATCACCAATTGAAAGTAAAAATGGCAGCTAAAAGGCTCTATGCAGGTTTAAAACTAACATTGACAGTCAACAGGTACTGTTAGTTAAATGACCACCTGGTGCATAAAGAAAACAATGTTTATTGAGCACAGCAAAGGGATTAGTAAACCTAGATCAACTTACCAATGTTCAATCGATTTTGCCATTTTGTCTCCTTCAATTTAGCACCAGAGCTGGCACAATACATCTCTCCTTTGGAGTGAGCTCCCCTGGTGGGTGAAGTGTGTCAATGCGGGGCTTAATCTCTTAAAGGCACAGACCTCCATTCTTAACTATTGTGGTGCAATTTGTTACTTTCAAGTCAGCAGGAATCTTTTGGAGTCATAGAGTCATAGAGATGTACAGCATAGAAACAGACCCTTCAGTCCAACTCATCCATGCCGACCAGTTATCCTAACCTAATCTAGCCCCATTTGCCAGCACTTGGCCCATATCCCTCTAAACCTTTCCTGTTCATATACCAATCCAGATGCCTTTTAAATGCTGTAATTGTACCAGCCTCGACCACTTCCTCTGGCAGCTCATTCCATACACGCATCCTCCGCATGAAAAAGTTGCCCCTTAACTCCATTTTATATCTTTCCCCTCTCACCCTAAACCTATGCCCTCTAGTTCTGGACTCCCCAACCACAGGGAAAAGACTTTGTCTATTTATCCTATCCATGATTTTATAAACCTCTATGAGGTCACCCCTTAGCCTCCGATGCTCCAGGGAAAACAGCCCCAGCCTGTTCAGCTTCTCCCTTCTAGCTCAAATCCTCCAACGCTGGTAACATCTTTGTAAATCTTTTCTGAATCCTTTCAAGTTTCACAACATCTTTCTGATAGGAAGGAGACCAGAATTGCATGCAATATTCCAACAGTGGCCTAACCAATGTCCTGTACAGTCGCAACATGACCTCTCGACTCCTGTACTCAATACTCTGACCAATCAAGGAAAGCATACCAAACGCCTTCTTCACTCAGTCATTGTTTTTACCTCGTTGATTTTAACCCTACTGCGAATCCTCTTGCAAGGATGCCTGCCTTGAAGAAGTTTTCCTCCTCTCTCTACAAGAATCTCAGGGAGTCTCTCTCTCATTGCAACTCCCAGGACTCTATGCCACTCTGTCCCACCCCCACCCTCCTCTAGCTTATCTCTCCATGCTTCAGGCTTTCTGCCTTTATTCCTGATGAAGGGCTTTTGCCCGAAACGTCGATTTTGCCTGTCCTCGGATGCTGCCTGAATTGCTGTGCTCTTCCAGCACCACTGATCCAGAATCTGGTTTCCAGCATCTGCAGTCATTGTTTTTACCGCCTTCTTCACTATCCTATCTACCTGCAACTCCACTTTCAAGGAGCTATGAACCTGCACTCCAAGGTCTCTTTGTTCTGCAACACCCCCTAGGACCTTACCATTAAATATATAAGTCCTACTAAGATTTGCTTTTTCAAAATGCAGCACCTTGCATTTATTTAAATTAAACTCCATCTGCCACTCCTAAACCCATTGGCCCATCTGATCAAATCCCTTTGTAATCTGAGGAAACCTCTTCGCTGTCCACTACACCTCCAATTTTGATGTAACCTGCAAACATTTTAACTATACCTCCTACGTTTACATCAAAGTCATTTATGTAAATGATGAAAAATTGTGGACCCAGCATCGATCCTTGTGGCACACCACTGGTCACAGGCCTCCAGTCTGAAAAACAACCCTCCACCACTATTCTCTGTCTTCTACCTTCTAGCCGGTTCTGTATCCAAATGCTAGTTCTCCTTGTATTCCATGAGATCCAATCTTGCTAACCAGTCTCCCATGGGGAACCTTGTTGAATGCCTTACTGAAGTCCATATAGATTACGTCCACCACTTTTCCCTCATAAATCCTCTTTGTTACTTCTTCAAAAAGCTCAGTCAAGTTCATGAGACATGATTTCCCACGCACAAAGCCATGTTGACTATCCTTAATCAGTCCTTGCCTTTCCAAATCCCGTCCCTCAGGATTCCCTGCAGCAACGTGCCCACCACTGATGTCAGATTCACTGGTCTATAGTTTCCTGGCTTTTCCTTACCACCTTTCTTAAACAGTGGCATCACGTTGGTCAATCTCCAAACTTCCAGCTCCTCACCTGTGACGATTGATGATACAGATGGCGCAGCAATCAATTGTCGAGAGTGTGGTTCTGGAATAGCACAGCAAGCCAGGCAGCATCCGAGGAGCAAGATAATCATCGTTTCAGGCATAAGGCCTTCATCAGGAATGTCTTTTAACTGCTGTAATTGTATCAGCCTCCACCACTTCCTCTGACAAGTCATTCCATACATGCACAACCCTCTGCGTGAAAGAGTTGCCCTTCAGATCCCTCTTAAATTTGGACTTTTATATGAGATTGACTTTGACATGAGTATATACAGAGGTTGATATCTTATTTAATGACTCGTAGCAGAATTTGTTGATAACTTGTGTTCTCAGTAGTGCACGTTTCCCTGATTTGGTTTATCGTGGTGCTAGATTATGAGATGATGAGAAGGAAACAGGAAGATTGAATTTCCTCTCCCTTTGGTGTCTGCTGTTCTGCCAAACTACACTGAAGTATGGGTAATTTATGTATTGTTGGATCTGCCGCCAGTGCTTTTCCAAACTGGATAGTTGCAGGCAACCTTTTCCTGTTCAACGTGTGCAATGTTTCATAGGAGTAGAAATTAAAACAGTGAATGTGGGTTTCTTGATGCTGCTTTCAGTTGACTGGTTTGAATAGAGGAGTAACTGAGGACTGCAGATGCTTGAGGTCAGGGAGGAGAGTGCTGCACCAACCAACCCCACTGCCCTGTGGCTGAACATTTCAACTCCCCCTCCCACTCCACCAAGGACCTGCAGGTCCTGGGCCTCCTCCATCGCCAAACCCTAACCACCCGATGCCTGGAGGAGGAATGCCTCATCTTCCGCCTTGGGACCCTGCAACCCCATGGATTAATGTGGATTTCACTAGTTTCCTCATTTTCCCTGCCCCTACCTTATCCCAGTCCCAAGCCCCCAGCCCAGCTTGGCTCTCTTGACCTGTCCACCGTCTTTCCCATCTATCCCTGCCACCCTCCTCTCTGACCTATCACCTTCTCCCCCACTTTCATCTTCCTCTTGCATTCCCAGATACCTTCCCCACAGCCCACAAACCTCATTCCATGCCCAAAACATCAATTCTCCTGCTCCTCAGATGCTGCCTGGCCTGTTGTGCTTCTCCAGCACTACACTCTCGACTCTGATCTCCAGCATTTACAGTCCTCATTTTCACCCAGCAATCACTTCTCTAGGTTCCCACAGGATTCTAGGGTGCACCTGATCAGGTCCCGGAGATTTATCCACTTTTATCCATTTCAAGACTTCTAGCACCTCTCCTCTGTAATATGGACATTTTTCTGGATGTCACCATCTATTCCCCTACATTCTATATCTTCCATGTCCTTTTCCACAGTAAATGCTGATGCAAACTTCTCATTTAGTATCTCTCCCATCTCCTGCAGCTCCACACAAAGGTCGCCTTGCTGATCTTTGAGGCGCCCTATTCTCTCCCTAGTTACCCTTTTGTCCTTAATGTATTTGTAAAAACCATTGGATCTCCTTAACCCTATTTGCCAAAGCTATCTCATGTCCCCTTTTTGCCCTCCTGATTTCCCTCTTCAGTATGCTCCTACTGCCTTTATACTCTTCTAAGGATTCACTTGATCGATCCTGTCTATACCTTACATATGCTTCCTTCTTTTCTTAACAAAATCCTCAATTTCTTTAGCCATCGAGCATTCCTTACACCTACCAGCCTTTCCTTTCACCCTGACAGAATCTCTGGATTCTGTTTATCTCATTTCTGAAGGCTTCCCATTTTCCAGCCGTCCCTTTACCTGCCAACATCTGCGCCCAATCAGTTTTTGAAAGTTCTTGCCTAATACCGTCAAAATTAGCTTTCCTCCAATTTAGAACTTCAACTTTTAGATCTGGTCTATCCTTTGCCATCACTATTTTAAATCTAATAGAATTATGGTCGCTGGCCCCAAATTACTCCCCCGCTGACTCCTGCCCTGCTTTATTTCCCAAGAGTAGATCCTCTAGTAGGCACATCCATATACTGAATCAGACAATTTTCTTGTACACACTTAATAAATTCCTCTCCATCTAAACCCTTAACATAATGGCTGTCCCAGTCTATGTTTGGAAAGTTAAAATCCCCTACCATAACCACCCTATTATTCTTACAGTTAACTGAGGTCTCCTTACAAATTTGCTTCTCAATTTCCCTCTGACTATTGGGGGGTCTATAATACAATCCCAATAAGGTGATCATTCCTTTCTTATTTCTCAGTTCCACCAAAATAACATCCCTGGATGTATTTCCAGGAATAACCTCCCTCATTACAGCAGCAATACTATCCCAGATCAAAAAATGCCACTCCTCCTCCTCTCTTGCCTCCCTTTCTATCCTTCCTGGAGTATTTGTATCCTGGAACTGCCAGTCCTGCCCATCCCTGAGCCATGTTTCTGTAATTGCTATGATATCCCAGTCCCATGTTCCTAACCACGCCCTGAGTTCATCTGCCTTCCTTGTTAGGCCTCTTGCATTGAAGTAAATGCAGTTTAATTTATCAGTTCTACCTTGTTCTCTGCTTTGTTCTTGCCTGTCCTGACTATTTGACTCGCTCCTTTTCCCAACTGTACCAGTCTCAGATTGGTCTCTTTCCTCATTATTTCCCTGGGTTTCACCGCCCACCTTTCTAATTTAAATCCTCCTGAGCAGCTCTAGCAAATCTCCCTGCCAGTACATTAGTCCCCTTCCAATTCATGTACAATCCATCCATCTTGTACAGGTTACTTCTACACCGGAAGAGATTCCAATGATCCAAAAATATGAACCCTTCCTCCTTGCACCTGCTCCTCAGCCACACATTCATCTGCTCTATCCTCCTATCCCTACCCTCACTAGCTCGTAGCACCAGGAATAATCCAGATATTATAATCCTCAAGGACCTCCTTTTAAAAATTCCTGCCTAATTTTCTGTATTCTCCCTTCGGAATCTTATCCTTTTCCCTTCCCATGTCATTGGTTCCAATATGTGCATGACCTCCTGCTGGTCCCTCTCACCTTTGAGAATATTCTACACCCTCTCTGAGACATCCTTGATCCTACCAAGGAGTTCATTTCGAAACACTTGTACAATGGCTGTTGACCACAATTTTCAATCAGATTTACAAGTTAAGACCCATCTGAGAAACAGTATAGGCAACTGGAGTTGTCTTGAAAGTCTACACTTCACTTTATTAGAAGCCTCTATATCATCCATTTCACTAATGGAGTGGAGATTTCAAGCAGAATGAATTTGATAAGTGATGAGTTATTAAATGTCACTATCTTTCTTAAAGTGTGGCCTGCATCTTGCATTACATTAAAGCCTGTCTCAATTCCAGAAACTTGTCTGTTTGTGCTACATTCCCCTGAGAGTCCATCACCCCTATATTTTCCAAAACAGCATATTTGCTTGAAATGGGGTGTACAAAGTTAAAAATCACACAACACCAGATTACAGTCCAACAGGTTTAATTGGAAGCACTAGCTTTCGGAGCGCCGCTCCTTCATCAGGTGGTTGTGGGGATAGCTACAGGAGACTCCTGCACTACCTACCCACCCCTCCTACCTTTCCTGGAGTTAACCCATTGACCTGACTGTATCTGCAGCTTTTCTCCCTTCATCCATCCATCACACCCTGAGCTCTTGTAAATTCCTCATTGCCCGACTGTCGCTCCAACCGATCTGCAGAATTACAAGAGATAAGCACCAAAGCAATGATTAACTCTATCATTTATACCTTCAATATTTTTGGATGAGCCTCATCTGCTCAAGGAGATTTCGAAACATTCAAATCCAGCTAATTTTTAAAGTCTTACACTTTATTCATTAATCTCTTTTAGCTCCTCATTTATTCAAACTCTTTGGTTATCTAATATTTAGGAGCGATTTCCTGCTTCTTTTGTGGAGACAGATACAAAGTAACTGTTTCATTTCTTCATGATTTCTTTGTTGTCCACTCTAGATTTATCTCAGGAGCTTCCTGTACTACCTGTCTGTTCTTGTTATGTCTAGTGGTCAGTCATTCCCTATCTGCCATTACATCCCTGAACTGCATGGTGTGACTATCTCCCTAAAGGTTGTAGCTCAAGCTTAGGTCAACAATATTATTTCATGCAGACATGTTTGTCTTGTATATGGTACACCAACATTCCTCAGCTAAATAATCCACTCAACCAAGCCACCCTGCTTTATTTCATCTGTGAAAACTAGTTTTAATGAGGAGAATAGGTTATCAGATACTCCTCAAACAGCTCCTTCTGGAGCTCCAAATACTGCCCAATAAAGTAAGTTGGGGAAAGAAACCAGCACCCTGCAGCCCCATACCCTGTTCACTTAACTCAGCACTCACCAAACTCACTCCACTATCAAGCTGAATGGAGACTGCAGTATTTATATTCTGGATCCAGATTGCAATAACCAGACTGTACTGTTCACCAAATTAACTGATCAACTACTCTCCACTGGAGCTTGTTTACCCTGCCTAAGGCTGCAAGAAACTTAATTTACTGTCTTACTTTATCTTTAATTGTTAGCACAGTAAAAAAGAAGTCAAACGCAAGATGCAGGCCACATTTATAGAAGGATATTGACATTTAATAACTCATCACTTATCAAATTCATTCTGCTTGAAATCTCCACTCCATTAGTGAATTGGATGATATAGAGGCTTCTAATAAAGTGAAGTGTAAACTTTTAAGACAATTCCATTTGCTGATACTGTTTCTCAGATGGGTCTCGACTTGTAAATCTGATTGAAAATTTTGGTCAACAACCATTGTACTGCACGAGTGTTTCTAAATTAACTAGTCAGAAAAATTATTATTTAGCTTGTGTCCTTGTGACAAAACATCTGCCATCTCAGATAAATCAAAAGTTAATGGTTCACAAAACTTAACAGATGCTCAATTTCATTTGCAATGCACAATGTATTTTCAAAATATATGAATAAAAATCATTGGGATTATCTAATGTGCCTGATTCTTTCATTGTTTAGGTATTGTCTGTTTTCATAAAGATTTAAAGTATGTATTAAAAGGTTACTTGGGGATATGAATTAAAGACTACAGATTGCTTGCCCTTGAAACTGCCCTCAGCAATAAACCTGAAAAGAAAACCTACACATCTTTGCTACTCACTGACTCTCAATACTGGCCACCTCCTGGGAACGAACTGACTCAATTCTTTTCACATTCAGATTAATGGAGCAAACAGAATCATAAACTCTTAAATTCCTTCTGATGTTTTCATTATAAATTCTTGCACAGTTGACCACATCTGCAACAATGCACAAATAACTGAAGAATGTAAAGGGAATCCAGTATGCCTATGGGATAATATAAATCTGCACAACTGCTGATGTGAACAATTTAAAAAAAAAAATGAACAAGCAATTATTTTAAATTTGAAGCATGTCAGAGTAAATTAAACTTGTAAAATCGCTGGAGTAAAAATTGCTTGGCACACCCATCTGTAATTGGCTTATAAATGAAACAAAGCCACTACCACTTAACACAAGAGCAGAATATTTCTAAGACTGACATTTTCCAGCCAATGGATCAAGAATAACTATTATAAACAGAAGCATTAATTTCAGTCATTTCCCATGGAACTTGGTCATTTTGCTCTGAGGTTCCAGCACAGACAATATAATCATTGAGAAGGGGTTGTGTTTTTTTAAGTGATTATGGTGAAATGCCTCACTACAAATGACTGCATCTATACTAGTTAGCCCGTGTTTGGTTTTATTACCTTGCATAAGCATGCAAAACCCTGTTTAAATTCCGTCATTGAAAAAACAATGACTACTACTTATTTCAGGGAATTAGTTAAATAAAGCATCAATATATAGAATATGTAAATGATTCATCAAACTAAAAATATTAAGTATTAACGGATGGTATTAGCATATTTAAGGCAAGATATTACAGCCACTCTTCTATATTCACGAATGTTTTGTTTCTGACAACACCACGAATGATGAAACGTTAAAAATAGGTTAAAGATCGTCGATCTGTGAGTTTGCCCAGGGGTGCTGAATATTGTTGCTGCTTGCTTTTTGTCACAAGCAGGTGAATACGTGAGCTGTGAACTCACGGATCCAGAGGATTTACTGTATTTCATTACAGGCAGTTCTGAGAAGGTCCACCAGGATGATTCCAATGTGGAGGGATTGTCTATGAGTAAAGGTTAAACAGGTTCGCAGTCATTGGAGTTCAGAAGAATGATCTCATTGAAACATATAGAACTCCTAAGCAGTTTGACAGGGTAAATGCTGAGAAGATGTTTCCCCTTATTTGACAGGCTAGGACCAGAGGTCATAGTCTCCAAATAAACAGACACAATTTTAAGACTGAGAGAAGGAGAAATTTCTTCTCTCAGAGGGTTTTGAGTTTTCGGTATCCCTTGCCAGTGAGAGCTGTGAGGGCAGAGTTCTTGTATAAATTTAAGACTGAGATAGATAGATTCTTGATCGTTACGGTGATCAAGGGTTACAGGAAAAGGCAGGAAAATGAGGTGAGGAATGTCAGATCAACCATGATTCTATAGGAATGGTGGAGCAGGATTGAAGGGCTGAATGGCCTACTCTTGTTCCAACTTTCTACAGTCTTATGGTCTCGTTGGTATCAATGCCAATACAAAACTACCTCTTTTGAAAAAACAAACTCTTTTCAGTCACTTTAATTTCACTAATAAAAGGCAATAAGCTGAATTCTTCTTTTGTGGGCTAAGGCTGATTACCATTATGTGTATTGGAGGGCTTGACTTCATGAGGTCTAGTCAGTTTTTGCCATATCTTGCCAAACTCATCTTATTCATTATCTATTGTATACCTATAGGGGTTCTCAGGACTAAATTCTTCCCCATCTTACTACCTGCCATTCCCAAAACAAGCTACCAGTTGGCAGATATCCAATGAAAAACCAGTACCATTTGCGATTGCACCACCTATTGAAGGCCGCAATGTATCCAGCCAAGTGCAATCAGTCCAGAGCTACCCTTTGAGGTTCCTGACATTTGCCTCAGATATATAAGACTGAAGGAAATATGTGTCATGCTTTGTGGGCAGTGATGCGCACCTAGAACTTCCTCTTCTCCCAGCAGCAGCAATCTCAATGCAATCTCAGCTGTCTGGAGGAACATTGCAATGTAGGAAGAAGGTTGATGACCTTCTTTATTCTGCCAGGGGAAGTGCTACCATCTTCTCTCTGAAACCTCACACTATTTCCTCTATGCACCCACCTCCCACCAAGGCTCTTGCTTTACTGCTCTCACTGTCACATGCAAAATCTTCTCTCACTCAGGGAATGCAATGACATCATGGTAACATTGCAGGACTTGTGATGTTCCTTTTGTAAGGTTAATCTGCCCTTGATTTCTTTTCAAGAGGGGTCATAAATGCAGAAGTTCCAATGTGCCTGGTTTGAATGTGTTTTGGAGCTAATTTGATTATAGATAACATACACTGCCTCAGAAAAAGGCTTTCAAGCTTTTTATTTAAAAAAAAGCCCTTGTACAATGAAAGAGGAGTGGCCAGTTCTTTCAGCTCAGCTTTTCTCTGGCTTCTTTTGGTTTTAGCAGTCTGGCTGTTTTGCAGGTGCTGGTCACATTTTAGCTGGAATCCCTGGGAAGCTACTGAATCCAAAGAAACAGCTTCATGTTGATCCTCTCTCACTCTCTGACATCTCTCCTGTGAGAACATGTGTTTGATTTTACCTTTTTTGCCAAGGGGATGTTTATGGGGATGCTGCAAGCATTTGGAACAGCATCATTAAGTTGCAATAGAGTTGGTTGAGTTTTCACATAAGTTATGTTATTCTCTATTCTGTTCTGTTTTGTTTGTGTAAAAATGAATGCTGGTTTGTTTAAAACTGAGTGGTGAGGCCAGCTGCATCACTACTGGTACGTACACTTTTCAACTGCTTAAAACAACTAGAAAAGTTAGGGTCTGGGCTACCTTCTTGAACTATTTTGAGGGGGTCAGGTCTGATCCATAATCGACTCTTAATGCAGAGACCCAGGCGATGTTCTGGGGATGAGTAGAAAGTGAGGACTGCAGGTTCTGGAGATCAGAGTTGAGAGTGTGATGCTGGAAAAGCCCAGATCAGGCAGCATCCGAGGAGCAGGAGAATTGACGTTTTGGGCATAAGCCCTTCATCAGGACTGTTCTGTGGACCCACGTATGGATCCCACCAAATGGTGGAATTTGAATTCTGAAATAAAATCTGGAATTAAGAGTCCAATGATCACCATGGATCCATTGTCGATTGTCAGAAAGACCCAGCTGGTACACTAATACCCTTTAAGGAAGGAAATCTGCCATCATTACTTGGACTGGCCTACATGTAACTCCAGACCCACAACAATGTGGTTGACTCTAACTGGCCTCTGGACAATTAAGGATGAGCAATAAATGCTGGTCTAGATAGCAATGCCCTCATTCTGGGAAAGAATTAAACAAAAACTTGCTGTCACCCATCTCAACCTTGACACCATAAACCCTGCATATTGCTCTGCGTGACTTACTCATTCACTTAGGACACCTCCAGACCTTTGCCCAAAATAATAGCTGTGCCACTCACCTATAACCTTTATTACCCACATCGGTCTCATTTAAGGAAAAAAAATTGCCCACAATAGGGAGGAATGAATCAAGTTAACTATAAATTTGGATCAGTGACAGTTTGAAAAAAGTATTCTTTGCAGTCACTTGAGATTTTTTTAAAAATAAGCATTCTAACACACAGATGAAGAAACACAGATGAATAAGGCTGTGAGGAGGTTAATGGTGGAAAGTCCAAAAGACATTAGAGAGAGAGAGAAATGGGATGAGCAATATAAAATGAACAATAATGGAACTAAGGAAAGTTGAAACAAGGACAGGTAAACCTAAACAAAAATCTTAAATGCTGACCCAGCCACAAATCTATCAGTAAGACTGGTTGGTGGCCATATTAAAACTGGAAGCTGTGGGAGCTGATAGCCAATAAAAAATAGCAACAAATGGTCAAGGTTAAGAAGGGTCCTGAAGGTGACTCTAAAGTTGTCCTGCTCTGATAGATAAGCATTATAATGTTACAATGGGTAGGGAGTCAGGTGGGGAGTAGTAGATGGGAACATTGAGGAGTCCATGACTCAAAATGAGAGGAGAAAGCATAGAAATTAGCTACAGTGCAAATTAAGTTAAGGGTGTTAAGCATATTTTAAAGGAGCAGTATAATGTTTATCAGCTTTCAACTACAAAACTTTAATAAAAGGATAAAATAAGTGGCGCAACTGTGTCTATCAAAGTTGAAAAATATTTGTTCGAGCCAGTTCAAAAGATCTTTTTTAACATAACCCTAGGTTCCATCATTCTCATTCTAGTCATGTTATTAATGCTGGCTGATATCCACAACCTTACATTTTTGAAATGGGGCATGATGGGTTTCAGGTCACTGCTTGACTGGCAGTTTGAAGAGGTTATTAAAGGATTAGCTGTCTTTGATATGGACTTGTTTTGATAAGGAATTAAGTATGTTTGAGGGTTTATTTGCATTGTGTAGAATCTTTCTGTTGGGAGCAGAAACCAAATGTTCAATATTAAATGCTACTTATCTACCTTCTGGGTAAATGTACAAACATCTGCAAAGGGTTGAGATGTTGATATTTTATCTTTAGCAGCAAAAACTACAGAATTTTGTACATTTCTGAAATCTCCATAAACAAAACTGTGGGGTCATTAACTGCATGAGAGGCCAAAAATCAGACTCCCAGCAGTGGGAGGAAAGCTTATAATTAAGTTCTCAGACATTTGAAAGGTGGGTTGAGTTCCCAAATTAAAAGAAAAGACCTATGAATTTGAATAGTAGTTAACTTGTGGAGTGGAAGGATCTTTTGCATACAGCAAGGAGGGACCAAGAAACTGATAAGGAAAGGGGGAATCGAATATGAATGTAAATAGAAACATACAAATGAAAGTTGTAGCAAATATGGGTTGATTACAGGCAGAACAAGAAGACATTATAAGGGGGAATAGAGAAATAGAAAACAAGTTAAAAATGATTTATTTCTGTCTGGCTTCACTAAGGACAATTCAAGAAATCTTCCAAAGGACTGGAGTAAATTGAGAAATTGAAGAAAGTTGTGGAGGAGAAATTAATTGTGCTGATGTTTGATAGTTCCCAAGTCCTGCTATTCTATGTTCCAGAATGTGAAAAGAGATAACTATACAGATAGGCAATGCATTGGTGATCATCTTCCAAAACTTCATGACTATGAAATTTTAATTTATTGTGAAATGGTTCCTGCAAATTGGAAATGTCGCCCCATTATTTAAGAAGGGAGGGGAAGAAAACACAGGAAAAATACAGATCTGTTAACCTTACATCACTTGCAGGGAAAAATAACAGTAGAATCATGTCAGAAAGAATGTGATAAAAGGAAACTTCAATAATAGTGATCTGCTGGACATAGTCAGCATGGATTTGTGAAATTGTGTTTGTCAAATTTGTATGGAGTATTTTTGATAATATTACAACAGAAGTGATAAAGTGGAGTCTGAAATAACTCGACTGAGGCTGGTATCCTGCCACCACGTCACACTTCATTTACACTCAGAGAGTCCATGGCACTGATTTAGCTTCCTAAAAGCCAGCTCTCAGAGTGGACATGATGTCTGACACTCCTGTTTCTTTTTTTCGTTTTTTTCTTTTTTCTGTGTTTTTTTACCCCCACACTACTGCCTAACTGCGGTAGTGCTTATTTTTTCCCCAGCACCCATGTTGTGTGTGTGCAGGTGTGAGACACAGTGAAAGACACAAGGTGCACGAATCTTTATTCAAATTTCCATCACCAGGAAGAAAGGAAACACCCGAGTGGCCTGTGACAAGCAGTGCCCTTCACATCAAAGGGCAATGCTGTGTGATCAAACAGTGAAGGGGAGGGTAGGGACTAAATCAAAATAGAGTTGGAGGGGGAAATAATGCACTCCACTCCCTGCGGCACCCACCTCTCCCTGAACAACTCCAGAGTGTCGGTGGACACTGCGTGCTCCTTTTCCAGAGACACCCAGGCTCTAACGTAACCGCGGAAGAGGGGCAGGCAGTTGGCCCTAATGACCCCCTCCATGGCCCGCCGCCTGGACCTATTTATGGCCAGTTTGGCCAGGCCCACGAGGAGGTCTTTAGACCTGCCCTCCCTCCTCCCTACCGGGTGCCCGAAGATCAGGAGCATGAGACTGAAATGCAACTAAAAGCAGAGGAGGAGATTTTTGAGAAAATCAAAAAGGGAGTGCAAATGCCCACACCCAATATATACGTGGTCCATGGACTCCACAGCACCACAGAACAAGCAGTTGGGCTGGGTGTCCGTGAACCACACCAATCTGCGGTTGTAGGGTACCGCTGCGTGCAGCACCCTCCACCCCAGATCCCCGAGAGAAAGGGGGAGGACTCACGCGTAGAGAGCAACACTCCTGTTTATATCTGTCAGCCAGGGCTCCTTGATTGGACAAAGTAAATGGCCCCACTCAGGGAACTCATATTCTATGAAGACTCCCTGGCTGACCCTCATTACATTCACTACAGAGTCAGTGGGTTTTCTGTGGTTTTCCAAAGGCATTTCATAAAATCCCCCTCAGGAGGGGAATCAGCAAAAATGAAAGAAGATAATATGATAAGTAGTTTACTGGAATGATTGAAGAATTGACGGACAGATGGAAAACAGATTACAAATTGGCAGAGCGTTCTGCACTGGCAGACTGTGATTAATGGGTTACTACACGGATCAATACTTGGGCCCCACCTGTTCACAATATACATCAATAATTGTTTGTGGAAACAAATACTATATTTCCAAGTTCACAATTGAACACAAAATTAAGTTGGAATGAATTCTTTGAGGAAGATGACAAGAAAACAGGATTTGGACAGACTACTAAGCGGACAAGAACGTGACAGATGGAACATAATTTGGAAAAATGTGTGGTTTTCCACTTTGATGAAAAGTTCAGAGATGTCGAGTATTTCTTAAATGATAAGAGGCTAGAAAGTGTAGACATGCAAAGGGACCAGGTTGTTCTATTCAAATGTCCTGATAGCAAATATGTAGGTGAAGCAGGCAATTAGAAATGATAATGACATGTTAGCCTTTATTGGAAGAGAATTTGAGTACAGGAGTAGCAGCATCTTGCTTCAGTTATGCAGAACATTAGTTAAACCACCCAAAGAATGGGTGTGCAGCTATGATCTCCTCACATTAGGAAGGACATTATTACCTTCGAGCGTGTACAATGAAGGTTCACCAGACTAGTTTCTGGGTTAGCAGGACTGCCCTATAAGGAGAGAGTGAATAAGCTGGCCCTTTACTTTCTAGATTTTTGAACATTGAGAGGTCATCTCATTGAAAGCCACAAAGACAGGGACAGACAACAGAGGCAGGTAAAATGTTTTCCTGGTTGGAGATCCCTGAATCAGGGGACACAATTCCAAATTAAGGAGGAAGCCATTTAGGACAGGCATTAGGATTTCCTTTTTCAGAGATTGGTGAGTTTTTTTCTGAAATTCTCTCCCCCAAGTGGTTTGGGGAAGCTCAGTGGTTATGTTGGTAGCATAAATTGACAGATTTCTACATACCAATGATGCAAAGGAATTTAGGATAATGTGAGAAACAGGCATTGAAGTAAATGATCAGCCATGAGCATAATTGAGTGGTAATTGTCTGGACAACTGTTTTTCTCTCTCTCTATCTCTACCTATTGTTTACATCTTCCTCCTCCCTCCACTCCATCTTTAACAAATAGAACAAAGAACAAAGAACAAAGAAAATTTACAGCCCAGGAACAGGCCCTTTGGCCCGCCAAGCCTGAGCCAATCCAAATATACTGTCTAAACCTGTCAGTCAATTCCTAAGCATCTGTATCCCTCTGCTCCCCAACTACTCATGCACCTGTCCAGCCGCATCTTAAATGAATCTACCATACCTGCCTCTACCACCTCTGCTGGCAACGCGTTCCAAACGCCCATCACCCTCTGTGTGAAGTACTTACCAAGTGTATCCCCCTTAAACTTTCCACCTCTCACTTTGAAAGCATGACTTCTGTTATTGAATCCTTCACCCTGGGAAAAAGCTTATCTCTATCCACCCTGTCTATACCCTTCATGATTTTGTAAACCTCAATCAGGTTCCCCCTCAATCTCCTTTTTTCTAGTGAAAATAAACCTCTCTTCATAGCTAGCACCCTCCATACCAGGCAACATCCTCGTAAACCTTCTCTGCATCCTCTCCAAAGCGTCCACATCCTTTTGGTAATATGCCGCCCAGCACTGTACACAGTATTCTAAATGCGTCTGAACCAATGTCTTGTACAATTTTAACATGACTTGCCAGCTCTTATACTCAATACCCCATCCAATGAAGGCAAGCATACTATATGCCTTCTTGACCACTCTATCCACCTGTGCAGCAACCTTCAGGGTACAATGGACCTGCACTCCCAGATCTCTCTGCCCATCAACTTTTCCTAAGGCTCTTCCATTCATTGTATAATTCGCTCTAGAATTAGACTTGCCTAATTCATTACCTCACATTTGTCTGGATTGAAAACGATCTGCCACTTTTCCACCCGACTCTCCAGTCTATGTATATCCGCCTTTATTCTCTGACAGTCCCTTATGCTTTCTGCCACTCCACCAATCTTTGTGTCATTTGCCAGCCTTTTCGAAGCTGCAATCAGTTCTGAACAAGGCTCACCAGTCCCAACATGATAGCTCAGCTTTCGCTCCAGAGAGGCTACTGGACCTCCTGCTAGGTTTTTCCATCAATTCCTGTTTTGTTTCTGATTTCCAGTATCTGCATACCTTTGGTTGTTTTGGCAAAAGAAGCAATGGTGTGAGGTACATTTTCTCTTTGGCACAAGTTGGTTCAATCTGGAATGCATTCCCTGACACATTTATAGAGGCAGGTTGAACAGTGACGGTTCAAAGCAAATTGGAAGAATACCTGCAATGTTATGGAGAAAAGGCAGGAGACTATGATTCATTGGATAGTGTTTTGAGAAATTTCAGCACAGGTACCATGTGCCAATTAACATGATTCTGAGTTATATGATTCCATAACTATTTCTATGATTATGTGCTTTTTTTTCTTTACAGTGGAAGACATTTCTTTACCATTAAAAATACACATGGCTTTAAATGTGAAATGCTGTTGCAATAAAGGAGAAAAGCACATTCCAATCCTCAGTTCACTCCCATGTTATGATACTGAAATGATAATTACCTTTCGCAGGCTCAGTTATGATCTGTCTGTGCATACAGAGTCTGTGTGGGTGCAAGTGTGTATCAGTATACACGCACATATAAAGTCTATGTGGACTACAAAGCAATCAGTTAGAGGATGTTGATTATACCCGTTAAATTATTTTTTTCAATTTCCTATAAACATAGAACTTGAACACAGAAAAGTCATGTTTACTTTTATCAGCGACTTGGATTTAAAATGGGAGATACAGATGTGAAATTTTATAAAGATTTTAAGAAAGATATTTACAAGAGTGAGGACAGAGCTAGAAAAATATTGAAGCTATACATAATGATAAAGAATTAGCTCAGTCCCACAAACACAAGAGAACAATGGAAAGGTGAAGTGTTTTCGTAACAGAAAACACAAAATGGTAAAGTGTCTGAGTACTTTCCTATGATGTTCACAAGGAAATACATGAAAGCAACCTTTTAAAATTGAAGTATTCCCAATAAAATCAATGCCATTGTTATAAAAGTGATGGAAGTCCTTGACTGACTAATTGGACTCAAAATAAATTAATCCCCATTGATGGATGGTTTCATCCTTGAATACTGAAAAGACATAGAGAAGAGAATTTTGAAACACTGATAATCATTATGAGAGAGTTATTAAACACTAGGGAGGTATAAATATATTGGAAATAAGCTAATGTGATATTCATAATCAAAAAAATGACAGACATGTTATTCAAATTTAGACCTAATAGCCTTGCTTCAATTCCATGCAAAATAATGGAATCAATCATTGAACAGAAAATGAATTGGACAAACCATATTTACTGTGGAAAAAAGTCAAGTCAGAGACTTGGAATTCTGTAACTAATTCAACACTTCACTTCTCAAAGCCTGTCCAAAATGGGAGTGTGATGGAATATTGTCCTCTGATCTGAATGAATGAAGCTGCAACAACACTCAGGAAGCTTAACACCATCCAGAACAAACTCTTGATGGGAACCCCATCCAATACATTCAACTATATACCCAGCAAACACATACACACTCTCTCTTTCTCTCTCCTTATATTCTCCACCAAAGAATAAGCAGAGTATGCCAGAGTGTTCAACAATCATCAAGGCTCCTTTGACACCATCTTTCAAACCTACAACCACTGTCATCTAAAAGGACAACATCAGTAGACCGTTGTGGGAGCACCACCACGTGCAGGTTCCCCTCCGAGCCTCACACCATCTTAACTTGAAACTATAATCACCATTCTTTCAGTGTCACTGGATCAAAATCCTGGAACCCCATCCCAAACAACATTGTGGGTGCGCTACACCACCACCTTCTCAAGGACAATTAGGGATGGGCAATAAAATCTAGCCACACACTCTGCCAAAGTGGCAGTGCCACACATATCCTGATTTTTTAAAAAAATCTGTTACCAAGCATAAGCACAAATAAATATCTTAGAGTAAACAAAAGTCCTAAAAAGAAAGGCTTATGATGAGGTTTACCTTGTTTTCCAAAAGGCTTTGACAAAGGAACTTTCATTGGTTCCCAATGTTTTCTCACCTTCAATATATAGATTGAGCTGCATGTAAAACAGTTACTTCTGATATCATTCTTAAGATATGCAAAGATAGCCTTTGTCAGCCTCAACAAAATCCATTTATTGATTCCCAAGATGAGCTAAGAAAATTGAAGGATGAGGTTGCTTTGTTCCATTAAACACTATCAGAGGTACTGTTGGTGACAGCTTGCCATATGAGTTATTCAAAACTGCACAAAATTCATTGTAAGCTCTGGTAATGAATAAGAATCCAGTTACAGGGATGAAAAAAGTGAATGCTTATTAGAGGGGAGCAAAGAATCAAACAGCATGGTAACTTTTGCTTATGCCAGCTATTGAAAAAGTTATCCAAATAGTTCTACTCAGCTTCTTTTTCCATAAAACCTCACAAATATTCCCTTTTTGAGTATCTCTCTGACATTAAGATACATCAGAGTGTGGAGAATTATTGACTGAAGCCCCTCAGGATTTAATGAATAAATGATTGTGACTGTGTCTAACTCATATTGGTGGACTCAATGCAAAATGATTACACTTTTGGATCATACTTAACTGAGAGGAACATTGAAATTGGAAGAAATCGTTCAGAAATTACAGAATGAATAAGACAAAATATGTGAGTGATCAAAAAGATGGCACCGTGGGCGGCACGGTGGTACAGTGGTGTGGGCGGCACGGTGGTACAGTGGTTAGCACTGCTGCCTCGCAGCGCCAGAGACCCGGGTTCAATTCCCGCCTCAGGCGACTGACTGTGTGGAGTTTGCACGTTCTCCCCATGTCTGCGTGGGTTTCCTCCGGGTGCTCCGGTTTCCTCCCACAGTCCAAAGATGTGCAGGTCAGGTGAATTGGCCATGCTAAATTGCCTGTAGTGTTAGGTAAGGGGTAAATGTAGGGGTATGGGTGGGTTACGCTTCGGCGGGTCGGTGTGGACTTGTTGGGCTGAAGGGCCTGTTTCCACACTGTAAGTAATCTAAATCTAAATCTAAATCTAGAAATAGCTCTGGATAAAACTTAAAGGGATTTCAGAGCCTTCATATACCCAATGCTAAAACTGTCCAACCAATGCTCAACAATTATTAAACCATGCTGTTAAATCATAGAAAACAATTCAGAAAAACTAAATACAAATTAATAACCAGATTTCTGTTCGTATTGCACTTTCAAAACCATCGTTCATATTACTGAGAAATCTGGGAAATATTGAAACAATATGGGGTATTACTGAGTTGATTAGGCGCAAGGCTAATTCCAGTGTTCAGGATGTGAGTTAGAAAACACTTCATTTTCAGCCTGGAAATTTGATGTTATATGTTAAATTATTTAAAATATAGAATAAGTTGACCTGGAATATTACTTAAATTAAACTGCAAGTGTATAAACAGGGTACATAAGTTAAGAAGACTATGTTTAGGCTGCTATCAGGAAATAGTGCTTGCAAGAGTAATTATAATGTCAAATTATTTCTAGATAGAATAATAAAGGAAGAAACTTTGGAGTTATTAAAATACAGTATGATAACTGAGGAGGTGTGCTTGTTTCTCTGAATGGATAAGCCTAACACATCAAAATGAATTTCCATACCCATAAGTTGCCATGCTGTATTGGAAACTGCCCATTCCTTCTGGTATTGCATTCCCTCCCTCAGGAGGTCAGTATCAGTCTGTCATTAATCTCTTGCCAGTAGCAGTGATATAAGTGGTAGGAAAATGCTATTACATCATGGCAAGTTTACAGGGGTAACCTTTGTTACAAATATAAACATATAAACCAATAACGCGAAGATAAAATTGAGACCCGAATGTATATTTAAAATGGAGATGGAATTACATCTAGTGGCCCTGATTCACTTACCATCTGCCATCTAACCCCATTTCGCCTCAGGAATACATTTCATCTGGATTTTCTATGTACTAATGCAATGGAAATGTGATGTACACAATTATAATCTTAATAAAGCCAGTTCCACTCAGCATCAGTCAATCCTGTGATACAGTGTGTCAGTAAATTTGTTTTATTATTGTGATGGATGAACTGGTCTGGCATTTGAGCCCTCAGCAGGACTGATATATAAATCAAAACTTGCAAACACATTTTAGACTACACATAGGAGGAGTAACAGGAGATTGACTAATTCTGCTAAGAAAGATTTGTGATTCCAATGAAGGTTTAGTGGAACAAAGACCTCGTATCAAATAGAAGGGAGAAGAAAATTGTTCAGGTCCTATCAAATCATAAATATCAGCTTAAATGCTTGAATGAATTAGGTTGAATGATCCTATGTATCTATTTTCATCAAAGTACAGCATGACATTAAAAGCCACTGTTTTGTTTATGGAGATTTCAGAAATGTACAAAATTATGTAGATTTTGCTACTAAATACAAAATATCAACAAACTCAACCCTTTGTAGATTGCTGTGATGTTTGTACATTTACCCAGAAGGTAGACAAGTAGCATTTAATTTGAACATTCACAATTTGAAACTCACTGCTAATCAAAATCCTATCTACTTCATACCTTTTCAAGTCATGTTTTGCACATTGATTTACTGTAAATTATATCATATGGGAAAGAATATTAACCATTTTTAAAATTTATTCCTAAAATGCCAGTGTTCCTGGTAGGGTCAGGACTTACTGTCAACCCCTCAATAACCTTTGGATGTTGACGGTGACCTGCCTTTTTACAGCAGTCCGTATGGTGAAGATGCTGTCAAATCAGTGATCTTGAGCCAGCAGCAATGATAAGTGGATAACCATATATTTTAAAATCAGGACTTAGAGGTAAATGTGGAATTCTCACATCTTTCCTCTATGCGTCTCATTCTACATGGTTTTGTAGGTACTGTCCAAGAAGCCTTAAAAAATTGATACAGTGCATTGTGTTGATGATATATGCTGCACATGGGCTAGTGAGATCATTTATTAGCCAAGGTGCTTCACTTGTTTTGGGGTCTCCCTCTACTACCCGATTAGGAGTTACTGCCAACCTTATACTTCAGTTAACAATTAGAAACGACATGATTTTATGCATTTGTTACATTACAAGTAAGTCACTTTAAGAAAATGCTTCAAATACTGTCAGTATCATTCACAATCACACTGCATCTAGTCACACCTTGTACAGGAAACAATACATTATGCATTGCTGAGAAAAAAAACACATTTTGTCCAAAGTTTTCCTCTTGCATTCTTTAGGACATTTTGCAAGAATATTGATTCAATGCAAAATACTAACCTTCACATTGTATGGGAGGGGAACGCTGTTTGGTTGGCAAATAGGCTCTGATTGATAGAGGCATTGTCATGGAGAATGCATGACTGACATTTACCAGCATCAGGTTTTGCTTCAATGTTATATGAGACAGGTTGACATTGATTGGCCAGGGCATTGCCCTGAGACCCAGTGAATGATTGTCACTTGTTTTGTTGAGTTGAAACTGACCCTGTGTGAGCACATGTTCTTTCTGTCTGTGAAGTACTGTGCCCTGTCTATTAATATGTGTAACTTCCAGTACACACAAACGTACTACATGGCAAGCTTGACTGACAATTCTAAATTGATTGTCAGCATATTTTCTCACTCATTCGGGATTATCTGGAAAATATTAACAAATTGTAGAGTCACATGGACTCTGTGTTGCTTGTTTTGTAAGCGAACGATGATTGGGTATGGTCAGTATCTTGCTAGCTGTGAACAGCCGAAGGGCTATGCTTTTGGATATAGTTCATCAGTCATTGGAACATGCAGCCTACATACCTGACATCATACTGACACTGAAGTTCATAAGCCACTTGATGGCAGCATCCTGTTAGTAGCAAACACTATTTCTACTACACAGTAGCAGCATGAAACAGCTAGTTTCATCTGTTGTTTAAATGTTTGAGGTACCTTCCCCTTGCAGGATAATCTGAGTTAAACTGGGCACAAACAAGACTGACAAACAAGCCTTCAGGGCCTTTCATAAATTTACAATGACATGTAGTGAGAAATGATTTGATCAGATAATGACATGGCTGTACTATCTACCTGGGTATACATGGTGTCGTTGAAACTGAACTTAACTATATGAACTATTGATTCATACAGTGTGCATT
>NC_057714.1:71292332-71329245 GCF_004010195.1 Chiloscyllium plagiosum
AATAAATGCTGTTCTAGAGCAGGGAGGAAAGGTCAGGATGTGGGATCTGAAGGGCAGGGATAAAATATCATCACCAGCACTATGAGCAAAACAGGAAGAGGAGGGATGCTACTATAGCATATTGATTGGAAAGTGGTCATGCTGAGGAGAGCAGCTTAGGTTTTGGAAGAGTGAGAACCAACTTCCAGAGCCTCCTCAATCTCTGTAACAATGTCCATCATATCAATGCAGCCTGTGATTAATTGATGGCATGCAAAAAAATACATTGTAAGAAGTACAAGAATCTTTTCTAGTTAGTCTAGTAAGTGGTTTACTTTAACTGCACTAGACCAGGCCCTTTAGACTCCATGCTTTAAGAGTGATGGTAGCAAACCTACCACATAGTGAGCCGACGCAGTCTTGGATTGGCTGATCATACAACACATACCATTCAGGGAGGAGGCCAGGAAGGGCCTCTAGCATTGGATAGTGGTGTGTTGTGATTCACTACATATTGTTGGTATTGGCATTAGCTCTAAGACCCTACAACTCCAGCCGTTGTTCCACAGAACATTCCAAAATGTGGGTTATACACGGTAAGAAAAGACCTTTACAGACTGGAGAATCTGGCATGTCCTGCTAAGCCAACAGTTGCAGTTTTTCAGAACAACAGCCATCACTGGCAGATCAGCCTCTCCATTAGGATAGTCTGCATAACACATTGGTAGTGTTGGACATTGACTATCCTACTTGGCAGACTATTTGGTGAGGGAATCAGTTCACTTGATGCTTGGGCCCCAGTGATCAGTATCAGTACCAAGGATGAAAATCATAGACTCTGGTCAGGTCCAGGTTCCGAGCACAATGACCCGACTTGACAAAAAACACAGTGGCCCTTTCCCCAATGTGAGCACTGTGACTCTAACCCCTATCCAAAACACAGTGGGCCTAGGCCCTTTCCCCCTATGTGAGCACTGTGGCTCTAACATCTATCCAAAACACAGAGGCTCTAGGCCCTTTCTCCTTATGTGACCACTGTGACTCTAAACCCTACCCAAAACACAGTAAACCTCCCATGGCAAACAAGAACATGGGCCCCTCGAACCCCAAGCCTCAGTTATTGGATGCACATTTGCAGCCATTGTGCACCAGTTACAGGACTGAATATTCAAAGTGGTGGACCGTGCGCCAATGAAGGTGCAAGATTTTGATCATGTTTTTTGGCTTCAAAGAATTATATAATAAGATTGAACTTAGTCGCTTGCACTGAGTACGATACTTATTTTTAAGCAAGAGTCATGTATCTTAAAAAGGTTTCAGTTTGCTAATAGTCTCTGTCAATTAGATGGAAATGTGGAACAAAACAACAATATTTTTTAAAAGTATATCCTGACATTCTGCTAGAAACTTATGTTCTTACTTGCTTGGTGTTCCTGTGTTAGCTGAATAGTTTTACAATAATTAGCATTATTGGTAAGAGTATGTGACATTGTTTATCATTTGCTCATATGTTAAAATATTGGTTCCTAAGACCCAGCAATATAACTGGACATTTGCTCATAGTGCTGATGATGACATTACTCCAGTTAGAGGGGGTGATTCCTGATATCTTCATTTTAAGCCAATGGAAAGGGTTAATCTGAACCATTCTCTTACAATGAGGGGAGACCCTTCAGAATTAAGGATACGAGCCTGACACTCAGATTTTTGTGACACAATTTTATCACTGCTGTTGTGGTCTAATTAACTTGAGGCACAGTTCAACATAACATCACTCTAAAGACAGAAGAAAAGTATTGTTTGTGCTGACAATATTCAAGGAATCCTGGATCTTGAAGGATAAAGCACCTCCATATTGAATCAAATTGGATAAAGTCTGGTACTTGTAATGCTAGGGAAAGCAGACTTGGCACTTCTGGATGAAGATGCTTGCAATCACCTCAGCCTTGTCTTTTGCACTCATGAGCAAGGTTCTGCCATCAATGGGGATAGGAATGTTAAGAAACCTTCCACTCCATTTAATTCATAGAATCCCTACAGTGTCCCAACAAGTCCACACCAACCCTCTGAAGAGTATCCCACCCAGACCCATTCCCCTTCCCTAAAACTTTACATTTTCCCTGACCAATGCACCTAACCTACACACCCCTGGACACTATGGGCAATTTTGCATGACCAATTCACCTAACCTGGACTGTGGGAGGAAACCGAATCATCTGGAGGAAGCCCATGCAGATACAGGGAGAATGTGCAAAGTCCACAGAGACAGTTGCCCAAGACTAGACCCAAACCCAGATCCTTGGCACTGTGAGACAGCAATGCTAACCACTGAGCCACTGTGCCGCCCCAATTCCTATTGCCAGTCATGTCTGAAAATGGCAGGAATACAGAGCTTTGTTCTGAACCTTTGATTGTGGGACAATTTAACACATGCATGATTTTATGTTGGAGCATCGCTAAGCTGAAGTCCTGGGCTGTTCCTGGTTTGCTGTTCTATAGTCCCCATTGAGATAATGTTGGCCCCTGACCTAATGATAATGATAGAATGGGGATATGCCAGGACCACGAGATCACAAATTCTTGTGGAATACAATTCTGGCAGATATTTTTAAAAATTGTTTTATTTTTGTCCAACTGGTGGGCACTGCATTCCTCTCCAACATACCCTGTGTTACCCCCTGCATACTTTTCCTATGATCAGTCACTTTCTTGTGTGATTTGCCTGCCTGAAAGCACTAAATACATAATTTAATAATATTTTTGATTTGTACAACCTTGTTTCTACTTTCTACTGTTCCTATTTTCTTCTTTAATTTACATCCTCCACCCCAGGCAATGGCCACTATTCAAAGGAAAGGAAAAAAACCACTTTTTGGCAAAGGTTCACGTAGTGCTTTCTGATGGTAGGAGGGATAGATGCCTAGTCAGCTGCATATTCTTCTCTCCATTGGCTAATGTATTTTACCTCCTTTCAGCATTTCTGTAAAAAGCAATTGTTAATAATATCCAATACTACTTTCAGGGGAATATATCATTTGAACTGAATTCTCACCATATAGCACAATCTGACGTGACAGCTGGTCAGAAGAGTTACTCACTGTGACATTGGACTGCCATCATTATGTGCACACATATATATTATATATATAAAACAGACAATTTATTAATATGCTGGCAAATCTAATATTTATTGTTTGTCAAAAGAACACATTAACCTAGAGTCATCCTAAAATTGTTCACAGTTAAAGGTTCAGAGCAAAGCATTGTCAACAAATGAGCAGATCAATAATATATTGTACTTAACAAAATTGAAGACCATAAACCAAAGGGACTAAAAGAAAAGCTTTCCAATCACATGGCCTACATTTTGCCGTGGCCAAAATTCAACTCACAGCTGTAAAATATGCATGGCTTGCTTTGCAAATGTGTGGGGGGGATCTAAGGGATCTGCCTGTTATCCTTCAGTTTCTGAACTCAATTATTTATGCATTCATTCACACACACAGCTCTGTCTACTTAAAATCAGTATTTCCTGACTTTGATCAACATAATAAGTATTTCCTTTTCTTACCACTTTTGGCAAAAGCTGTCAATGAGTCAAGCATTTTTGTGGCTGCAATTCACAAAGAATTCAAAAATGTATTTTAATTTTATTCAGAAATATGTAGGATTTTCACACAAGCAAAGCTTCCTGCCAAATCATCCCCTGATCAGCTGCCACACAATTATCAACGAGAATTTATTCACGGATCAAACAAGCACTTTAAAATTAAATAATCATCATCAACTTCAGCAGTTTTAAAACTCGAAGAAAAAAATTACTTTACATGGGTCCATCTGTTCTATCAGGATTGCATTTCATAAATTAGATTTAAAAACACGTCTGCACTCACAGTGCATGATAATTTGGCTCCAGGCACCAAAGTTCCTCCTACTATGCATGTGTCTCCTTTTATCTAGACATTGCTTCATCACATAATTATAGTTGAGAATGTTGAGCAATAAATTTTATTATCTTCGAGGTCAAGTAGATTTTAAAAAATTATGCATGTATCAGCCCAGATAAGTAATCACTGAACATATTTGTTAATTCACTTTAAAGATTATTGACTTTCCTGAAAAGACAGACCTCCGTTTCAAAGAAGGCATGTCTAGCAAACCTAAATGACAGCCAACACTCTGCCTGAGACTATTAGTGTTTCATTCTACTTGCTGTCTTTCATTTTATTCACACTACAGATGAAAATTTATTGCAAATCAATTGATGTTTGTGAGGTGGAATATCCAGATCATGGTTAGGAATAAAAAACTGCATCATCAATCTGAAGCATCTCATGCACCTCAAGACAGCACACTCAGCCAACACAAGTATCACAGCATTCGATTTTAGGCAAAGAAATCTCAACACATAGAAAACAGATAACTAGCCTACATTTAACACTATGTAAAAGCATTGGAAGGAAAGGTCTGTGTAGTGCTCCTTGATGTTGGAAGTGTTACTCCACAGTAGTTTCATGAAAGCTGATGCCTAGGCTGGTGCTGCTGATTTCAAGCATTTGGGGGCCTGCCATTCACCCACCAGCCTCAGGACATTGTCTGTTATTCCAAATTAGACAGTAAGATTGCTCCTGGCCTTTAATAGGCTTCACCATTCAAAACAATAGTGATCATACCTGTCTCTTGTTATGTGCAGTCAAAGCCCAGAACTAACACTGTGTTGACATCCCAACCCCAGAATGATAATTCAGCCCAAGTCTTTCCACAAGTCTTACTGGTTTTGTGTTTGCAGGATTTTCAGTTATTGTTAATGAGAAGGCGGGTAGCTTATGTCTCCCCACATTTCTTCGAGTCTTTCTATGCTGTAAAGCATACAATTAAAAATCCCTTGTCATTTCACACCAGATAGCTTTTATCCAGGCTTTCACCTTACTCAAAGTTTCTGCTCAGAAAAAATACTTTCCTTGAATAGGTTACAGATGTTATCATTTTGTATGTCATTAATTCTGGGTAATAGACTTGAATTTAACTTCAACCTAATGCAGCTAAACTCCATCAGTTACTATTATACCATTATGAATTTAATAAAGTATTTTTATCCAATATTAATTATTCCTTATTTTGTTTGAAATTAACATCTCTTGAGTGTCTTCTCTTTTGGGCTTTTTACAATTACCTTTCTAACTATAGTAACCATCATTCTATTTTCTATTAGTCCTTATTCACATAAATAGAACAATATGTATCTTGTAAGCATAAATTGGGGAATGTGGTGCAGTATTGTCACTTTGGGTCAACATTAGAGTGTCATTTTGCATTTTAATTATGTTAAGTGATGGTTATTTCTTCTATAAGCAAACAAAATGACTACACTGGGTTTGCATGCAATGAGCTTTTCTTCCTTCATTTTGTTTTTCTCTATTTTTCCTCTTGTTAAGATGCTAACTAACCCAAATTACCAGCAGCTCTGTTAACCAATATTCCATTATTGTAATGATACATTTCTATCCTAGGTTCAACATGGGGGATGCAGCTAGCATCTTGGTTCTAACTTAGGTGCAAGCACTATTGAACAAGATAACAATCAGAAGCAGGAACCCAAGCATAATTGTCCCATTTTTATCCTAGAAAGAAAGAAGTCACTCATTGTACATAAATTAGCATTTTCGCTGAAATCTACAAACACACCAAAGATGAGGGATGTTTCTTATCTAGCTTGTTTAGTACCACATCAAACAATACAATTACTCACTGAACTATTGAACAAGATTCATTTTTGATTAAGTTGTTTTAAATTAGCATACCATACAAATTTAACTTAAATAAGCAACTTTGTATCATCATTTAACCAGGCAAAACTGAAGTCATTTAAGATCAATTGCTAATATCAAAAATAAGGTTAAACACAGATATTTTCAGGATTCAAACCTACCTACATTCACTACACTTTAAAGTCTCATAGCTTAATGGCTGGACAGTCACTATGCACAGATGTTACAAGCTGATGTATGGTTTTTGTTGCATTGTGACAGACTGCTGTAAAAACAATACCAAATTAATCTCCACAAATTATGCTTCTCTTTTAATCTGTCTACTTTACTTATCAATAACTAGGTTAGAAATGCATAATTTATAATGTGCATTATTTATGAGCCTTTCTTCCAGAAGTGTATCGGTTGCCTGGTTGAAAGAAATGAAGATAAAACTAATTCCTCCTTCTCAGGAACTTCCCTTTCCATCCTGAATCTAAACAATTTAAGTGATATATGGCACTCACACTTTGTTGTTTATTACTGGTCATTTTATTAATGTTTTAGTGCCTTCAATTGGCACCATGCATATTTCTTTACCTTATTAATTTATAAAATTTTCAAATCATAATTCTCATGTTTTCAACTATTCTTCATCTTGCATAGTTTCGCAACTTTAGTGAATATCTAATTAATTTGATTAGGGGTAAAAGAGTGAACTAATAAGAAACAAGTATTGCTAAACCTATTTCCATTGAACCACTGCTTGTTAATATTAAAAAGCATATTGTAGTGCTAAGATGCCCAGTTTCTATTTCATCAACTTTTTGATTATACGTTAAGAATGTCTTTTAGTAAGTGCCCCATGGTTACCTGAGAGGTTGAATTCTATTCTCTCATTCAAACAACTAGTAAATGCTCAACCCAGTGGAGAAATCAGTCAATCTTCAAACTTTGTTAAATTGAGTTAACAGAGATTAACTCAATACAATTGACCTTTGTACTCTGGCCAATGGAAGAGAAAGAGAAGAGACAGAGTTTCAATGCTTGGCAATTGTTGAGCAATTCTTCACAATGCACATGTATGAATACCACATAAGGGCAGAGTGTAGTGATACCATTAACTAAATTTCAGTTTTCCGGATTTTATTTACAGTGTCTGCACTGAAATTATGGTGGGTGTGTTGTTGTACATCTATGGAAAATCAACCTTTCAGCCTGAAGCATGCACATATGAAGCTTGCCCACCTGATTTATGGAACCTCAGGAGCAGATTCGCATGCACAGAACTCATCTTAAGCAATCTCAAGGAAGGAGTGAAACAAGTTGCATAATTCACATAAAGACCATTTATGTTCAAAAACAAAACTGTAGAACTAAGAAAGCATCTGTTAAAACCTTGAAATAATTATGCGAGTGAGGACGATTAATATTTTTTATCCTATTAATTATTCAATGAATAAAATATAATGTAGATATGAAAAAAAATCATTGATTACTATGATTAAAGCATATAAGAGTGATGGAAATACAGAGAGGGACATAATCTGAACATTAATAAAAATGGTCTGACACCTATTTATTGAGGAAGCTGAATGGATTTGATGCTGTTTGTTTCACTTTGTAAATGCCAGTAAATAAATGCAATTATACCTGCACTAAATTTAACAGAATTTACGGTCAATTCAGGGGAGACTATTTCACATTGATGGCCGATTACAGAGATTTGCTTTTATATTATGACATTGATGTAGTAAAAATATCCCAAAATGGCAGCAACATGAATATGAATCATTGGGCCAAGTCTTTCAGATGTTTTTTTGACACAGAGTCAGTTGTGCTGGGTTTTTTGGAGGGAATTTTTTTAATGCAAGAATTCTAACCATAGCTGATCAAACTTGCTTCATTAACTGCCTATCCCACACCCATGGCATTCCTCTGGTCCAAGTCTAGTCCCATCTTAGTATACATTATTCCCAGAAAAACTTGCCACTCACCGATATCTGTTGAAGGACTGGCATTTTTGACACTAATGCCATCAAAAGCCACTGTTTACCTGGACGAGTGTTGGCAATTCTGTTTTGCCCTTCACTGGTAATATAATGCCACAGCTTCTCTGTTCATGGCTGACATGGCCGACAATCCCTTGCAAATAACACCTCATTCTCTCACCTTAGTCATTTATCCACCACGGCACACCATTTGCCTGATCATAGTTCCATCCAACCTAAACACCTTAAAGTCACCACTATTCTGTCCCTAATTCATGTTGTAGACACATGGATTGTCATGGGAGGAACATTACAGACATGCAAACGGTTGAACAATTTCAAACATGAGCTTTTATTTGAAGTCAGCGAAAACAAACAAAAATAAAGCTCGGGAAGCAACCCCACTGGCCCATGGCCAAACACTTTAACTCCCCGTATGACTCCACCAAGGACATGCAGGTGCTGGGCCTCCTCCATGACCAAACCCCAAACACTTGATGCCTGGAGGACGAATGCCTCATCTTCTGTCTTGGGACCCTCCAACCACACAGGATCAATGTGGGCTTCAACAGTTTCCTCATTTCCCCTTCCCCCCCCCTTTTATCCCATATACAACCTTTTAACTTGCACCACCCTCATGACCTGTCCTACCTATCCATCTTCCTTCCCACCTATCCGCCTTAACCTCATCTCCAACCTATCGCCACTACCCCCACCTACATTGACCTATCGCATCTCAGCTACCTTGCCCCCAACTCACCCCCCTCCCATTTATCTCTCTACCCCTTGGCTCACAAGCCTTATTCTTGATGATGGCCTTATGCCTGACCTGCTGTGCTTTTCCTGCATCCCACTCTCGAATCTGATCACCAGCATCTGCGGTCCTCACTTGCTCCTAGAAATAAAATGAATACAGGCTACGGTTCCCCCCCACAATACAAACCAAATGCTGGCATTACGACCAATGACTATTTGCCATTCCATGATGGTCTGCTGCACCCAGCTCATCTACTGAAACAGGGTGTCAATCAGGACCTGTCATGCTTGTAGCACCCAATGCAACTGAGATTTGTCAAGCACAAGGAGAGATTCCTTTCACCAAAGTTGTCATCCACCTCCTCCTCAGAAGACTATGCCTAATAACCCCCCTATTCCTCAACATCCACCCACCTTGCATTGTTTAGATTTGCCCAATGGCTAACCTGCATCTGATGGTCCCTTGCTAGTCAATAACAAGATGTGGGCATTGGGGAAAGAGTAGTGGTGACTTTGATAGATACATTGCGTGGTCTGGTGTAAAAAGCAATTAGAATGAGAATATGGAGTTGTACATGCAAGAAAGTGGCAGCCTATGTGTACAGTGTGGCATTATACTGCTGATGAATGGCAATTCCAGATTGCCAAAACTTGCGCGGGAGCATAACAGCCTCCTTACACCGGTGGAAGCATTGGCTATACAGGTCTCACGTTAGATATTTGCTGAGTGGCCAGTTTTTCTGGGAATGACAGATTGTAGAATAGGGCTAGAGTTGGGTGAGGGGGCATCTTGGAGTGGGGTGTGTAGTCTTTGGCAAGTTTGATAAGATACAGATAGTAAGAGAAACCATCCGTGAAACGCAATTAAATTGTCAAAGCAAGAGATCTTTTATGTTATGATTACAATCTGGTTATTGTAATTTAAGTCACTGCTGTGAAGTTTTCTCATCTTAATCCACTTTGATTAGAGAACTCCTAAGCTATGATATTTCAGTTAAGTGCTGGGAGTAGCTAAGGATATTCTCGAGTAGGGGAGAGAGTCTCTGAGAATGCAGATGGACACATCAAGTCCTGGATGGTGCAAATATTTACTCAGAAAGGTAAATATATGCTCAAAGAAAACAAAATCACATCAGCAGAAGAAGGAAATTTGATTTTTCTTATTGAAAATCACACTTATCACACAACAGGTGATACAGATCTCTGGTGCTCTTCACTGTGGCAAATATAAGCACATTTACACCAATACTCCAGGATATCTGTTGTTATTTTCAGTTTGCAAGAGTTTAGATTTGAAGTTATTTATTACAAAAGTATTCATTTAAGGGATAATTCTCAGGGAAAACACATTCTTTGTGCAAATAAAAGAGCTTCAAGCTATCTTGCATCTGGCCATGCCAAGCACAATTAATCAACTTGTAAATGAAGCTCAATCAACTTTTACCGTAACCTTTCAAAATCTTTTATCTCACTAATGGAACCAAATTTTTGTGATAATTGTTTTATGATGAGGTAATTATCTCACTGAATATGTAGTGAATAAACATTTCAAATTATAGATAATATAGCAATAGAGGGATAAGGAAAGCATTAGAAACTGGAAGTGCTGAACACCACAGTTTTCTTTGAGATTTTTTTAAATTTGCCATTACTGTAATTATGTTTACAGAAAGTCTGTTGTCAATTTTTTTTGTGGGAATTAAGTCTTATCAGGAAGAACTGAGGTTGCAGAAATTGGATGGACAATCTGCTGCCAGTCAATTTTTGACTGAATAAAAGGGTGAAGTGTCTCCATCAAGGGCAGCAGCTTATGCAGCTTGAACACTAGCTTTATTGACAAACAGTTTGTGGTGCCTGCACTTTGTTGTCAAGCTGAGAAAAAAAGGCTCAAAGATATTGGCACAGCATACAAACAAGAGTAGGCCACTCAGCCCTTCAAATGTGCTCTGCCATTCATGACGATCATGGCTGGTCAAATTTTCAACTCTCCATTCCTGCATATTCCTGATAATCTTTCGTCTCCTAGGCAATCGAGAATCTTTCCATCGCTGCCTGAAGATATTTAAATATTCTGCATCCACTGCCTTCTGAGGAATTGAACTCCAAAGACTCACAACCCACTGGAAGAACATTTTCCCTCGTTTCTGTCTTAAATGGGCAACCCTTTATCTTTTATCTGTGACATGAAGGCATGACATTTAAACATGAAGATGCCACCGCAGAGCTAAAGCTGAGTGTGAAAGTGGATGGAGTGAATATAGTACAATGTGAGTAAAAAGTCACAATTGCAAACACTATTCTCTAGCTGAAAGTTCTATCAGGACTCCATGGCCTGGACCTTCCAACTGGAATGTCAGATTGGCACAAGTTGCATGCCCGGATACTGCAGATGTCCCCATGCAACTGAATATATGGGAATCACCAAGGAAATTGAACCATCCAATCGTAATTTAGCAAGCATTCAACTAAGTTCCCAAGCTGATTTAGAGTTGCAAACTTTGGAGGGTTCTGGCTGATGTAGCTTAATCATCAGGAAAGAAAGGTTTCCTGGGAATTACGTTTGCTCTAAATCCTGGTTAACCATAAAACTGTACTCACCTCTTCACCTGTAATCACCATTCCCAGATAATATAATACCTAACTCACCAATGCCCACTACCGCCACTCCACGATCCCCAACTCATCTGCCTTAACCCTCTATAGTCCGCAACCTTGACTCTCCTTGGATCCTGCACCCCCACTGTTATCTGACCTATCACAAAAGCTATCTGACCCAATAGCCCTAATTCTCTCACGGGGTCCTATCTTAAACTCTTATCCACTTCCATGCACCCTAACTCCTCAATCACATGGTACCTATACCCATCACCCACCTGATTTTTACCCTTCACCCACATGACACCATACTGCATCACCTACTTTGTACCGGTACACCTCACCCACTCGGCACCTCTATCACCTCATCCTCTCATCCACTTGGCACCCTACTGTTCCAACCTCTCACCCATGTGACAGTGCACTTTCACCTAACTCGCCTACTTAATTCTATCCCTTAACTGCCAGCTGCTCCACCCTCAAACTTAACATTGCTCAGTTGTTGTCTAAAAAGCTTAAGGACATTTGAATTTTAGAACATGGAACTCGCTGCAGAAAAAAGGAGGACTATTTTCTATTCATTCATGGGATGAAGGCATTGCTGTCTTGCTGGCATTCATTGAAAAGGTGCCTCTTTGAACTGCTGCAGTTCTTATGCTATAGATTGACCTGCAAGGCTGTTAGGGGAGGAATTCCAGGATTTTGGTTCAACGACAATGAAGGAATTACGATATGTTTTCATGTCAGGATGGTGAGTGGCTTGGGGGGAAGGTTGCAAGTGGTGGTGTTCCCATGTATCTGCTGTCCTTGTCCATCTAGATGGAAGTGGTCATGGGTTTAGAGGTTGCAGACTAAGGATTTTTAATGAATTCCTACAGGTTATCTTGTAAATCATACACGCTACTGCTACTGAGTTTCAGTGGAGGACAGAATAGATATTTATGGATCTGGTGCCAATCAAGCCAATGGATGGCATAAAGCTCCTTGGAATATTGTTGAAGTTGCACCCATCCAAGTAAGTAGGAAATATTCCATCACACTCTTGATTTGTCCATTGTGGATAGGCTTTGGAGAGTCAGGAGGTGAGTCGATGCTGCAGGATTCCTAATGTCTGATCTGCTCTTGTAGCCACTGTGTTTATGTGGCGATTCGAGTTCAGTTTCCGGTCAATTAATATTGCTTAAGGATTTTGATAGTGGAGGATTCAGTGATGGTAACACCATTGAATATTAAGGGGCAGTGGTTAGGATGTCCCTTATTGGAGATGATCATAGCCTAGCAATTGTGTGGCATGAATGCTACTTGCCACTTGCCAGCCCAACCCTAGGTATTATCCAGATCTTGTTGAATTAGAACATGGGTTGCTTCAGTATCTGAGAAGTTGCTGAACATTGTGCAATCATTGGTGAACATCCCCACATCTGACAGAAGGATGGAAGGAAGATCATTGATGAAACAGCTGAAGATGGTTGGGACTAGGACTGTACCTGAAATAACTCCATAAAGGCTAGTATACCATCACCAAGTCACCCTTTATTTACACATGATCTGTCCTTGGCTGTAGTATAGCCTCACACAGTCAGGTACCAGAATGTCAGTCAGGGCTCCCTGATTGAAACATATTAACAGCTCCAATCAGGGTGTTCATATTCTGTGATGTCCAGCTATCTGACCTTGTTACAATCACGACACCACTCTGAGGAACTCCTGCAGAAATGTCCTGGAGCTGAGATGACCGACTTGCAACAGCCACCCCCATTTCCTAAATGCTCTTTATGACTCCAACCAGTGAAGAGAGTGTGCCCCCAATATTCATGGATTCCAGTTCTGTT
The DNA here is from genome assembly GCF_004010195.1 of Chiloscyllium plagiosum. Classification (NCBI taxonomy): domain Eukaryota; kingdom Metazoa; phylum Chordata; class Chondrichthyes; order Orectolobiformes; family Hemiscylliidae; genus Chiloscyllium; species Chiloscyllium plagiosum. The sequence continues at coordinate 71,305,233 of NC_057714.1, forward strand.
AGAGCTCCTTGATACCACAGTTAGTCAAATACAGCCTTGGTATCACAATCTGTCACTCTCGGTTCACCTCTGGAAATCAGCTCGTTTGTCTATGTTTGAACCAAGGAGATAATGAGGTCATGAGCTAAGTGGTCTGACGGAACCCAAACTGGGTGCCAAATACCAGGTTATTGCTGAGCAGGTGCGGCTTGATAGCAGTGTTGATGGCACTTTCATCACTTTCCTGATAATTGAGAGTAGACTGATAGGGTGATAATTGGTCAGGTTATATTTGTCCTGCATTTTGTGTACGCAACCCCATATCTGGGCAATTTTCCAAATTGTCAGGCAGATGCCTGGGTTGTAACTGTACTGGAAGAGCCTGGCTAAGGGAGTAGCAAGTTCTAGAGCCTAAGTATTCAATACTCTTGCCAGAATGTTGTCAGGGCCCACAGCCTTTGCAGTATCCATTTCTTGATATCACATGAAGTGAATCAAAGTGGCTGAAGATAGTAATGCTGGGGACCACTGGAGAAGGCCAAGATAGATCATCCACTCAGCTTCTGGATGAAGACTGCTACATGAGCTTCAGCCTTTTCTTTTGCACCGATGTGTTGGGCTCTTCCATTATTGAGGTTGGGGATATTTGTGAAGCATCTTCCTCCTCCAATGAGTTATTCAGTTGTCCACCAACATGCACTTCTGGGTATAGCAGGACTCCTGAGCTCAGCAGATCTGATCCATTGGCTGTAGGATTGCTTAGCTTTATATATCAGTTGCTGCCTATGATGTTTGGTACACAAGTAGTCCTGTTCGGTAGCTTCATCAGGTTATAACCTCATTTTTAAGTATGTCTGGTGCTGTTGCTGGCATGCCCTCCTGCTCTCTCCATTGAACCAGGGTTGATCCCAATGGCTTGATGGTAATGATTGAATGGGGGATGTGCCAATCCATGAGTTTGCAGGTTGGGCTGGAGTACAATGTTACTGCTGTGATGGCCCACAGTGTCTCATGAGTGCCCAGCCTTGAGTTGTTAGATCTGTTTGAAGTCCATCCCGTTTAGCACGGTAATAGTGCCACACAACATGATGGAGATTATTCTCAATGTGAAAGTGGGAAAGAACTCCAAAAGAACTCCAAAAAGATGATGCAGTGATCACTCTTTCCAATACTGTCATGGACAGATGCATCTGCAGCCAGCAAATTGGTAAGGATGAGGTCCAGTATGTTTTTCTCTCATGTTGGTTCCCTCACCACCTGCCATAGACCCAGTCTAGCAACTATGTCCTTTAGGACCTGACCAGTTTGATCAGTAGAGCCAGTGTTGAACCATTATTTGTGTTGGACATTGAAATACTCCACCCAGAGTACATTTTGAGCTCTTGTCATCCTCAGTGCTTCCTCCCAGTGTTCTTCAAAACAAGCAGGAGTACAGATTCATCAGCTGAGGGAGGACGGTACATGGTAATCAGCAGGAGATTTCCTTGCCCATGTTTAGCCTGAAGCTATGAGACCTCATGAGATCTGGAGTTGATGTTGAGGACTCCAAGGGACTCCCTCCTAACTGTATATTACTGTGCTGCCACCTGTGCTGGGTCTGTCCTGCTGGTGGAACAGCACATACAGAGTCATAGACTCATAAAGAAGTAAAGCACAGAAACAGACACTTCAATCAAATTCATTCATGTCAACCACGTATCCCAACTCAATCTAGTCCATTTGCCAGAACTTTGACCATATCCCTCTAAACCCTTCCTATTCATATGACCATCCTGATGCCTTTTAAATGTTGTTATTGTGCCAGCCTCCACAACTTCCTCTGACAGGTCATTCTATTCATGCACCACCCTCTGCGTGAAAATGTTTCCCCATAAGTTCCTTTTAAATGTTTCCCCCTCACCACAAGGATTGGTGCTGGGTCCTTTACATTTTGTCATTTACATAAAAGATTTGGATGCGAGCATAAGAGGTACAGTTAGTAAGTTGCGGATGACACCAAAATTGAAGGTGTAGTGGACAGTGAAGAAGGTTACCTCAGATTACAACAGGATCTTGACCAGATGGGCCAATGGGCTGAGAAGTGACAGATGGAGTTTAATTCAGATAAATACGAGATGCTGCATTTTGGGAAAGCAAATCTTAGCAGGACTTATACACTTAATGGTAAGGTCCTAGGGAGTGTTGCTGGTCAAAGAGACCTTGGAGTGCAGGTTCATAGGTTCTTGAAAGTGGATTCGCAGATAGATAGGATAGTGAAGAAGGCGCTTGGTATGCTTTCCTTTATTGGTCAGAGTATTGAGTACAGGAGTTGGACGTCAGGACATTGGTTAGGCCACTTTTGGAATATTGCTTGCAATTCTTGTCTCCTTTCTATCGGAAAGATGTTGTGAAACTGAAAGGGTTCAGAAAAGATTTACAAGAAAGTTGCTAGGGTAGGAGGATTTGAACTATGGGGAGAGGCTGAACAGGCTGGGTCTGTTTTCCCTGGCGCATCGAAGGCTGAGGAGTGACCTTATAGAGGTTTACAAAATTATGAGGGGCATAGATAGGATAAATAGACAAAGTCTTTTACCTGGGTGGGGGAGTCCAGAACTAGAGGGCATTGGTTTAGGGTGAGAGGGGAAAGATATAAAAGAGACGTAAGGGGCAACTTTTTCACGCAGAGGGTGGTACATGTATGGAATGAGCTGCCAGACGAAGTAGTGGAGGCTGATACGATTACAACATTTAAAAGGCATTTGGATGGGTATATGAATAGGAAGGGTTTGGAGGGATATGGGCCGGTGCTGACAGGTGGGACTAGATTGGGTTGGAATATCTGGTCGACATGGACGGGTTGGTCCAAAGGGTCTGTTTCCATACTGTACATCTCTATGATTCTATGATCCAAAACCTATGCCCTACTGTTTTGGACTCCCTCAGCCTAGGGAAAAGACTTTGTCTATTTATCCTATCCATGCCCCTCATTTATAAAAATCTATGAGGTCACTCCTCAGCCTTTGATGCTGCAGGGAAAACTGCCCCAGCCTATTCAGCCTCTCCCTATAGCTCAAAACCTCTAATCCTGGCAAAATCATTGTAAATCTTTTCTGAACCCTTTGAAGTTTCACAACATTCTTCCGATAGGAACAAGACCAGAATTGCATGCAATATTCCAAAAGTGGCCTAACCAATGTTCTGTACAGCCACAGCATGACCTCCCAACTCCTATACTCAATGCTTGACCAATAACAGAAAGCATACCAAACACCTTCTTCACTATCCTATCTACCTGCAACTCCACTTTCAAGGAGCTATGAACCTGCACTCCAAGATCTCTTTGTTCAGCAACACTCCCCAGGACATTATCATTAAGTGTATAAGTCCTGCTAAGATTTGCTTTCCCAAAATGCAGCACCTTGGATTTATCTAAATTAAACTCCATCTGCCATTCCTTAGTCCATTGGCTCATCTGATCAAGATCCCTTTGTAATCCGAGATAATCTTCTTCGCTGTCCACTATACCTCCAATTTTGGTATCATCTGCAAGCTTACTAATTATACCTCTTATGCTCACATCCAAATCATTTATATAAATAATGAAAAGTAGTGGACCCAGCATCGATCCTTGTGGTACACCACTGGTACCAGGCCTCCAGGCTGGAAAACAACCCTCCACCACCACCCTCTGTCTTCTACCGTCGAGCAGGTTCTATATCCAAATGGCTAGTTCCCCCTGTATTCCATGAGCGCAAACCTTGCTAACTCTGTCTCCCATGGGGAACCTTGTCAAACGCCTTACTGAAGTCCATATAGATCACGTCCACCACTTTGCCCTCATCAACTCTCTTTGTTACTTCAATCAAGTTCGTGAGACATGATTTTCCACAAACAAAACCATGTTGACTATCCCTAATCAGTCCTTGCCTTTCCAAAGACGTGTAAATCCTGTCCCTCAGGATTCCCTCCAACAACTTGCCCACCACCAATGCCAGGCTCACTGTTCTATAGTTCCCTGGTTTTTCCTTACCACTTTTCTTAAATAATGGTACCACGTTAGCCAACCTCCAGTCTTCTGGCACCTCACCTGTGACTATCGATGATACAAATATCTCAGCAACGGCTCCAGCAATCTCTTCCCTCGCTTCCCATAGAGGTCAAGGGTACACTTGATCAGGTCTTAGGGATTTATCCACCTTTATGCATTTCTAGACATCCAGCACTTCCTCCTCTTTAATATGGACATTTTTCAAGATGTTATCATCTATTTCCCCACATTCCATATCTTCCATTTCCTTCTCTACAGTAAACACTGATGCAAAATACTCGCTTAGTATCTCCTGCGGCTCCACACAAAGGCTGCCTTGGGAGTGATGGTGGTGTCTGAGACATTGTTTGTAAGGTATGATTCTGTGAGTATGACTACATCAGGCTGTTGCTTGGCTAGTCTGTGAGACAGCTTTCCCAATTTTGGCACTAACCTCCAGATGTTAATAAGGAAGACTTTGCAGGGTTGACAAGGCTGTTTCTGCTATTGGCTTTTCCAATGCTTAGGTCAACGTCAGATTGTGCATCTGGTTTCATTTCTTCATTGAGACTTTGTCGTGATTGATACAAATGGCTTGCTAGGCCAATTCAGAGGACAGTTATGAGTCAGCCACATTGTTGTGGGTCTGGAGCCACATATAGGCCAGTCCAGGTAAGAATGATAGGTTTCCTTCCCTGAAGGACATTAGTGAGTCAGAGCAGTTTTCCCCAATAATTAGCAATGGTTTCATGACAATCAGTAGATTCTCAATTCCAGATATTGATGTCAAATTCTACCATTAATCATGGCAGATTTCGAACCCAGGTCTCCAGAACATTAATTGCGTTTGTGGATTAATTAATTTGGAGTAATACCACTAGGCCATCTCCTCCCCAGATTTCAGCACCAATCCTATCCACTGCCTCTTGTGAATGTTCTGAGCACAACACACATCAGTCTGGTCAATCCTTTAATGAAGTGTCAGTAAGATGGCTGCCTGCTTTGTGTGTGCCTCATGGTAGAGGTCTGATGACTATCACAGACCAGGATCAACATATGTACTTGAATGCATTTAATTCCAAGTAAACCCGTTTTATATTAAAGAAATGCTTTCATCACCATTTTGGGTTAATTAAGTTACACAATGGAAACTCTCATGTTTTCATGTATTATCATTTCATTCTTCTCATCAGTCTCTGTATATGCATTTTAAGTGTAATCTTTAAAACATGCTACTCTTTGAATGGCACTTTTGTATATTGTTGTTGGCTGTCCATCAGCCTCACACATTCCTTCACTGAGGAGTATCATCTGTCATTGTTTGCTCCTGTAGTTCATATTGTTCCTTTTTTGTTGTAGTATTTTCTTGGACCTCTGAGCCTATTGATTGAATTGTGGACTGTACATTAGATGAACCTTCCTGCAGTTGAAGAACAGCTTCTTCAGTTTTGCCACTACAGCAAGTAATTCAGGAATAGAATGTTAATAATAACAAAGAATGTTATCATTCATCATGAGGGGAAAGAATACAAAAGTAGGGAGGTCATGTTTCAGGAGACAGTGAGACCACATCTGGGATACCGTACACATTGGTCACCTTATTGAAATAAATATGTTGGAGGCAGTTCAAAGAAGGTATTCCAGACTAATACCAGGAATGAAAGAAGTAAAGGTTGGGTACGTTTGGCTTGTATCCACTAGAGTTTTGAAGAATAAGAGGCAGCTTGATTGATGCATTCAAGATCCTGAGGGGTCTTGATAGGATACATGTGGAGAAGGTGTTTCCTTTTATGCAAGAATCTCGAACTTGGAGGCATTATATAAAATCAGGCAACGTCAATTTAAAACAGAGATGAAGCATTTTATTCTCAGTGTGGTGGATCATTTTTAGGAAGAAAGTTCAAAGGTGGTAGAAACAGAGTTATTGAATATTTCTAAATAAGGAGCTGAAAAATTATCAAGGTTAGGAGGAAATGCAGGTTTGAGATTATAATCAGTTTGACCATGGTGAATAGTGAACAAGATTAATGTGCTTAATGGTCTATTCCTGACCCTTGTTTCTATGTTCATATGTAGTTTCAACTTTAAAAATACATGCAAAAACATTTAAAGCATTTAACGTTGTCCTTGTCTCCTCTACATCTTTAAATTCATTTTTGAGATGTGGACATGGCTGGGTCAGCATTTATATCCCATCCCTCACGGTCCTTGAAAAGGTAGTGGTGGTGGGTTACCTTCTTGAATTACTGCAGTCCATTTCGTGTAGGTAGACCGGCTGCTGAGGAGGGACTTTGAGGATTTTGACTGAGTGAAGGAATGGCAACATATTTCCATGTCAAGCTGGTGAATGACTCAAAGGGGAACTTTTAGATGGTGGTATTCCCATGTCTCTGCATCTCTTGTCCTTCCAGATGGTAGTAGTTTAGGTTTGGAATGTGTTATCTGAGGATACTCAGTGAATTTTTGGTAGACTGAGTAGAACACGTTGCATGTGGGGAGTGAAAGTTCATTTATTTTACTTTACAGAACTAAAGGTTGTACTCACTTTGTGATGTGGTTCAATACAGCAGTCCTTTAGCTAATTCACCCTCAACAGTTTCGTAAATTGGCAGTTGATCAGATCTTCCAGGGTATATTTGTACAATTTAAGTGCTTCCCCTTCTCTTCCTATTGATAGCTGCTGATGACTATCTACTTGTGATTTCTCAACTGATAGGTTTCTCACTGTTCCACTGAAGATTACCTGTTGTCCTACAGTGATTTAACATTTGGTAGAACAAGATTTCTTTCCCCATCTAGAGGGAAAATACCATTTTAGAAATTTGCTGAGCAGTTGGATGACCAGCAAGATAGTAATCTCAGCAATGCCAGGTTCGAACTGTGGTTACATAAAGTTCCAGAAGAAAAGGATCTGTTGAAGACTGGACTGAAGGTAAGTTCAGAGTATCTGGGGGGATTGACAGATGACATGAGTGATAGTTATTTTGGGCCTGAGTTTGACAGACTAACAGAAGGTAAAACGTGAAGTATTGCCTCTGATAGGTGCAGAGAACTTCAAACAAGGTATCCACACTTTTGCTCTATTATCAGCTCACACAGGTAAAGATACTGGGTTACCCACTTGATATGGACCCCACTCTGCCAGGATTAAAGTAGGGACAACAAAGATTTTCATTAAGTGTAAGGGCAGAAAGGCTGTTTGATGTCTGCACCACCCCCTGCAAAATGGAGGACAGCTTGGGCCTGAGGGGACATTGTTAGTGCTGCATTTTACAAGCTTGCCTTGTGTTTAAACCTGCACTTGTGGGACCATAACATTTCCATCGCTTTTAGATGTCACATTTGGCAGTTGTCAAGTTTGATAATTAGTGCATGTTAAGATCATATCTGTTCAGGCGGATTCTATTGTTTACCTTGTATTTAATAATCAAACATAATCAGACGCATGCACAGAAATTATGATGAGATTGATTGAATGTACATAGGCGCACAGATTTTCATGAGTTCTTAGGATATCTGGTGTGATGATGCTTATAAATGTAAGCTCAGAGCAATATATCACACAAAGTTCATTATTATGCTCTTGATAAGATGTCGTTCAAAGCTGCTTCCAGACAGAAAGTGTTGATGTTAATTCAAACATAAATCAATCAAAGGTTAATTACTATTCAGGGTCAAGATTAAGGCTTTACTGTTGTTTAATCAGAAGGTCAATCATGAGCATGGAGGCTTTTCTTAACAGATTTTCTGTGCATACAACATCAATTTGTATTTATATAATGTTATGGTACTCCTACTGACTAGAGATATTTGTGCTTTAAAAGATAAATACCTAAAATTTTGCATCAAGGGGAGTGCACATTCAGGATAAAGACAGATTCTGAAAAATCCTCACAAGAACTTCACATTTTCATTCCATAGTTAGGAGGAGGGGTAAGTCCAGTGAGTCATGATGGCCAGTTCATTCAGTAGCCACCAGGAAAGACCTCAGATTCTGTGCTGAGAAGAGATAAAATATAGTTCTTATGTGTATTGACAAGTTCAGAATTCAAAAATAAATGATCTATTTTGTTTCATAAAAATATTCAATACTTTCAATTTACTTCAATCTCCTCTAAAAACAACCATTGGAATGCAGTAACCTATTCAAAAAGTCCATAACAACTTGGGAATTATCAATCAATCTGTGAACATGGAAGGTTTTTAAATCAACTACACAATACAAATTCTGTAATGATAATCCTCAGACTTATTTCATCAGACTGAAGAAAATGGCAAGCAGCTCCTTTTTTGCAGATATTTAAAGTGTAGGAGTTTTAAATGCTTTGCTAACTTGACACTTCTGTCTCAACAGTTCCAAACATGAATTAAAGTATAGTTTTAAACCCAATCATGTCCATGTTACCAATTCCAAGTACCACATTATTGGTCTCAAAGAATGCTTGACCTCCCCAAATCTTGTTCCAGAAACATCTTAAAAAGGTCATCTTACATCCTTAAAAGGTATTATATCTAACCAAGCAACTGCACAAAGATTCAACTGATCCTACCAGGTCGAACCTACATGCATAATATATCCCACTCCATTTTAATTATTTCAACTCAGTACAGAGCCTAAAGTCTGCACAGGATGAGGTGGCCTGTAAGGACAAAAGGTAGCAAGGGTCAGTACGGCATAATTTGGTACTAAGTTGGCATAAGGACTGTAAAGGGCCATGCAATGTTGGTGTATGATATAGAGGAAACAATTGTAATGGAGTGTGTGATGATCTATGAGGATGGGTGGATGAGGGATGAAGGCTAGAGGGCTGGTTTTCATTTTCTTGCTTATTTTTAACAGTCGTGACAAAGTACTAGGAAACTGATGTTGATGTTCCTGTCAGGCTTCCTCTGCATTAGGAAGCTTCAGTAGCAATGAAATTTTCTCTGTTTTCCTCAACCAGCATCACAAAACTAGATTATCTCCTTTCTGTCATGACATTGTGGCAGTTTACTGTGCATAAATTGGTTACAGAGACAATGGTCATGAAGATAGATAAATACCCTGAAGAACCTATTTAACTTTAAATTCCAAAATATATTTTCTTTAAAAGAACTGCAAGAGAAAGCACAACTGCTGTGGATGTAATATTCAGCGTTGTCTTGCAATGTCCGATATCAGAGAATGTTAGACCTGGAGAATGTCCAGGAAACTGTAGGCAGTCAGAGAGACATGTAACAGCTAGAGATAACAGGGGGCTGATTATCTTTCCCTCTCAACAGAAAGATATCTCTTGTAGAAATTAATTGTGTTTTTCCTTTCCAAGAATATACAAAACAAATGATTAAAACAAATTGCAACTCTAGTCTGTGTATACTAGTGGAAGAAAATCTGTCACTGTACTGAGGCAGCCATATGTACGAGCCTGTTTGTGAGCACTAGTATGTTGTGAAAGTCATAGTTGAAGAATCATTTGCTAAGTCATCCCTGCATCGAAGGTAGAAAGGTCCTAATATTTCGAGTACTAGACCAGTTAGCTCATGAGCAAGTCAAAAGGAAATTAGACAACAGAAGAACTCTCTGAATGACTTCGAATGCTGCCAGCCATCCACCTTCAAAAGGAAATACAAACAAAAAGAACTGGAAATCAGAAACAAAAACAGAAACTGCTGGAAAAGTTCAGCAGGTCTAGCAGCAGCTAAAGAGAGTAATCAGAGTTAATGTTTCAGGTCCAGTGACCCTTCTTCAGGAATGGTTCTGAAGGAGGGTCAGTGAACTTGAAATGTTACTTTCAAAAGGAAGCAGAACAAAAGGACACCAACTGTAATCCTAACCTTTCTGTGGAGCTGCCAGTGTTGAATTAGGGTGGACAAGATCAGGAGGCACATGTGTTCCGACATGGTGGTGAACCCTTCTGTTAATTAAACCAAACACCCAGAAAAGCTCACCTCGCCTTGTAATCTGTTAAAATATGAGTGACAGAGAATTTTCAAATTCCACTATTTAAAGAAAATAAATCAATTTATTCTTTAACTCTAAAAGTGAACATTAAACAATAACTATTCACACAACTCTAAGCCTCCCTTTCTCTTAACTGTTTATTAACTGCCTCCAATTCTATAACAATATGCTGTTCCAATAAGACACTTACTAAAATTACATCAACTTAATTTCAAAACCACGCAGCAGCTGTCATCTTCGATATCTGTGTTCTTCCAGCTGAAGATCTCCCAGGATTATCTTCTTTCTTTTTACTGCAAATATGTTTCATATGAAAAGGTACATTTGATAGAGAGTGTTTGCTAATTTCTTGGCTCTCTTTCGATGGCAGTTGATCTGTCTGCAATTTTCAAAATGCCTGCATTTTTATATCCCCAACATTGGATTGTCTCATTGGTTCATTGTTGACAAAACAATAAATTCAAACTCAATTGAATTTTCATATCCTGGGACATAATTTAAACTGATTGGTTAAATTCAAATTGTTGTCAAAACAGCAACCAAAACTCAAGTATCCATTTCACAGCCAAATGTTACATACTTTCAATTTTCCAGAACTCTCTGGGGCTGTCATCTAATCATATCACACAGGTACTTGTAAGCTCTCAGTTCAGAACAGCATTCACTTTCTCTTAAAGATATAGTACATACCTTCAACTTCATAACACATGACATCAGGTTATAGTCCAATAGGCTTATTTGAAATCACAGCCTTTCAGAGTTCCGGTTTTTCCATCAGATGAAGTCACGTAATTTCAAATAATGTTTTTGGACTGTAATCTAGTGTTGTGTGACTTCTGACCTTGTCTAATCCTAACCTTGTTAAAAATCACACCACACCAGGTTTATTTGGAAGCACTAGTTTTCAGAGCACTGCTCCTTCATCAGGTAGTTGTGGAGCAGGACCATCAGACACAGAATTTAGAGCAAAAGATTACAGTGTCATGCAACTGAAATGATGTATTGAACAAACCTAGATTGTTGTTAAGACTTTCATCTTCTGGAATCTTTCCGCTTTGGAAATAGAACCAATCTGACTCAACTTTGGGATACAGACAGACTCTAACCTCACACTTTTATTGCATTGTCTAAATTAATATGTTGCCTTATTTTATGAAACCTTAAGTTATTTTGAGAATGTGACTTAAAAGAAGTGCTGGAATTCACATTTTAATGAACCAAAACCTGCAACCCATTCTAAAAGATGAAAGACTTAACAACAATCTAGAATCTGTTCATGAATAAGAAAGGTTTGGTAGGATATGGGTCAGGAGCAGGCAGGTGAGACTAGTTTAGTTTGGGGTTATGGTCAGCATGGACTGGTTGAACCAAAGGGTCTGTTTCCGTGCTGTCCACCTCTATGCCTCTATGTCTCTATGTATCTAAGTACAGTGAAAAGTTTAGTTTTGCGTGTAGTACAGGCAGAGAAAAGCATACAAGGATATACAGACCATAAGTTGTTTAGACAGAGGTATACAAGCTGCAGATGCACAGGACGTGCATAAAAGCAAGATCAACATTAGATCTGAAATTAGAGAGATCCATTCAGCAGCCTAAAAACAGTGGGGATGAAGCTATTCCTGAATCTGTTGATAAGTGTGTTTAAGCTTCTGTATCTTCTGCCTGGTGGACGCTGTTCAAAGAGCAGGTAACCAGGCAAGGAAAACTCTTTGATGATAGTGGCTGCCTTTTTGTGGCAACGAGAAGTGTAGATGGAGTCCATGGATGGGAGGTTGGCTTGTGTTATGGTCTGGACTGTGTTCACAACTTACTGTAATTTCTTATGGTCCTGGGCAGAGTAGTTGTTGTACCAAGCCATGGTGCACCCAGACAGGATGTTTTCTATGGCACACCTGTAAAGGTTGGTGAGGGTCTTTATGAATAATTCAAATTTCCTAAGCCAACTAAGGAAGAAGAAGCATTGTTGTGCCTTTTTGACTATCGCATCTATGTGGGTGAACCAGAACAGTTTGTTGGTTATTATTACTCCTAGGATCTTGACTCACTTAACCCTCTCCACCTCAGCTCTGTTGATGTTGATGGGGGCTTGTCCTCCTCCTTTCTTTTTGAAGTCAATGATCAGTTATTTCGTTTTGCTGACATGGAGGTTAAGGAGAAAGGCATCCACAAAGGAAGTATCCTTTTTAAGCTTGTTGTGACTAGCCAAGACAGGTGGGTGAGCCAAGAGAAAGTGAGGACTGCAGATGCTGGAGACCAGAGTCAAAAAGCATGGTGCTGGAAAAGAACAGCAGGTCAGGCAGCATCTGAGGAGTAGAAGAGCTGTGTTTCGAGCATAAGCCCTTCATCAGGAATGAAGTGGGTGAGCCAGCTCATCCCTCCTCACCCAGCAGCTTAATGGTTGGGGGTATCAGTCTGGAATTGTAATAACTTGGGGATTCGTGCCCAGGACCTGGTCATAATACTACATTACAAAAGTACTTAAATGGTAGAAAACATTTTAAGACATTTGGTAACCATGAAATGAACTATGTAAATTCATATCTTTCTTTTACATTTCATTTTAGAACATCTGATATTCCAGAAGTCCAAAAAAAAACTTACTTTTAAGGCATATAGTATCAAAGTTAGCAAGTGAAACAGAGAATGTGTGAACACTTAAGAATTGGTTACATAAGTGGCTGAAGGAAAAAAAGAGTAAATAAAGGAAATGGAAACTGGGAAGGCACTTAGAATCACTACCAGTGGAGGATAAAACAAAGCAATCACAGGTAGCTGGGGAAAAAGCCTTTTCCTGTGCAATTTCTACCTGACTATATGAATTCTGGCCCCTGCGTCGCGAGCACAAACCCTACATTGGCAATAATTCTACGCATCTTCCTGGCTTGCATTTCCCTTACTTGTAGGTTCATATAATCTCTGTTCTAAGCACTAATTCTGAATGCATGTACCTTAAAGAAGAGGGTTTTTTTTATTTGAGAAGATCTAAAATGATTTCATTTTGCTTTTTATTATTTGTTCACAGGATATGGACAGTATTGGCTTGACCAGCTCATATTGCATCTCTCTAAGTGTACAGAGGGCAGTTAAGCTGTGGATTTGGAGTCACATATAGGCCAGTCTGAGTAAGGATGACAGATTTCCTTCCCTCAAAGACATTACTGAATTAAATGAATTTCTTACAGCATGTAACAGTAGTTACATAATCACCATTTTGCTAGCTCTTTATTGCGGGCATAAAAAAAATCTATTTCAAGTTTCATCACCTGTTGGTGGGATTCAAATCTGGCTGCAAAGCAGTAACCTTGGATTGGTTTTGAGTGCAAGAGTGAGAGAGAATGTATGTTCCCTTATATTGTCATGATATCTTTTAGGATCTTCTGACAGGGCAGACAGATTCTCAGTTTAAAGTCCTGTCCAAAAGCCAGCATTTTTAACCACATAGGTGTCCCTGGGTATGCACTGAAGTGTTAGTCTCAATCTTTACGCTGAACTCCTCGAGTGGTACTTCCATCACTAAGTTTCTGCCTCTGAGGTGGGATTCTTCTCCTGAGCGCCAGCTGAGTCAGTGCCATAGACATCCTGTAAAAGGAGTCTTTAAAATACCGTTGGGATTTTCTTAATGGTAAAGGTCAGTTATTCTGGTTATAGGAATGAATATTAATGAACAATTCTGACCAGAGGAATTAGCACTTTTATATGTTAGAAACTGAGCTATGAATTCTGAGCACATCCATTTATGGCCGAAATGGAGTAGATCTTTATAAAGCTGATTTTAAAGTGCATTATTTTAAATCAGATTTACAAGAGGTCCATAACCATAGCCAAGGAGCAAAGTTGTTCCTTTGCTAAATCAAAATTCTTGAAGTCAGTAAAATCTTGGGTCTCAGTAGTTACAATCACATGCACCCTCATCACAGTCAGAGTGATGTAAAGAACAGGACCATTCTTAAAGGTCAATTCTCATCCAGAATCTGTACTGAGATAAGGCTAACATTAAAGCAGATTTAACATTGCATGTTGGATAATTGAGATATAATCTGATTGTAATCCTTGAAAAGTTCAAGTCATGTGTGAAATTTTCTGAGGCTCATCACAATGGATTTGCAATCAAAAGCAGGTCCAGATTCCATATGGTGTGGCATTTTCTCATGAAATAGATTGATTGTTTTGTGCAAAAAAACAAAGGTTAACATTGCTTTCAATGTCAAACCTAATATTTCTAATCAATTAACTGAATTGGACTTCCTGTCGAAAATAATTTGTCAAAAAATTAATTATTTATGTCTTAATTGTTTTGACAGAATTAGACTGACTTTCAAAAGTAGCAATAAACACTGCTAAGATTCACCATCATAGAATGGCAAAATCATTCAAAAGCGTAGGAATGCACTCATAAATGCACATGTATATACATTCATTACATAATCATATGAAATTGCAACAGGAGTAGTTTATGTCACCCATTGAATGTGCTCCAATATTCAATAAGATCGTGGCTGATCTAATTCCATTTTTAACTCCTCTTTCCTTTCCGCCCATCAACACTTTTCACAGAACCACAGAATCTCAGAAATGTTCAGTCCTTTCAGCCCATTGTGCCTGCACCAGCTCTTCAAATGAGCATCATTACCTTGTGTCAATCTCCTCCATCTTCCCCAATATCCTTCCACAGTGTTTCTATCCAAATAATCACCCAATACCCTCTTGAATTCTTCAGTTGAACCTGTCTCCATCACATTTCCAGGCAGTGTATTCCATAGCCGAACTAGTCAGCATGTGAAAAAGTCTTTATTTGACACATCAACCTTGTTTCTTTTGCACATACTTTAAAACCATTGACAAATGGATCCTTGACCATCAGGAATTGCTCTCACTTGTCTTTGAATACAGCAGGTTGAATTCCAATGCCCACTGATTTGTCCATTTAACCAATCAGTCTATATTTTCCTGCAACCTGAGACCTTCTTCTTTACTGTCAACGAGCTGGCCAATCTTCATACTATTCATAAAATTATTTATCATCTTCTCTACATCGCATCAATATTGCATATATACACATCTCAAAGAATAAGGGACCCAGCACTAATCCCTATGGTACACCATTTGACACCAGCCTCCAGCCACACAGTCTTCTAACATGACTCTCAATCTTCTACCACTCGGCCAAGTGTGGAACTAACTTTCAAAGTTACCCTGGATCACATGTGCTTTTACCTTTGTATCAGTCTCCCATCTGGAACTTTGTCAAAGCTTTGCTGAAATCCATATAAACTACACCATCTATAATACCTTCATCTGCACACTTCTCACCTCCTCAAAAAAATTCAATCAAATTTGTTCGACATGACTTCTCCCGGCAAAGCCATGCTGACTATCCCTAATCAAACTTGCCTCACCAGATGGAGATTAATTCTCCACTTTAGAAATTTCTCCAAACAGTTTCCCCATCACTGATATGAGATTAACTCATCTATAATTCCCTGGTTTATCCCTACCATGTTTCTTGAAAAGGGAACTCCATTTGCTGTTCTCCAGTCCTCTGGCACTTGTGGCCGTGTGACCAGAGAGGAATTAAAATTTTTGGTCACAGCTCATCTCCCCCAGCAACTCATCCAGACCTGGGGATATGTCCACTGTTATAAATGCCAAAACTCCGATACAGCTCTGCATTCTATGTCAAACTGCTCAAGAATGTCACAGTCCTGCTTCTTGAATTCTGTACCTACATCGTCCTTCTTCGGAATGAAGACAAATGTGAGTATTCATTTCACACTCTACCAATGTCCTCAAGCCCCACCCACAGATTCCTCCCTTGATCCCTAATGGGTCCTAATCTTTCCCTAGTTTTCTCTTCTCCTTGGTGTATATGCAGAACATCATGCAATTCTCTCTAAAAGCCACTAGTGCTTTTTTATTTCACTCTTTGCTCTCCAAATTGCTCTCTTTCATTCCCCCTGCATCTTCCCGGGGCACAGCACTGAGGACAGCCTACCCGCCCTCTGGCTCTTGGTCCGCCCCTGCGTACCATCTGGCTCTCGCCTACCCTGACACACCCGTCTGGTCTGTGGACTGCCCTGATGCACCTTCCAATCACCTCAAGGACAGCTTTTCCCTATACCTCCCTGGGACGACAGAGCTCAGGACAGCCCACAAGTCTTCTGGACCTCAGCCCACCGCTATCTAGTTTCTGGCTCTCGGATTACCCTGACACACCTTCCAGATCCTCTAGGACGGCCAGTCCCACCCCTCCTTTGGTACAGCAACACTCAGGGGAGCCTATCTACCTCTGGCTCTCAGGGTGACCAGCATCAGGATGGCCTACCCACCATCCAGCTCTAGGGACAGCCTACCCACCCTGTAGCATTTGGGACAACCTATGAGCTTTCTGGCTCACAGTAAGACCCATCAGACCCAGGGATACACAGGACAGTGCAAGTGATAAAACCAACCAGCAAGAAAAGCAGAGTCCTTTACCAGAAACAGGGTTCACACCCAAAGGCAAAGTGCAGTCCTGAAGGCAGCAAATGCACACCCCACAGCACACACACAGCTTTCAATCTTACAGAGGCTTGGTCCATCCACAGAGGCCCAGACCTACTCACAGAGGAACAGCTAATCTGGAAAGGTGCAGTTGACTCACAAGGGCTCAATCCAAAACACCAAAAGTGAAAACACACGTAAAAAAGAAACTGCAGACACTAAAACCCAGAATACAAGGGCTAAGCCCTGACATAAAGTCAGCATAGTCCTTCTCTCAAAATAAAACAAAAAAAAAACTCTCAGGTTGTAGCCAGCCAGGGAAACAACAGTTCCCTATTGAGAACTGAAATATAGCAGCATCACACTGACTGTGTAGATCAGCCAGTCCAGAAATCAGTCCTCAAAAAAGGAATACCAGTAACAAACTGGCTGTATAGACCAGCCTGTTCATGAATCAGGTCCCCAAAATCAAAACCAATGGCAGTACACTGGCTATGGACAGCCAGCTCAAAGTTAGTCCCCTGAGGAGATTCTATATCACTTTTTATTTCTTTAAATTTTATGAAAGAGTACAAAATACGAACAGTTCACAATAAACAGGAAGAAGCAGTTCACAACAAAACAGTACTTACAGGAAAAGAGGCAGCAAGGAAAAACCCCAAACCCCACCGTTCAGTCCGTTAACAAAAAAATGAGGGCAAACCTCAAATCCCACCTCCAGTCATCAAAAAGAAAACATTAACAAATACAGACAAGACAGACCAATCAAATGAAAAACAGTGCATAGAACACAGGCGCCACCCACCCAGCAACCCAGAAAGTCACCCACCCCTCCGAGGGCCTGCCCCTATCGGCTCTCGGTCTGCCCCATGCCCCTTCCAACCATGTCTAGGACAGCCCATCCTGTTTCTCCAACATCCCCAGGATGACGGCGATCAGGATGGCCTACCCACCTTCCGGCTTCCCTAACCGCCCCTCCACACCTTCCAGCCACCTCTAGGACAGTCCATGCCAGTAACTTCCCTGTGTGACAGCACTGAGGACAGCCTACCTGCCTTCCGATCCTCGGTCCACCCCTACGCACCATCTGGCTCTTGCTCAACCTGATGCACCATCTGGCACATGGACTGCACTGCACATCTTCCAGCCACCTCTAGTACAGCCCCTCCCTATACTCCCTGGGTCTATGGTGCATAGGGCAGCCCACATGCTTTCTGGCTCTCGCTTCCCCCTCAACCCCCACACACCTTTGGGCTCTCGGTCCACCCTGACACACCTTCCAGCCACCTCTAGAGCAGCCCATCCACCCTTTCCTCGGGACGACAGCGATCAGGACAGCATACCCAGCTTTCAACCCTTGGAGCAACCAGCATTGAGATGGCCTACCCACATTCCAGCTCTCAGGGCAGCCTTCTCACCTTCCAGTTCATGGGACTGCCTACCCACCCTCCGGCTCTCAGTGACAGCTTTCAGGATGACCTCTGAGCCTACCAGCACACATGAAGGCGTGCCAGACCGAGGGACCCACAAGACAGTGCAGGTGATAAAACCAACAAGCAAAAAAGTCAATCAATTACCAAAAATGCCAAGTCCATTATCAGAAACAGAGCCCACTCTAATATGCAAAGTCCACTCCTGAAGGCAGCAAATGCACACCCCACAGTACATGCATAGGTGTCTAGTCCCTACAGATGCCTAGTTCATCCACAGAGGCCCAGTCCTATTCACAGGGACATAGTTTATTGCAATAGTGCAGTTAAGTCACAGGGGCTCAGTCTACTCCTGACAGCATAATCCACTCCAGAAGGCAGCAAATATTCACCTCACAACACACACTGGTCATTACGGAGGCCTGGTCCACTCACAGAAGCCTAGGCCTACTCACAGAGAAAACGTACATCTGGAAAGGTGCAGTTGACTCACAAGGGATCAGTCCAAGACACCAGAAAGTGAAAACACATGCAGAAAAGGAAATGTAGGTACTGAAAGCCAGAGCACACGGGCAAAGCCCTGCCACAAAATCAGAATAGTCCTTCCTCAAAGTTAACCAAAATAAATGTAACACACAGGCTGTAAACAGCCAATGAGAAAACAGTTCCCTAATGAGAACTGAAATACAGCAGTGACACACTGATTGTGTAGATCAGCCAGCTCAGGAATCAGTCCTCAAAAAAGGAATACCAGTAACAAACTAGCTGGTCTACACAGAAATCAGGTCCTCAAAAACAAAACTAACAGCAGTACACTGGTTATGGCCAGCCAGCTCAAAGTCAGTCTCCTGAACTGATGAGATTGTACATCTCCTTTTTATACTTTTCTTTCCCATGTCATGTGTGTGCAGTTGTGAGACACATTGAAAGACAACAGGTGTACAAATCTTTATTCATTTTCCACCACTAGGAAGGAAGGAAGGAAGGAAGGAAGGAAGGAAGGAAGGAAGGAAGGAAGGAAGGAAATACCAGAGCGGCCAGTGACAAGCAGTGCCCTTCTTGACAAAGGGCAACGCTGCATGATCAAAAAAGTGAAAGGGAGAGAAGGGATAGCTCCTTTTTATACTGGTCAGCCAGGGCTTCCTCATTGACCCAGGTTAACAATCTGAATCATTGATCGCATTATCAACAAGATCCATCTGGTTCCAATTACTAAAGCCACACTTGGAGTATTATGTTCCATTCTGGTCACCACATTACAGGAAGGATGTGAAGGCTTTGGAGAGGGTGCGCAAGTGGTTTACTAGGATGCTGCCTGGATTAGAGTGTATGGGTTATCAGGAGAGGCTAGAAGAACTCGTGTTGTTTTCTCTGGAGCGGCGAAGTGTGAGGGGAGACTTGATCAAAGTCTATGAAATTATGAGATGTATAGATAGGATTGATAGTTCAGAATTTTTTTCCCAGGTTTGAAATGTCTAATACTAGGAAGCATGCATTTAAGGTGAGGGGGGGGGAGTTGAAAGGAGATGGGAGGGGCAAGTTTTTAACACAGAAAGTGGTAGGAATTTTGAACCTGCTGCCAGGGGTGATGGTGGAGGAGATGCAATAGGGACATTTAAGGGACCTTTAGATCAGCACATGAATATGCAAGGAATGAAGAGATATGGACCAAGGGCAAGCAGATGGAAATATTTTAATTTGGTATCATGTTCAACACAACATCTTGTTCCGGTGATGCACAGGTCGACATTCTATGTTTAGGGAAAGAAATCCACCATCCTCACCTTTCCTGGCAATGACCATGCCCCAGAAAAGAAAATAAGATTTCACCACCTTTAGAAAGGGGACAACCTCTTGACAACTGAAAACAAGGCAATTTCTACAAATGTTAAAACAACAGAGATCAGTGTTAAAGTGTGAAACTGAGATCTTAAAACCTGTAGAACTCTTATCCCTATGCCACTGGTTTCATGCAAACCATCAAAGAGCTAATGTGAAAATAGTCAAGCATGTCTTTGTTATTTTATATTTTGTGCCAACAGAAAAGCTTCTTGAAGAACTTCAAAGTCTATTATTCACATGAAAGACATTTTGAGTCAACTTATGCAGCAGTGCATAAAGCCATAATGACAGTTGTTTATCAGAGCTTAAGGTTTACATGTACAAAAATAAATCAGGAATATTCCAAGGTTTTTGATCTAGATTACAAGTATGTGCAGCCTGTCCTCAATAGCAGTGTGAGGCAATTCTTGCAGCATATTACCTCTCATGAAGAAGTCTCCCTTGTTTTCATTTGTCAGCATTATTGAGGTGAACACTCTCTTTCCACTTTGTTGTATTATTTTTCTTTCTCTTTTTCAGCCAACCTATCGAAGGTAGAGGAGAGAGCAAAGAAGGAGTCAACTTGGACCTCATCAAAGGGTCGCTGCCCTGGACTTGAATTCATCAGATGAATGAGACTCTGGGAAATCTTTCAAGATCCTAATGAACTCATCGACGAACGGAAGAGTCATTGTAGGGATCCATAGAGGAGCGACCAAAGAAGGAGTCAACTTGGACTCCACCAGAGGGTCGCTGCCCTGGACTTGACATGAATGCTCAAACCGTCAGGAAATATATAAATGCCAGATTAATTAGTTGCACCCACAAGGTAGAGCAGAACATCACCCGAGCACAACGCAACGCCATCCAGGCTCTCAAAACCAATCACAACATTGTCATCAAACTAGCAGATAAAGGAGGAGCCATCGTCATTCTGAATAGAACAGACTATTGCAGGGAAGTGTACCGACAACTGAACAACCAGTGACACTACAGGCAACTACCGACCGATCTAACCAAAAAGCACACCCGTGAACTAAGCACATTGATCAGGACTTTGGATCCAGTCCTTCAGAGTTCCCTAAGCGTATTCATCCCACGTACTTCTTGTGTAGGCAACTTCTACTGCCTTCCGAAGATACACAAAGCCAATACACCAGGACTTCTGATTGTATCGGGAATGTACCCTGTGTGAGAGCCTATGTCAAAGGCATCTTGAAACCCATTGTACAGGGTTCCCCCAGCTTCTGTCGTGACACTACAGATTTCTTACAGAAACTCAGCACCCACGGACAAGTCAAACCGAGAACATTCCTCGTCACAATGGACATTCCAGCACTCTACACCAGCAACCCCACAATGACGGATCATGGCAACAGCCTCAGTACTCAGTACCAACAACTGCCAATCTCCGAGCACCATCCTCCAACTCATCCACTTTATCCTCAATCACAACACTGTCACCTTTGACAATCAGTTCTTCATCCATATACACAGAACAGCCATGGAGACCAAATTTGCACCTCAATATGCCAACATTTTCATGCACAAGTCCGAACAAGACTTCTTCTCTATGCAGGACCTCCAACCAACAATATACACCAGGTACATTGACGACATTTTCTTCCTCTGGACCCATGGTGAGGAGTCACTGATAAAACTACACAGCAATATCGACGAGTTTCATCCCACCACCAAACTCACAATGGACTATTCTCTACTATCTGTCTCATTCTTGGATACATGCATCTCCATCAAGGATGGGCACCTCAGCACCTCACTCTACCACAAACCCACGGATAACCTCACGATGCTACACTTTTCCAGTTTCCAGCTGAAATATATTAAAACAGCCAACCCATATGGACAAGCCCTCCGCATACACAGGTTCTGTTCAGATGAGGAGGATCGTGACGGGCACCTGGAAGTACTCAAGGATGCTCTCATAAGAACGAAGTACGATGCTCGACTCATAGACTGCCAGTTCAAATGTGCCACAGTGAGAAACCATAGTGACCTCCTAAGGAGACAGACATGTGCTGCAAGCGACAGGGTAGTCTTCGTTGTCCAGCACTTCCCAGGAGCTGAAAAACTACACCATATTCTGCGCAACCTGCAACACATTATCAATGAGGATGAGCACCTCACCAAGACCTTCCCCACACCTCCAAGGCTCGCCTTTAAACAACGACCAAACCTCAAACAGATCATTGTTCATAGCAAACTGCCCAGTTTTCAGGACAACTCCATACAAACCTGTCACGGTAGACACTGTAAGACGTGTCAGAGTGTGGACATGGATACTACCATTACGCATGGGGACACCTCCCACCATGTACGTGGCAGGTACTTATGTGACTCAGCCAACATTGCCTGACTCATAAGCTGCTGGCAAGGAAGCCCTGAGGTATAGTACATTGATGAGACCGAACAGCAGCTATGATAACGGATGAATGGGCACCGCACAACAATCAACAGACAGGAATGTTTCCTCCCACCGGACAACACTTCAGCAGTCCAGGACATTTGACCTCGGACCTTCGGGTGACCATCCTCTAAGTGGACTTCAGGGCAGGTAGCAACGAAAAGTGGCCAAGCAGAGGCTGATAGCCAAGTTCAGTACCAATGAGGATGGCCTCAATCGGGACCTTGGGTTCATGTCACACTACAGGTGACCCCACTGCACTACACACACATATGCATACATGACCACATATAAGTTTGTGGGGTGAATTTGTACTTGCAGAGTTACATTTTGTTTCACTCAAAAGCTGCATGAATCCATGTAAGATTCTGTAAATTATTTTTTTTACATTAGAATCAGTCTAAACATTGTGGCACAGACAGTATCACACAGGGGAGGTCACACCATCAGTACACTATCTGGGCTGACAGACACCAATTGTTAAAATTCACTTGAGAATGTAACTTATAAAAAAATGTTTTGCGATTTACATATGAAAGAACTGAAACCAACATGGTCATCCTCACAGATGAGAGACTTAACAAACAATCCAGGTCTTTTTCAATATACAATTTCAGTTACATCACACTGTAAACCTTTGTTATAAATTCTGTGTCTTATAATCTTATACTCCACAACCACCTGATGAAGGAGTAGCGCTCTGAAAGCTAGTGCTTCCAAATAAACTTGTTGGACTATAACCTGGTGTTGTGTGAGTTTTAACCATTTAAGGTGTGGAAGAGGTATGATGCTTTATAGTCTTCAATAAAACTGAGGGGTGATGACATTGTTTGCTGGACTACGCACAGAACAAATACCACAAAAATATACCATTCAACGTAACTAGTACATGTTAGTGTTTATACTCCACATGTGTCTCCTCTCATTTCACCTACCACATTTTCCCCTCCTCAACATATTATTCTTTTTTCTTTTTACTCACATTTTCATCCAGTTCTCACTTGAAAGCAGTTAAGATATTTGCCTCAACCAGTTCCTACACAACTAAGTTCCACATTCCAGTTGTTCCCTGAGTAAAGGTACATCTCCTTATTTCCTTCTTCAAATTGTTTGGTGACTAATTTATACACATAGCTTCTCATTTTGGATTTTGCTACAAGCTAAAAAAAAGTCTCTTCACATCCACCCTATCCAAATCTATTGATAATTTAAATGTTCTTCATCAGATCTTCCTTAGGTCTGCCATTTTCTTAAAGACAGCTTTCCTGACAGCTTTAATTGTTCAGTTCTGGTGTCTTGCTGTTAAATATTTCTTGCATTTGTCTCAGTGCATCAAAAAACATTTATAATATCTGGATTACAACTATATACAGTACTGTAAGTGTAATACATCAGAGATCATCTGCAGGTTTAACATAGCTTCATTACTTTTCGAATTTTGTATACATAGAAGTAAACCCCAGTATTTTTTCTTTTTTGCTGACAAAGATGGTAAAATATTGTATGAAAGTGATGCAATAGCAAAAATTGTACGGAATATATAAATAAATTGTACAATAGTCCAGATTGAGAGAGTCCTCAAACGATGGAGACTGTTAATTGACAAAATATTGGAATATCAGAAGTAAAAATATGCTTTGAAATTAATGTGTGAGAAAAGCTCCAGACATCGTTGAAGTAACAAGAACATCTACAAGAATCAGAATTAGAAGTGATAACAGAAATTCATGATCAAATACATTTTAAAGGATACAGTCCAAGTCATAGAGTCATAGAGATGTACAGCATGGAAACAGACCCTTCGGTCCAACCCATCCATGCTGACCAGATATCCCAACCCAATCTAGTCCCACCTGCCAGCACCCGGCCCATATCCCTCCAAACCCTTCCTATTCATATACCCATCCAAATGCCTCTTAAATGTTGCAATT
>NC_057714.1:71329700-71362435 GCF_004010195.1 Chiloscyllium plagiosum
GTCCACGACACCTCCAATTTTGGTGTCATCTGCAAACTTACTAACTGTACCTCTTATGCTCGCATCCAAATCATTTATGTAAATGACAAAATGTAGAGGACCCAGCGCCGATCCTTGTGGCACTCTACTGGTCACAGGCCTCCAGTCTGAAAAACAACCCTCCACCACCACCCTCTGTCTTCTACCTTTGTTACTCTGTCAGTTCTGTATCCAAATGGCTAGTTCTCCCTGTATTCCATGAGATCTAACCTTGCTAATCAGTCTCCCATGGGGAACCTTGTTAAACATCTTACTGAAGTCCATATAGATCACATCTACCAATGTGCCCTCATCAATCCTCTTTGTTACTTCTTCAAAAACTTTGATCAAGTTTGTGAGACATGATTTCCCATGCACAAAGCCATGTTGACTATCCCTAATCAGTCCTTGCCTTTCCAAATACATGTACATCCTGTCCCTCAGGATTCCCTCCAACAACTTGCCCACCACCGAAGTCAGGCTCACCGGTCGATAGTTCCCTGGCTTGTCCTTACCACCCTTCTTAAACAGTGGCACCACGTTTGTCAACCTCTAGTCTTCCGGTACTTCACCTGTGACTATCAATGATACAAATATCTCAGCAAGTGGCCCAGCAATCACTTCTCTAGCTTCCCACAGAGTTCTCGGCTACACCTGATCAGGTCCTGGGGATTTGTCCACTTTTAACCGATTCAAGACATTTTAACTGTTTCAAGACTTCAGACTTTCTTTATTTGTTGTTACATGAGAAACTTTAATGAAATGCAGTCAGTTTAGGACTATAAGCTTAATGAATCATCTCATTAAAATGATCTTGGAAATGAAACAGGAATAAATAGTAACACATTTGAAGCTGAAATTGGTGAAATGCAGTATAGATTTAAACTTGAACTGAAGAGAAGGAAAATTTAACTTAAGAATAACCTTCATTAATGACTCAGAAATAAACAAGAGCATATACATATGGATCATACCAAAAGTCAGCTGATATGTGCTATCTCCAGTTTTGCTGGCTGACCTGCTGTGCTTTACCAGAAACACACTTTTCGACTCTGATCTCCAGCATCTGCAGTTCTTACTTTCTCCCCGTTGATTAGCCCTTCCTGAAGAAGGGCTAATGCCCGAAACGTCGATTCTCCTGTTCCCTAGATGCTGCCTGACCTGCTGCGCTTTTCCAGCAACACATTTCCATCTCTGATCTCCAGCATCTGCAGACCTCACTTTCTCCCCGTTGATTATAACCTTACTGCAAAGCCTCTTCCAAGGATGCCCACCTTGAAGAAGTTCTCCTTCTCCCATTCCTGATGAAGAGCTCATGCTTGAAACATTGACTCTCCTGTTCCTCAGATGCTGCCTGACTGGCTGTGGTTTTCCAACACCACACTTTTCAACTCTGATCTCCAGCATCTGCAGTCCTCACTTTCTCTGAGAAGTTAACAGAAGGATATTGACAGCAGACATAATATGCTGAAGATGAAGGATTTTTTTTGATTAGATTAGATTATTTACAGTGTGGAAACAGGCTCTTCAGCCCAACAAATCCACACTAACCCGCCGAAGCGCAACCCACCCAGACCCATTCCCCCACACTTACCCCTTCACCTAACACTACGGGCAATTTAGCATGGCCAATTCACCTAACCTGCACATTTTTGGATTGTGGGAGGAAACCGGAGCACTCAGAGGAAACCCACGCAGACACGGGGAGAATGTGCAAACTCCACACAGTCAGTCGCCTGAGGCAGGAATCGAACCCGGGTCTCTGGTGCTGTGAGGCAGCAGTGCCAACCACTGTGCCACCGTGCCGCCCACTGTTAACAATAAAAAAAACTCAAACTTGTAACAAGAAAAGTCTCATATGGTGCCATCTCTATCCATTTTCGTGTCCACCTCATAAAATTTAACAATAAGATCGTTGGGAAGAAATAGAAATATTTGAAAAATGGATGCTTATGGTCTACATTCAACAACCTCCAAACACACCATAAGACAAATAAAGAGACATTTGAAATAACCAGGGTAAAATAGAAAGCAATAGCCAGGGGAAAAAAATGGCCCTTTGACCCGTGCTGAAAAGCTACAGAGATCAAGTGCAGTGAGCAGATCTGGGCACCACACCTTAGGAAGGATATATAGGCCTTGAATGGAGTACAATGTAGGTTTACAAGAATGATATGTGGACTTCAGGGGTTAAGTTCTGAGGAGACTTTATAGAAATTAGGCCTCTTTCTAGAGGTAGAAGATTAAGGAATGAACTGATTGAAGTATTCAAGCTATTAACAAGAAAAGCTAGGGTCAATAAAGATAACCTATTTCCACTGTGTGACAACTTCTACAAGGCCTGTGGGGGAATCACTGATTAATCTCTCCCTGTAGAGCTCATTGAGTATGAGTTCCCTTGGTAACAGGTAATGGCTTGCTCAGCTGGACTATCACCTGAACCTTTTATAAAATAGACAGAGGTTGATGTTTGACAGACAAAAACGGGAAAAAAGGTCAGTATGATTTGGTAATGGGAAAGCCATTCAATCTGTGACAGCACTTCTGGATTTAAAAAAAAAGCAGGCACAGGGATGGCTCTGTAGATGGGTCTGTCAGTCCTGGGCTGGGACTAACCTGTGTATGCCACAAATTATGGCTTTACTTTGATGTTCAACAATAAATAATGTTTCTTTCCAGTCAAGCTTTCTGAGTTATTACACACTGTTTGGGATTCTAGAACTAAGGGACATGGTCTAAAAATTAGGGCCAGAGCATTCAGGGGAATTGTTAGGAAGCACTTCTACACACACAAGGTAGTGGAGGATTGGAACTCTCTTCCAATAACAGCAGTTGATTCTAGATCGGTTGTTAAGTTTAAATCTGAGAGAGATATTTTTTGTTTGGCAAAGGTATTAAGGGGTATGGGTCAAAACCCAGCAGATGGAGTTAGGCCACAGGTCAGCCATGATTCAATTGAATGGTGGAACAAACTAGGGAGAGGGAATGGCATACCCTTGCTCCTATGTTCCTCCTGAGGGCAACTTAAATGGCAGCACAAAGAGGAACAGACCTTAGTATAGCTGGCTGACAGACATCACAGAGCAGTTGCAGATGAGTATAGGATGTGTGAAGATAACGGAAGATAAAAACCACTACAGTCCATGTGGTGCAGGTATACCCACCATGCTGTTTGAAAGGGAGTTCAAGGATTTTGCCCCAATGACATTGAAGCAATGGTGATGTTGTTCCAATTCAGGATGGTATGTGGATTGGAGGGGAAATTGCAGGAATTTGCAGGTGATAGAGTTCACATATTTGATTCCAGCCTAGGGCGACTGTCTATGTGGGGTTTTCACATTCTTCCCATGTCTCTGTAGGGTTCTTCTGGATGCTCCAGTTTCCTCCCATAGTCCAAAGATATACAGATTAGGTGGATTGACCATGCTAAATTGTCCATAGTGTCTAGGATATGCAGGCTGGGTGGGTTAACTATGTGATGTACAGGTTTACATGGATAGGGTAGGGGGAATGTTATGGAAAATAAAGAGCATGAAAGCATGGGAAGGGTTAAAGCATGCAGACCACTGGCAATCTGTGGTCTGTGGAATGCAAGATGGGATAAGAATAATGAAATGCTCTTATACCAATGAGCAGAGTAAGATTAAGGCTGAAAGGTCACTATGGTGAGATGAGATAACAGTTAGTAGAGCTAGTTTTTCTGTTAAGTGTCATTATGACAGGATTGGGACCATAAATATTTGGGACATGGCATTAAAATATCTAATTAATAGTTAGTAGAGTCAGCTTGAGACAGGACACTATTGTAATAGATGGAATAGCTAAATAACTATCATGACAGGTTAATCTGGAATGGAAGATCACTACAGCAAAGGTGATAATAAATATCTAATCATGACATTAGGAAAATATTAGGTAGGGTCTGGAATGAAAGGCTATTGTTGCAAAGAGTTGACAATAAATATCTAACCATGACATTAGAATAACATTAAGTAGAATGTACAACTAAAGAGATAATGGGAACTAACATCACTGGTTTATTGTGTACCTAGAGTGAGATACTTTGATTAATACAGTTGGACATGCTGATAAGCTAAGAGAAACATGATAAAAAAATATAAAAATCCACAGACGCTGAGATTCAGGGGCATTCGAGAATCTGCTTTCTCAGTGTCATGGTTTTTTGTTTGCAAATAAAAGACCGACTTCTTGAAGAACTCTCTGCGTTTCCTGGTGATTCTCTACATTTTCTCCATGACAAATTTGGCGCTGCGAGCAGGCACCCACCTGGAGAAAGGGCAGCAGTAACAGGGCACTTCTCGGTCCAGTGGGGCCACTCCTGAGACTGACAGAATAAGGTTATCCAACAAAAAAAATGGTTAGCATTTTTGCTGTGAATTTGGACTATAATCTGTTGGCTTGGAGTGGTCTTTGGGGAGTCAGAGGTATGGGAATCTGTGGAGGATCTCTCCAATCCAAGATCCAAAGGTGAGGGGTAAATTGCAGCTGAAGGAGATGTGGAGAATTGGTCAAGAAAACTGCAGTGGGGCAAGGGGTCAGTAAGAATAGAACGTAGCAATTATCTGAGTAAAATGTCCACGTGATGTATATAAGACCCTATAGATAGATAGGGTAGAATAAATAAGGGGAAATGGTTTTACTAAAAGCATAATAAAATTTCACCTGGTGAATATTAGACCCTATAGATAGAAAGGGCAGAATAAATAAGAGGAAATTATTTTACTGAAAGCGCTGATAGACCTGTTTAGAAAGCTGGCATATTGGTAGTGGATGATTAAAAGTAAAATAGCTGAGACTAGTCATGGTGTTATAGTGTTACTAGACTGTTAAAAGTTTTAGATAAGGCCTGTAGGATAATTAGATTTTTGGAAATAAACAAAGTGTCTGTTTAAGTAAGGCTATGCTGAGAGAGAGAGAGAAATTGATTTACAGCTGAGTTCTTGGCTGTTTGCAGCAAGGCTCTGAGTGTGTGTGTGTGTGCAGCTGTAGTTTGCAGAATGATTCTGTGTGTGTGTCTGTGTCTGAGAGAGATTTTATAGTTTAATCATTGTGATCTGATTTGGATGCAGAATTGTTTGTTGGTGGTTAAATGTTTGTGTTTCATTTCCCTGGAGCTCAAGATCCAGGGGCATATTGATTTTATTTTGCACTGTAGGAATTTAAGATAGTTTTGTTTTGAGAGAGAAATTTCTTAAGAAACTGTTAGTGATTGGTGCATTTTGAAGGTGCAATGTTAGATTGGTTTAGGCTGAATGAATGAGAATAGGTTGTTTGTATTAGCTAGCTGCAATTGAAGATGTTTAGGAATTGAAGATGTTTAGGAATTGATAGATTGGTAAGGGACAATTGCAAGTTATAAAGTTAGGAATTGCTTATACTATTGACAAAGCCCTACCGGACTTGAATGGTACAAGGAAGTGATTTATGAGAGCAAAGATAATACATTAGCTGGACTGGAATATACCTTAGGATGGATAAAGGGACTGCAGTTGAGATACTGAATAAGAAATTTCCACTGGCAAAAATAATATTGTAAAAACTTCTGAGAAATGGGAAAAAAGAACTAAGGATTTATTGACTAAACGGCCAAAAGAAGGTACCTTTGATTTTATATATATATATATATATATATATATATAATATATATGTGTGCAATGAGATGGAAGGACTAATTAAGAGCTATAAGCCGAAAGATAAATCTAAAAATAGAAACCAAAAGAGGGATCAGGAGATGGAAATACTGAAACGTTTCAGGAAATAGGGTGAGGAACTGAAGGTAGCTTGTCAGGCACCTGTGTTGACTAGGAAAGCTGCAAAAGAACAAGCTGAACAGTTACGGGAAACAGAAAAGCAGGAATCAGCCCCTACTTCGATACCCAGATACGGAGAAGTTGAATAGACCTCCTCCCTACTCGAATGAAGAGGCATTGAAGTAGTGTCCATAATAAAGGGAACAGTAGAATTAGAGGGACAGTTAGAATGGGATGGAAGTGTGGAAGACGATAATGAACTGAGGGAAAGAAGGGAAAGAGAGAAAAGGGACAGGCAGGAGCAAATAGAAGCTATACAACGAGAGCAAGAAAAGCTGAAACATGACATTAGTGTGCTGCGTGGGCTAAGGGAAGAAAAAGCAATTGAGTAATACTCATTGCGATATGAAAGAAGGGCTGAAGAGAAAAGCAGTGAAAGTGACGC
The DNA here is from genome assembly GCF_004010195.1 of Chiloscyllium plagiosum. Taxonomy (NCBI): domain Eukaryota; kingdom Metazoa; phylum Chordata; class Chondrichthyes; order Orectolobiformes; family Hemiscylliidae; genus Chiloscyllium; species Chiloscyllium plagiosum. Next base: position 71,335,935 of record NC_057714.1, read on the forward strand.
AGAACAAGCAGAAAGGGATGATGAGAGACAAGGAAAGAAAAAGGCCCCAGTACCTAAAGAATGGCAGGAATTAGAAATAGGATCGGACTCAGAGCCCAAGGGGATTTATTGAGTGGTGTTGTTGGTAAAGGGAAAAAGGGCCAACAGGCAAGGATGCTACTGCTCCTTATAAAGGAGGGGAGAAACTCACAATACATTCCTTGGGGAATTCAGGATGGAAGGGCTGAAGAATGCACTGTCCAGTTTACATGAGGGAGCAGGAAAGTGGATCAAGGCTTTTGAAGATGAAATCACAGGGCGATTGCTGGCTATAGGGGACTTGAAGGCACTGCTGGTGAGGTCGGTAGGGCTCCTGAAGTTAAAGGAAATAATGGTCCAAGCCCATTTGAAAAATGCGGCAGACAATCCAATGATTGATGGGGTTGGGTTTGATCAAGTGAGACAGACTGTATGGCAGGCCTTAAAAGACTTGTATCCACCCAAAATGGACCTCCAGGCTCTAAGAGGGGATCTACTGGGAAAAAGTGAAAACTCAGCTGCCTATTGGAGAAACAGTTAAAGAAGTGGAGGCTGGAAACAGAGCAAGACATAGAGACTGATCAGTTGCTGACCACAATGTTCCAAAATTCCATCATTGAGGCAATGCCCTCCCAAGTCAGGTCAAGACTGGAGGAGGTGATGGGTCTGCTATCAATTAGCTACCAGGAATTTAGAGAACATGTAGCTCATGCAGTTGAAAGGTTTCAAAAAGACAAAGAGAAACTGTCTGAACAGCAGGAGGAAAAGGAAGCTGGCGCAAATGCAGCTCGAAGAGCTTAAAAAGAAAGAAAAAGAGAAGGCTAAAAAGATGTTGCCAGTGAGAACCGATACAGTAATCAACACTGGTGTGAACCAAGTGCCGGCGCAAGGCGGGGGGGTCCTATCAGGTAGCCAGGTAGGGGCCAGTAAGTCCCATGCCAGCAATGGAGGATCTTAGAGAAGCTTTCCTGCAGGTGACATATCCGGGGCAGGGCAGATTTAAACTACAGCCTAAACAGAACTGGAGTCCCCAAGGACAGGAACAGAGGAATGGGGGACTAAGGTACATGATAAATTATCAGGCTCAAGGGGGGCCAAAAATGATGTGCTGGGGATGCCATCAACCAGGCCACCTTTGGAGGAATTGCCCTTATTGGAATGGGCCCTCTCTTCCCTACAGCTGGCCTAGACAGTGGGAATCCCCAGTGGCCACTTCCCAGATACCTACAAGCCCAGCAAGACCTGTTAACCTGAATGGAATGTGCGAGAGATGCCATGAGAACCAGGGTGGGAAGGGGCACTATCCTGTAGTAGCATGGGATGCTGATCAAGAACCAGTAATATAAGTTAATATGGAAGGGCAGCAGACACCAGTGATAATAGATACTGGAACTACATGCACTTATGTACAGCCCCAGTATGCCTCTCATCTTTCCATGTCAAGTAAATTTGTTAAAACTGTAGGGTTCTCAGGGAAATCACAGTTAGATTAGAAATGGGAGTTAGGGAGATAGTTCTGCCAATATTAGTGTCTAAAGAGACGCCAATTAACTTGTTAGGTAGGGATGGTTTACTACAGTTTGAAGTAATATTGGAGTGCACACAGCAGGGCTTGGTCATAGAAAAGGCCAATACACAATTAGTGATGCAAGAAGTTAAAAATGTTAATGTTTATTGGATAGGGGATATAGCATGTGATATTCAAGACATTTGGGGGATGTGGGAAGCAGAAGTGTTGATGATGTTGACTAAAGCAAGACCACCTAAGTCTGAGCTGTAGTGTACAGTGATATTTGATGAGTCTCAGGATGAGGTGTTACAGAGGCAGCGGCAGCAGGAAGTCACTACTCCACAACATTTGAGAAGTGAAGCAATAGTATTAAGGGAGCAGAGAGTGATCCTGCAAATAGAGAGAAATGCGTTCCTGGAAAAGTGATATAGTGTACCAGGCACCGCATCACATGGTGAATAAGGGATATCAATTTAAAGACTTAGGACCTATGGCCAGGCATATAGAAACAGTTAGGGAATGGCATATGCTCACGACAGGAGTTTGGGAATCCGGGGATGGCAGCTATATTAAAATCCTAGCATGCTTCAACTTGACAGGGAATCTGAAGGAAGTCAAGGTAACACCCCAGCGGAGCATGCCAGTGACAGTGGAGGACAATGATCAATATGGTACTGAGCAATTGGATGCATTACCAGCCACTTTGTGGTCACAGCATGATACAGATGTGGGGAGAGTTAAATCAGTTAACCCAGTGGAAATAAGGTTGAAACCAGGAGCTATTCTGTCTTGGAGACCACAGTATCCTTTAAAACCAGAGGCAGTAGAGGGAATAGCAGCAACAATACAGGGATTGTTGAAGGCAGGGGTACTTAAAGAAATTATAGTCCCTGCAACACTCCTTTGTTACCAGTCTTAAAGGCAGACAGGTCAAAGTGGAGACTTGTACATGATTTAAGAGCAGTAAATGAGGTAGTGGAGGATTGGCCAGCAGTTGTTCCTAATCCGCACATACTCCTAACTAATGTGCCCCCACAGGCAGCTTGGTTTTCGGTGGTAGATTTATGTTCTGCATTTTTTAGCATTCCCCTAGCAGAGCACTGCCAGTATCTGTTTGCTTTTAAATATAAAGGTCAGCAATACACTTATACAAGAATGCCACAAGGGTTTAAGCATTCGCCGCATGTATTCAACCAGGTGTTAAGATCAGAACTGGAGGGTTTGTCTTTAGAAAGTACGCTGATACAGTATGTTGATGATTTGCTTGTCTGTTCAGATAGTCAGAAACAGTGTGAGCGAGATACACTTTTCCTCTTGAGAAAACTGGTGGATTGGGTGCATAAGGTCTCTGGAAAAAAGCTGCAGTTTTGCAAACACCAGGTTGAGTATTTGGGCAGGCTGGTTGCTAAGGGCAAGAAGGCAATTGCACCAAGTCAGATTGAAGCAATTGTTAAAATTCTTAGGCCAGAGACAGTAGGGCAAGTGATGACATTTTTGGACATGACAGGATTTAGCGCAGATTGGATTGAGGAGTATGCTGAGATTACAGCACCCTTAAGGAAGGTGATGAAGGATCTCAGATATTCATGTTCAAGGGGTGCTAGGCAGAATCAAGAAGGTTTATGGACCACAGAGAAAGGTTTATGGGTAGCACCAACTCATTCTTGATAATTCTTATTTCAGATGTGCATGGATTGGATCACTGTGCGCGAGGGGAAGTGCTGAGGAAGATAAAGCGGCATGGTTTCTGGTACCATATCTGCAGGCTTCAGTGGACTATTTATTGTCACAATGTGAGGTGTGTGCACAGTATAATATTAGGAAGGAGATAACAAACCCTATAGGATATATACCATGTCTGAAGGGTCATTTAAGCATTTAGTAATTGACTACGTGGACATGATAAAAAAGGTGCGAGGGAAAAGGTATGTGTTAGTGGTGATTGATAGGTTTAGCCGATGGGTAGAAGCTGTCCCTTCCAAAGATGCAGGAGCTGGGACAGTAGTGAAATTTCTGACGAATGAAGTTATCCCAAGGTTTGGTATACTGTCGGAAATCAGTTCCGATAATGAGTCTGCCTTCATTCAGAAAGTAGTTAAGTTGATACTGCAGTCTTTGAGAATCAAACAGAGGTTTGGGTTCATGTATCATCCCCAGTCACAGGGTATGGTGGAAAGGATAAATGGGACATTGAAAGCCAAATTAAACAAGATCTGCGCAAGCACCAACCTTAATTGGGTTGATGCGCTGCAGCTAACTCTGTTAAATTATCGCATGTAGACTAATCTCATGACCAATCTGACACCGCATGAGATGCTCACAGGGAGACCTATGCCAGTGCCCAGGTGGAGAGGCCCATTTGAAGGGCCTAGCTTGGAGCGGTTAAGCTTAGAACTTAAGCAATATATGCAGCAGCTCACTATGACACATGAAACTATCCACCTGCAGGAAACACAAAGGGAACTGACACCTGTCAAAGAGGAAGGACCTATTAAACCCAGGGATTGGGTGTACGTGCGGGTTTTTCGAAGATGCCGGAAGGAGCCAAGGAGAAAGGGACCTTTCGTAATGACTAAGGCTTCACCTACCGCCATCCAAGTGGAAGGACGACACATATGGTATCACCTTAATCATTGTACAAAAGCTCTCCCACCAGCACAAACTAACTCAAACACTGAGGTAAGTGGAGCTGAGGCTGAGGAGCTTGGACACGGGTTAATACCCCCCAGCAGGGTTCGGAACAAGGCACAAGTGAAGTTCTTGGGGATACTGATCATTCCAGAAATGATTGTGATGGAAATGTGGAGCATAGTTCTCCAATTTTGGTGTCATCTGCAAGCTTACTATCTGTACCTCTTATGCTCACATCCAAATCATTTGTGTAAATGACAAAAAGTAGAGGACCCAGCACCAATCCTTGTGGCGCTCCACTGGTCACAGGCCTCCAGTCTGAAAAACAACCCTCCACCACCATCCTCTGTCTTCTACCTTTGAGCCAGTTCTGTATCCAAATGGCTAGTTCTCCCTGTATTCCGTGAGATCTAACCTTGCTAATCAGTCTCCCATGGGGAACCTTGTTAAACATCTTACTGAAGTCCATATAGATCACATCTACCAATCTGCCCTCATCAATCCTCTTTGTTACTTCTTCAAAAACTTTGATCAAGTTTGTGAGACATGATTTCCCACGCACAAAGCCATGTTGACTATCCCTAATCAGTCCTTGCCTTTCCAAATACACGTAAATCTTGTCCCTCAGGATTCCCTCCAACAACTTGCCCACCGCCAATGTCAGGCTCACCGGTCTATAATTCCCTGGCTTGTCCTTACCACCCTTCTTAAACAGTGGCATCACATTTGCCAACCTCCAGTCTTCCGGCACCTTACCTGTGACTATTGATGATATAAATATCTCGGCAAGAGGCCCAGCAATCACTTCTCTCGCTTCCCACAAAGTTCTCGTGTACACCTGATCAGGTCCTGGGGATCTATCCACCTTTATGCATTTCAAGACATCCAGCACTTCCTCCTCTGAAATCTGGACATTTTGCAAGATGTCACCATCTATTTCCCTACAGTCTATATCTTCCATATCCTTTTCCACAGTAAATACTGATGCAAAATCTTTGTTTAGTATCTCCCCCATTTTCTGTGGCTCCACACAAAGGCCGCCTTGCTGATCTTTGTGGGGCCCTATTCTCTCCCTAGTTACCCTTTTGTCCTTAGTGTATTTGAAAAACCCTTTGGATTTTCCTTAATTCTGTTTGTCAAAGCTATCTCATGTCCCCTTTTTTCCCTCCTGATTTCCCTCTTAAGTATACTCCTACTTCCTTTACACATATGTATCATAAAGTGATATAAACTTGCCAACTTGTCTGAGCTTAACTTTTGACCCAAGACAAAGGCTGCAGGCTAAAATCTTACCAAACTTCACCCCAAACATAGGACATCAGGACACTTCACATTAAATGCTGTGCTTAGATGTGTATGTATTCCAAAGTCTAAGCTATACATAGAAAAAGGTTTCTCTTGTAAACTCTTCACACTTTTAACCAATCACTCCAAGCTTTTTTAGATACTACTAAAAACACATTTCTAAAAAACAAATTATGAAAATTGCCTGTCTTTGCTAACTCAGTATTTGGGGTGGCACAGTAGTTCTGTGGTTAGCACAGGTTCGATTCCTGCCTCGGGTGACTGTCTGTGTGAAGATTGCACATTCTCCCTGTGTCTGCATGGCTTTCCTCCCACAATCTAAAGATGTGCAGGTTAGGTGGATTGGCCATGCTAAATTGCCCAGAGTCAGGGGTAAATATAAGGTGGGGAACGGGTCTGGGTAGGTTTACTCTTCGGAGAGTCGGTGTGGACTTGTTGGGCCGCAGGGCCTGTTTCTATACTGTAGACAATCTAATCCTTACCAGTAACTGTTTAAATGATACAGCAATTTTATGCTGTGCCACTCAGAATGCTTGTCAATATGAGATGTAGGCATCCCATTACTAGGTGACATATAAACCAATTCACTGCTCAACACAGAAAGTGCCTCTTTTCTGAGCAGGAGTCAAGAAGAATACATTTGCTGTAGAGAGCTTTATTTTTCAATTCCACACCAAATATAGGACAAAGTTAGAAAGTACTGCTGAAACAGTACTTTGCATGCATGATGGGCACACTAACTTTGTGGCAGCTGCCAAAAAGGTGCAATGGGGAAAGGCCATGCTTAAGGTATTTCAACCATTGTATACAGAGGGATAGAAACTGGGCAAAACTCCTGGTTTTAAGTTTCACATGTAATGAGTTTTGTAATTATTAACTGTGATTGTAAATGTAGTGAGCAGCAAACTGTACTAAAAGAGACAGATTTGATTAGCGCCTTACCCATATTGGAATGGTTATGTCATTTACTTTTATGAACAAATTGCATTCTTGAGAAAAATAGAACACTGTTATTCTAATATCTTTACCACTCAGCAAGGTTTTTTTTTTCCCCAGTTAACTTTGTGTCAAGCTCAAACAGGAGAGATCTTAAATCATTGCAGATACTCAGTCAGAAGCTATAGATTTCGTCCTAGAATAGATGTCCTCCTACCCAGAAATTTTCGGACTAACATATTTATCACAGAATAAAATGGTTCTAAAAAGATATATTAAACATAAAAAAAACTCACTTAATTTAACCTTTTCAAGGAATCTTAACCTAGAAATTTAAAAATATATACTTTTATTGTTAGTCAGGTTTCTGAAGCATGAAATATGAGCTGACATCTTTATAATGGATTATTTAGTAACATTTTGTTATAAGGATCAATCCTGGATTACATTACAATGATGGTTGCAATATTTTATAGTATAAGGTCATTAAAATAGTCAACTCACCTAAAAATAACTGCCATAATGAATCCAACTAAATATTTTAATTATAAAAATGTGTCAATGTAATGTAACAATTTCTACTTATGAATGCAAGGCAATTTGAAATAAATTCAGCAGATGCATTACAAAATTTATACTTCCAATCCCAGTGTAATTTTGCACAATCTTCTTTGTTTTACTTTATGGAGAATTTCTCCTGGCAAGGACTAGTCTATTTTCTTGCACTGTCATCCCAAATTCACCTAATTACCTGTGCCTACCACGCTTCTCTTGTCTGATGCTAGCTAAATTCTCCCACTGACCATATCTGGAAGTATTCACCACTGCTGGGATATTCCAGGTTTCCTGGCATGGTGTCACCTTTAATAGGAAGTTGTGCACCTACTCTAACACTATCAGTCTTTAGCTGTCCTCATGGATGATGGCATTCACCCTGGATTTGGCAAAGTGGTTTACCGTTTTGCAGGCAATGACCTGGAGGTCCCGGTGGATGGGATTATGTAGAAGAGGGTTGGCCTTTTCTGCCAGATACAGTGGAAAAGGCTATGACACCAGACCATTCCAATCTGGTCCCAGGTAGCTATCTGGGTCAGTATAGTGTCAGCCAACTTGATGGATGCCCAACAGTGTTGGAGGAAGGTCAATCTAAGTGTAAGGGTAAGTGCCACTATTCTCTCTCTGTTATTTCATACTCACTCTGTCTCTGCTACTGCGCACACCTTCCACCAAGTCCCATGCTCTCCCACTCTCTCTAATCCATCCTATGACTGTGTCTAAACCAGTCGATCTGCAAAATACTCTGACCTCAAGTTAATTTTAAGTAAAGTTCAATTGTATCTGTGGTTCGAAAAGAAAAAAAATCCTTAGTTAATTTAAGGATATTTTTAAGAACTCTGTGTTGTGGATCAATTCACTGAGAGACCAAATAATGTCTCTATTTTGATTTTAGAGTCTAATCTCAAGGTTCATATTCTTGTCTCATTTCTATCTCGATTTTTCACATAATTATTCATTTATGAGACATGGGACATTTATCTGCTGCCTGCTGAGATACAGAGTTCCCATATCATTGAACCAATAGGGGAAAAAAAACTCCTCATTTCTATCCTTAAGGGGCAACTCAAAATTTTGAAACAATGCCCCTTTTTTTGGGATTGACCTACAAGAGGAAAATTATTTTCCTCATCCACTATGTCAAGACAATTCAAATGGTTATACACCAATCAAGTCAACCTTCATTCTTCTTAACTCCGGTGAAAACAAGCCCAGCTTGTCCAACTCAAGACTGACCATCTCTGAAGATTATGCATTATAATGAGGCTAAATGTCTGATTTGATCAGTTTTTCAGCTTTAACCCTGGCTGAGTGCATTTTGTGAACTGCAGGAAACTCACTATGTGGGAAAAAGCAAGGACTGTTGCATGAATTAGGAACATGTTTTTCCCTGAGTGTTTGTGAACCAGGAAGAACAGCCATACTTCCTTCTGTGATGGTACTGTGCCTTTAAGAGTGATTTGTTCTGTGCTGTTTCTCTTCCAGGGTGGTATTGCCACAGGGATGCCAGAATATCTGCTTCAGAAGCAGTGGGTAAACAGCTTTGAGCTCCCTGAGTGTTTTTTTGTAATTAGACAAAAGAAGTATGAGTGGGTGGAGTCAAGCTTCTTCAGTACACAAGGGCTTAGCTTTGGTTTCAATTGGGGTTTACAGCACGCTGTTGAAGCTGATAGAATTAGCTCTCTCTCTCTGCTGCTAAATTGTTTCTTTTTATATTTCTTCTCTTGAACTGACAGGAATAATGTGAGAAAAATCTGTTGGGCTGAATTTGCCTTTGTCATGGATGTGTTTATGGGATGCTACTGTATTAGAACAGTTAATGATTAGTAGTTAAATAATATATTATTTGATTAAGTATCTTAATAGAGTTGAAGTTATGCTAATTCTCCATTTTGTGTTTATCTTTTAGGAAAGTTATAAGAATAAATGGGGTTTTGCTTAAAGCCTAGTGGTGGACCAATTGACTCACATCTGGAACACAGCATTTTTCACTTGCCTTGAAATAAAATAAAAGGTTAGGGGCTAGGCTACTTCCCTGGTATATTTTGAGGAGATTTGGTCTGATCCATAATATTCCTATTCTCACCCCAAGATGACCTGCTGTCCATTTCCCCAATACCCAACGATCAAACTCTTGCCCCTCCCCATCACGATTGCCCACCCCTACCTTAGATCATCACACTCCACCAACAGCTGGCTTCTTGCCTGTTCTTTCACTGCAGTCTCCTCTAAGGGATTCACCACTGACATTTACACTTATCCACGTAAGACAACCTTCGCATTCTCATTTAAACAGAAAGATGTATGAATTCTCCAGATGACTGTTCATATCCGTTTTTAATTATGTATTTGTTCAAGACTCAAGATTGTGTTGGCAGAGATGCTGGAGGAGAAAAAGGAAAAGGAGTTTAAGCTCGAGCTACCTGCCTCTTTGCCACCCCTTTGGGGAGATAAATTTCCCATCAGCATATCTTTTCCCATCCACATGACATCAGAACTTTTAAAAAGTCTGATTTCTGACATGTACAGAAAGGTTAATGTTCGTAATGAAGGATAATGCTTGCAAACTATCCTCGCATCAAAATTTATTGTCTTTGGCAATTTCCTTCCTTTCTATTCAAAGGCTAGAGTGTCATGAGAATAGTCTGCCCTATAATATGTGACTCAAATGGTGTGTAAATAAAATTCCTATTGAATATGGATGAGCAGTCCTGCACCTTGTATCTCAAAGTTCTTCAATGATTGCAACTGAGTCAACTGTTCCATTCAATCAAATAGTGAAGTACATTTTCACATTGACATCGGTTTAAAACATATTGAGAAGACTTGCAATCTTTTCAACACATATTGCACCTTATATTTTGTTAATGTAATACATGTTAATCTTATTCATGTTGAAGAAAAGTATTCTATGATAAGCGGAATGTTTTTTTATGAGCAGCAGAAAGTTGGAACAGCACCACAAAGCCTATACGTCTTACCATAACAGGAGCAAATAGCAAAATTGCAAAGAAAAACCATTGATAAGACACACTATTACAGGATAAGGAATCGTTTACACTGTCGTTATTTGTCTGAATAGCATCTTTTCTAACATAGAAAAAATGCAGTAAAAATTAAAGGAAAACTTTTGGCACAGAAATGTTGATGTGCAACATTGTGCATACACCCAAGTTAATTAATGAAATGCTAATTAATGCCATGACTATTTAGCTTTCATTAATTTTGCTATTCCCTCTGGGATCTGAAAGCCTTGAGGAGAAGATAACTCAATAGTTTGTGCAGATCTTATTATTAATGCAAATATAATTTGTAATTATAAGGCAACCTGCAAGACAGTTTAAAATTTAGATTTCTGTGTTATATTGAAGAACATGCAATCTTAAAAATATTCAGCCTTACTTTATACTATTATCAGCTAACAAGGGAGTTTTTGTTCGCCCTTAAACTTGCTCAAATCCAATTATTTCAAAATGCTCATTAAAAGTGCTATAAATTCAATCCAATCTATTGATGCCAAACATTCACCCAAACTTTAAAACTTCATTGACACTTCTTGACATTATTGTACGCAATTTAACTGTAAAATGTAAACATGTGAAGTAACAGATTTAAAAGTTCACTACAACAAAAACAGAAATTGCTGGAGAAACTCAGCAGGTTTGGCAGCATCTGTGAGGGAAAGCAGAGTTAATGTTTTAAATCCTATGACCCTTCTTCAGAATTTATGAAAGCTAGGAAAAAGGTGGTATATATGCTGAAGATGGAAAGGTGTTAGTTGGTAAAGGAGTAAGCAATAGGTGGCGTGGGCCGGAGGGGGCCCTATTTGTGTTGTGCCATATGACATTTAATGACAGACACATGATGGGGTCTCTAGGCTCGCAACCATCAGGAACATCCTTCTTGCATTTACCACACATACTCCTATTGACATTTTGTAGATTTCTATGAGAACCCCCCCGCCCCCCCCCCCCCCATTCTTCTAATCGCCAATGAATATAAATCGTAACCAATTTTGTCTCTACTGATAACATATCATAACTTCAAGAGAGTCAGGGGGCAGAGATGAGTGCAGTAGTCATCACAAAGGAGAATGTGCTGGGGAACCCGAAAGGTTTGAGTGTGAATAAATCTGCCAGACCAGATGAACTACACACCAGAGTTCTGAAAGAGAAAGCTGAGGAGATTGTGGAGACATTGGTGACGAACTTTCAACTGGAGGATCCGAGAGGAGTGGAAAATTATGAGATTGTGGAGTACTTGAAAGTACATGATAAGATAGGGCTAAGTCAGCATGGTTTTGTTAAATGAGGTCATGCCTGACAAATCTGTTAGAATTATTTGAGGAGTTAACAAGCAAGTTAGACAAAGGAGAGCCTATGAATGTGAAATGTTTGGATTTCCAGAAGGCCTTTGACAAAATGCCAGATAGAAGACTGCTAGATAAGATAAGAGCCCATGGTGTAAGGGGTGAGGTACTGGCATGGATAGAGGATTGTCTGATGACAGAAGATAGCGAGTGGAAATGAATGGCAGCTAATGACCAGTGGTGTTCCGCAGTGGTCAGTGTTGATACCACAGCTATTCCTGAACAATCTGGACAAAGGAACCGAGGACATTGTTGCTAAGTAAGTAGAGGGACAGGTAGTGTGAGGAAGCAGAAAGGCTCAAGAAGGACTTGGACAGGCTAAAAGAGTGAACAAAGTAGATGCAGATGGAATACATTGTGAAAAAGTGTGAGGTTATGCACTGTGGTTCAAATAATAAAGGTGTAGACTACTTCCTAAATCTGAGCAGGCTTTGGAAATCTAAGGCACAATGGGACCTAGGAGTTCTAGTTCAGGATACTCTTAAGGATAACATGAAGTTTATTTGACAGTTAGGAAGACAAATGCAATGTTAGTATTTATTTCAAGAGAGCTAGTATACAAGAACAGAGATGTACTGTCCAGGAAACATAAGGCTCTGGTCAGACTGCATTTGGAATATTGTGAACAGTTTTGGTTCCCGTTTCTAGTAAAAGGTGTTCTAGACTTGAAGGAGGTTCACTAGAATGATCCTGGGATGAGAGGCTTGTACATAAGGAGCGGTTGAGAACTCTGGATCTGTACTCAATAGGGTTTAGAACATAAGAATACGGAGAAGCCTGGATTAGGTGGATGTGGTGAAGGCATTTCCACTGATAGGGGAGACTAGGACCTGAGAGCACAGTATCAGAGTGTAGGCATAGCCCTTTCGAACTGAAAAGAGGAAGAAGTTTTTCAGCCAGAGGGTGATGAATCTGTAGAATCTGTTGCTGCAGATGGCTGTGGAAGCCAAATCATTCTGTGTCTTTAAGACACAGATAGATAAATTTTTAATGAGTAAGAGGATCAAGGGTTATGAGGTGAAGGCAGGAAAATGAGGCTGAGAAACATTTCAGCCATGATCAAATGGTGGGGCAGACCGACTGGGCCAAATGGCCCTAATTCTGCTTCTATACCTTATGGCCCTGTGGTGAGAATACTCATTTCTAGAATTCGGAAAGTAGAGCTCTATAATATTAGTTTGGATTTCTTGATGATATTGCTGTCTTGATTTGGTGATAAAGTCAATCTAAATTAGAAAATGGGAAATCCATTCCTCAGAAATCTGTCTTAGGCTTTGTTGTTTGTGCACTGCAGCCTCACAGCACCGGGGACTCGGGTTCGATTCCTGCCTCGGATGACTGTCTGTGTGGAGCTTGCACATTCTCCCCGTGTCTGCTTGGATTTCCTCCGGGTGCCCCAATTTCCTCCCATAATTCAAAGATGTGCAAGTTAGGTGAATTGGCCAAACTAAATTGCCCATAGTGTTAGGTACGCTAGTCAGAGGTAAATATAGGGTAGGGGAATGGGTCTGGGTGGGTTACTCTTCGGAGGGTCCATGTGGACCTGTTGGGCTGAAGGGGCTGTTTCCATACTTTAGTTAATCTAATCTTAACACACATTATTACTTCATTGCTGACCAGGAGATACAAGCAGGCCCTTATACTTAATGACATTTCATGGATTAAGATTTAACTTGTATCCAGAAAATATTTGCACCTCACACACAATGATTCAAAGCATTGGCAGCTAGTTTTAGCTCCAGTATATAGGGACAGAAAAAAATTTCACCCTTCTCTATACACAACTACAACAATGACAATTAATTCACTGATGCAGCAATAAATGTGTGAAACAGATGTCCAGAAGAAAAGCAGCTGATGCTCAACTGATTATCTTCTTTAAGGCTGAGTTGAATGGATATATAATTAAACCACAACTCAAAGCTCAAAAGCTGAACACAGTGATGGGTAATAATCTTTGGAATGCTTTCTTTCTTATCCTTCAGGGTCGCTGAATGTTATTTGTTGATCACAGGTGGTTAACAACAGAACATTATATCTTAAAGATTTCACTCAATCATGGAACGGTTAGGGCGAAAATTACAATTGTGACTGTTTAGAATAATAGTTCTTTCCTCTAACAGATTAAATCTTAAAATTATTACAGATTATGTCATAGAATGGGTAGTACTAGCCAGTGACAATCTAAGGCTATGCAAGGAGACAGAGGTATATTTAATACTGCAAAATAACAATTTTTGGGGTTTTGGGGTACTGGGGAGTGTTTCATGTTTGAAGTATTCTTCCTTTGAGAGTCACAGTAGAGACTAGACCGGTAGGGCAGTCAATTTCTAAGAATGGGTAACATTTTCCCAGCCCCCTGGTTACTCAAAGGATGAGACCATGAACCTACTCATCCTGAAATTTCAACTGGGGACTCTCAACTCCCCAGCTGGCAAAACCCAGTTGAAAGAATTTGAGTTTCAGTGAAGCTTGGGTTGGGCTTTTACATGTCGTCCAGAGAGCTCAAAGAGTTAGAATGATAAACATGAAATATTTGAAGCACAGATAGAGACTATTTCAGTCAGATCACTAGCAAACTCCAGGCTTGAATGGTCAACACCAATCCCACTTGCCATCAAGGTCGGGTATTTGCTTGCTCAGTTTGTTCCTCACGTGATCATCAAAAAATTAAATTAAATAACTTTATCAAAAGTTCAATTTGCAATCACAAAAGGAAGTCCTAGGTTTCTCATGTTGCAATGGTAATGTCACTATATCCGGATCAGAAAGCCGGGCTTCAAGACAGAGGACATGTGCACTAACGCATCAGAAAAGTTTGATGGAAAATATCTGCAAAACAATTGTTGATGAAATCTTACCAGAACGACATGGGCCATAGTGAGAAATGCGGAAGCATATTGTGAGGATTCTGTAAAGGCCTTTCTTAGCACTGAGGGAAAATCATTGTGTCTTTAGCAAGATTCAGGTGTCAAGACAAGATTCTCACTAGGGAGCATCGAGTTGCCTATTACAGGCATTATTGCTAATTAACATCTCTATTAACTGTAAATGTGGCCTTGATTAACATACAACTTCCTATCCTACAAGCCGCCACAAGAAAACCAGACAGCGAGAATTCTCAATGTGAAAGTCAGAGCAAGAACCTGCTGATGTCAGCTTGCACTGGCTCTGAAGCCAGTCCATGTATGGCACAAAACAGTGCCTTAGCTGCACTAACTCCCCATTTCTGAATTTTGGCATCCAACATTTGCTAACCTCTGAGGATCCTCACAGTATCTCTCCAACCCACTGGGAGCGTGCTTAGGAAGAGATGTACACTAAGAGCTTGCATTGAAAGGCTGTTGCAGGGACAGGGAAAGATATCCAGCTCACGATTAGACCAGGCAGTATATGAAGACTTCTCACTTGCTCTTTTAGTGCTCACCCATTTAACACCTGTCTGCATGTTCGCTGTATCCACGCCATGATGTGCCTATTAGTGCAGGCACACAACCAGGGCAGCTTATTTTTCTGGTTAGCAGTCTTCAGTCAAAGGGATGGGCATATTGCTCTACAACAGTATGCTATACCAGTCTCACAGCTGCACCATGTGCCAACAGCTTATGCAACAAAAACACAGCATGTATAACAAGCAAGCAGCCATATATCCAACTCTTAGGGGACTCATCCTGTCTGCAGTCCATGGAGGCATCTATCAATCAGCACCCAAAGGTAACCTCCAATACTAATCGAGGGGTTTGGCTACAGTCAATATTTAGTCAGTGTTTTCTCAGTCAGGGATCCATGCCTCTGCAGTCTGGAGACAGACCTGTGGCTTCATAACAGCCAGTCCAATGAGACACATTTAATGTAATCGGCAAGGTGTACAGCTATCAAAGAAAGAACAAAGAACAAAGAAAAGTTACAACCAGGAACAGGCCCTTCGGCCTTCCAAGCCTGAGCCAATCAGTCAGGGATCTGGGCAGTTCAGGGCCAGGGCTGACAAGATAACTTGATCAAGGGAATGGGCCTCATTCAGTCCATTGGGTCAATCCAGAGAAACTAGGACAAAGAGAACTGCAGTGAACAAGAGTGGGCTACTGCCGCAGGAAAAATATTCAGGATCCGATTTGTAGGGGGCTGCAAGCTGACATGGCAGGGGTTTTGAAGACAATTGTGAAGGAGGGCAATTGTATTTATAAGAGTGTGTATAGCAACATATGGATAGGAACAGGGTAATACAGGAGGGGAGATTGCCCATGGTTAGGAGCACACTGGCTTCAAGGGGGGAGAGAGAGGGAGGTTAGTAGATTAACCATAAAGACTTTTGTAACAGCTGGTTGGCAACGTGGGGAAATAGGAAGTGTGTAGGAATCTGAATGTTCAGACCTCACTGACATGTAGAGGCAGAATTTGGTAAAAACTGCCCAAAGAATGTTCACTATCACCTTCCGTTACGCTGGCATTGAACTTACACATTGGTGAAGAAATTGATATGAGCAACAGTCAGAGCTGGTGGACCATTGGGGGTCTTTTACAGGGTAAGAACATTACACTTAGACCCATGCACTGTACAGGGCACACAACTGGGGGCTCCCTAATCCAAGTCAATCTTAACACAATGGGTCCCCGGGTGCTGCACATCTCCCTGTCCCACAGATCGCTGATCACTTCTTTCACACCAACATTTTTACACAGAAAGGCCAAGGAAGGAAGTTGACCTTGATGGGATTTTTCTTCACTCAGGGTGGCGCAGTGATCACTCCGACAAATACTGTCATAGACAAATATATCTGAGAGAGGTAGGTTGGAAAGGACCAGGTCAAGAATGTTTCTCCCTTTCCTTGGTTTCCTCATCACATGCCACATTTCCAGTCCAACACCTATGACCTTCAAGATTTAACCAGCTTGGTGAGTAATGGTGCTACTGAGTCACTATTACAGTTGCTCTCTCAGAGGACATTCTGTGCCATTACAAACCTCAGTATTGTTTCATGCAGAGAAGCATTGATTTACCAGCTGAGATGGGGTGTAACAGTGGATGGTAATCTGCAGGAAGTTTCCTTGTCCATGTTTGACCTGATGCCATGAGACTTCATGAGGTCTGGAATCAATGTTGATGACCCCCAAGACGACTCTTTCCTGACTGTATACCCATTGTAGCACAACCTCTGCTGGGTCTGTCCTCTCAGCAAGACAGCACATAACTTGAGATGGTGATGGTGTCGGCTGTCAGGTATGATCTGTGAACGTATATATATCAGGACAAGTCTCCTAATTCTGGTGAAAGTTGTTAGTTAACTACAAGATGTTAGTAAGGAGGACTTGATGGGCCATCAGAGCTGCATATACTAGTGTGATTTCTGGTGCCTTGGACAATGCCGTGTGGCCAATCCAGTTTAATGCCTTTTAGATTTCAAATGAGTTTTGATTCAAGGAATGCGTTGCTAGGTCAGGCCAGGTGGTCTGCCACATTTCTATAGGTGTGTAGTCATGAGGAGATCAGAACAGGGGAGCGAGTTTCCTTCCCAAAAAGTCATTAAATAATTGATTCATTTAAGAAAGAGTTGGATAGAGCTCTCAAGGATTGTGGAATCAAGGGTTATGGAGATAAGGCAGGAACAGGATACTGATTAAGGATGATCAGCCATGATCATATTGAATGGTGGTGCAGGCTCGAAGGGCAGAATGGCCTACTCCTGCACCTATTGTCTATTGTCTATTGTCTAATGCACCATTTTGCACCAAGGTAAAGAAAACAAACTAATGCTTGAAAACAAATATAAAAATAGAAAGGCCAACAGAGGGATCTAGTGGACAGATACGCAAATTGTCAAACTAACAATACGTTAATAACACAATTAAAACTAAAGCAAACACTGTGCAGGGGTTCATTTCTAGAGTGATAGAATTGGAAAACAGAAAAGTACTGTTAAACTTGTTTTGAATCTTGTCTCGCCCACACATGAGTAGAATCGTCCCAGCATGCACTAATTTCCTGGCTGCTGTTCCTGGCCCTAGTGCAGACCTCAGTTATCTAATTATGAGGCTGCTAAGGGGAGCTCAGAGACAAGATGAAAGCCTGGCAGGTCATCCAGCCCCCTCGCCTCCCCCCTCCCCCACCCCCCCCCGGCTCTTCATCACAACACCTTCCCTACCCTGAGACCCCACACTTAACTGGCCCTGGACATTGTGACTTCAAATCTGCAAATGACTTGTCGTCCCCATCCTGGCCACTGCTGCCACTGGGATTTTAGAGTGATCTCATCAATCTGATTGACTGTTCCATGGGGTGGAGTTCTAATTTCTGACTTTGGTCAATTAACAATTTTTGGAGTGGGAAACCTCACCATCCAAAAAGTCCTGTCAACAATCTGGTATCTATATTAAAAATGCGTGGAGAGGCAGTAGATAAGGAGCAAACAAGTTCACCAGAACGATTCCAGAACTGAGAGGTTACAACTGTCAAGATAGTTTTAGTAGGCTGGGACTCTTTCCTCCAGAAAAGAGAAGATTGCGGGTTACTCTGATGGGAACCTTCAAAGATATGGAAAGTGCAGATAAAGAAACTGGTATGACTTGTGGGAGAAATCAGAACCAGCGCCATGAAGAAAAGGCAAGACTAGAGTCATTCTAAGTTCAATGCAGTGATACACCTCTGCATAGGTCAGAGAAGAGGGTAGAGCAGATAGGTGAGAAGGAAGATGGACAGGTAGGACAGTTTAAGAGGGCTATGCCAAGTTGGAGGATTGGATCTGGGATGAGGTAGGGGGAGAGGAAGTGAGGAAACTGGTGAAATTGATGTTGATGCCATGTGCTTGGAGGGTTCCAAGGTGGAAGATGAGGCGTTCTTCCTCCAGGCATTGGGTGGCAAGGATTTGGTGGTGGACGCAGCCCAGGACATGCGTGCCCTTGATGGAGTGGGAGGGGGAGTTGATGTGTTTGGCCACAGGGCGGTGGGATTGTTTGGTGTCTGTGTCCCAGAGATGTTCCCTGAAATGTTCCATGAGTTGGTATTCTGTCTCCCCAGTGTAGAGGAGACCACATAGACAGCAACGGACACAGTAGATGAGGCGTTTTGATACAGAAGAAAATCTCTGCCGGATGTGGAAGAATCCTTTGGAGCCTTGGACGGAGGTGAGAGGGGAAGTGGTGGAGGTTGTGCATCTCTTGCGGCAGCAAGGGAAGGTGCCAGGAGTGGAAGGTGAGTTGGTGGGGGGGCATGGACATAACAAGGGAGTTGTGGGGGGATAGGTCATTGCGGAACAATGGGTTGGGAGGGAAATATATCTCTGTTGGTGTGGTCTGTTTGTCGGTGGCAGAAATGGTGGAGGATGATGCGCTATATCTGGAGATTAGTCAGGTGGATGGTGAGGACCGGGGATTCTATCCTTGTTGCGGTTGGAGGGGTGGGATTCAAGGGCAGAAGTGCAGGAAGAAGAGGAGATGCGCTGGAGGGCATTGCTGAACACATGGGAGAGGAAATTGCAATTCTTGAGCATTTCAGAGAACATCTCTGCAACACAAGCATCAAACAACCCCACTACCCTGTGGCCGATCACTTCAACTCCCCCTCCCACTCTGCCAAGGACATACAAGACCTAGGCCTCCTCAACCACTAAATCTAAGCCACCTGATGCCTTGAGGAAGAACACTTCATCTTTCACCTTGGGATCCTCCAACCACACAACATCAGTGTCAATTTCACCAGATTCCTCATCACCCCTCCCCACCAACTCATTCCCAGCTCCAACCCTCCACCTTGGCACTGCCCTCTGGACCTCTCCTACCTCCACCCCACCCCCCAATTCCTGATGAAGGGCTTATGCCCGAAATGTCGATTCTCCTGCTCCTCAGATGCCACCTGGCCTTCACCACACTTTTCAACTCCTATGTTACATGGTCTAATGTGCCACCCAAAAGTGGAGCAGAGAGCCGCAATGGCATGGTGTGTGTTACACCCATAATAACCTGAAGGAGGACTCAGGACAGAAGGCTCTGAATCAGGAGGCAGAACTGCACTCGAGGGACAAGAAATCCAAAGCTCAAATAATGAGTTCGATCCCAAGAAATTACTAGTAGAATAGGTCGGCTGAAGCTGCACTGATAGGGAAATTGAAACCACACAGGGATTGGTGAAAGCCTGGAGGAACGATATGAAAGATGCTTTCAAAAGCGAAGTCAGAAAGCTTAGATTGGAATTTGTTTTAAAAAAAAGTGTCCCTTGAAATTAGAAACTGTTTTTTTTTGTGGGTCTAACTGTACATAGTATTGCAATTTTGATGTTATTAATTTTTCTTTAAATTTGACCACATTGAAAGATTTAATGGACTTTTCTTTGTTTTCTTTTATTTCTGGAAGGCAGTCAACAAAGAACATCACATCCTTATGAATGACAAAGTATTTACATATAATGAACACCCAGAAAGAAACCCACACTACTTTTTCAATGGAAACAACAAATTCAAAAAAAGAAAAATTGAAATGGAAGATAGCCTATTAGCACAACAATACATCAATTGAAGCTGGAATTATTTTCTGATGTAAAATATCTAAAGAAATTTAGCAGGTCACCTTTGAAAAACTGAAATGATATCCAAGTATGAAGCATGAACATTCAAGAAATGTTAATTCCTGGAATCAAATGGAACTGTTTGATTTCTGTTTAATATTGGACAGTGAAGGTTCTCCAAGGCTCATGAATGAATTAGAATGATAATAAAAAGATGCCTCAGTTAGAAGAGAAGATGGATATAGTAAATATATCTCATTATGAGCAATGTTTAGAATGGTTTTTCAGGGTATAATTCAAATAAATACATCAATTTGGGATTTATATAGTAAAAGAAAGTGCAAATGAAATTGGCATATATATCATAAAGTTTGGATTGGAGCAATTCAAAGTTTGGGACTCTCATAGTTAAAGTAAGGAAATTCCATAAGCTTGGATATAATTTAAGATAAAGAGAAATGGAGGAGCTTTCAATTAATTTAATTTGGCAGTAAATCATTTATGTTTAAAATGATCAAATTTAGTAATCAAATATTAGCTCAATCAAAGAGGCTAAAGGAGCAGTTACAATTAGATTTCATGGGACCTCAGTAATAAAATCAATGGATTTGGCAACTACGGACCAAAAATTTCAGACCTTGAGTTCTCAACTTAAAAAAATTCCATAGAAGGACAAAGGACCCAGGACTGAAAGCTCACAGTCAGGAATCATGCTTGCAACATCAGTGGATCATGGATGCTTGAGCAGATGAGAGAAAACCTGAGACAAATTCAGGGGGTGAAGTACCACTGTGGATAACAGTGCACAGTTGTTTAACTTGTCACAGCACAGGGAACATGGTCAGATTGGATGACAGCTCTAGGGTTAGACCATGTTAAACCATAAACTCATGCAGAATGTATTCTAAGTAATAATATGTTCATTGTCATGTTATACCAATCCCAGATATACCAGAGTAATCACACATAAGACATTATGTATCATAGAGAATATAAGGTAATTTGGGGGACTATGATGTAATGTTAGATATATCAAATATTCAGAGGAAATAGTAGGCATTTTTGTAAGCTACACCTAAGATTGACTTCTCTTTGATAATATGTCCATAATACCATAAGCTGTAGATGCAGAATTAGATAATTCAGCCCATCGAGTCAGCTCCGCCATTTGATTACGGCTGATAGGTTTATGAATCCCATTCTTTGCCTTCTTCCTATAACACTTGATTTCCTTACTAATCAAGAACCAACTATCTGCTTTAAAAGGCACTTTGTGACTTGGCCTCCACAACCTTCTGAGGCAAAGAGCCCCCCAGATTCAATACCCTCTGGCTGAAGAAACTCCTCTTTATCACAGTTCCTCTTCATTTTCATCCTGAGGCTATGCCCCCAAGTCATAGCCTCTCATACCAGTGGGAGCACCTTCACCATATCTACTGTATCGAAGTCTCTTACTATTCTGTCAGTTTCAGTCAGATTTCCCCCTCAACCTTCTAAATAGCATTCAGCACAGATCAAGGGTCTTCAACTGTGCCTCATATGACAAGTCCTTCATCACTAGGATCATTCTTGGGAACCTCTTCTGGATTCCCTCCAATGCCAGCACATCCTTCCTTATATATGAGGTCCAAACCCACTCACAATATTCCAAATGTGATCTGACCACAGCATTATATAGGCTCAGCAGTACATATCTGCACTTGTATTCCAGCCCTCTTGAAATGAATGCTAATAAATGAATTGCATTTGCCATTCTAACTGCCAACTGAACCTGCATGTTAAGAGGATCCCGACTTAGGACTCTTAAGTCCCTTTGTGCTTTAGATTTCCATAGCCTTTCCCTATTTAGAAAATACTTTACACCTTGTTCTTTCAACCATAGCCTCACACTCGCCCCCATTGTATTCCACCTGACACTTCTTTGTCCACTCCCAAGCCTATCCAAGTCCTTTTGCAGCTTCCCACTTCCTCAACACCAACTTTCCGTTCATTCTGATATGAAGCAGAAGAAACAAGGTCTGAGTTTAGTGTGACAGCCAAATGCACAATGAAAGCTATGAGGACTACAATGGAAGAAACCCGTATTCCGTATATCAATGCAGGGAGACCTCGCAGTATCAAAGGTTGTGGGTGCAGACAGGAAAGTGGAGCTGCGACTACAACCAGTTCAGCCATGAACTCACTTGATTGTAGTCTTGGCTCAAAAGGTCATGTACCAAGTAACCGAAATAATTTGTAACAAAAATGTGCTTTAATAAGGGGTAAAAACCTGGAGGAGAATTGTCAGCTTGGCCTATGTATTCACATATTCCTGATGAAGAGCTTACGCTCGAAACATCGATTCTCCTGCTCCTCGGATGCTGCCTGGCCTGTTGTGCTTTTCCAACACCACAGTCTCGACTCTGATCTCCAGCATCTGCAGTTCTCACTTTCTTCTATGTATTCACAGAACATGCAGCAGTTTACAAGTGCTAATGGACCATGACAATAACCCACACAGTGTATTGATCTTCCCTCCTGAAAACTAATTGACTTTCTCCCAGAGATTTGAGGACTGACATTTCTGCTTCCTGAATCTAGCAAAAAGATAGGCTTCGGTAAGCAGTGATGGAAAGTTCAATGAAAGCATAAAATAATCCTTCATATGTGGTGATTTTTTTGAAAAGCTTTGAGAAGAAACAGAGCAAATTACTGTGAATTATGAGCAGAAACTACATAACTACATGGGAATTGGAATATAATTTCAACAAAACAATTTTCCTAACTTCTGTAGAGCTGATTTCCTGATTCCAACACAGAATTTGTTCCACACATACCAGGAAACATAGGTTTAAGGTGAGGGGGGAATGTTTAAAGGAGATGTGCGAGATACGTTTTTTAAACAGAGGGTGGTAGGTGCCTGGAAAATGTTGCCGGGGAGGTGGTGCAAGCAGATACAATAGCAATGTTTAAGAGACATTTAAACAGACAGAAGAACAAACAGGCAATAGATGGGATATGGACCATATGCAGGAAGATGGGATTAGTTTAGATGTGGTGGGCCAAAGGGCCTGTTCCTTGTTGTACAGTTCTATAATGCATTTATTTGTTCAAACATAAAAGTTTAAACTAACATACAGTTAAGCTTTCAAAATGTTGATAAATACTTTTTCTAAGTGTATTCTTAAACATAATACTCTTCATAGCTATCAGCTATCTGTATCGAAAAATTACTATCTATGAAATGTGGTGTAAGCTTAAAATTTATAAAATGGATAAACCTCTTTATATCCTTATTCTTTGCATTGCTTTATGTGTTGGTTCCAAAGCATATTCCTTGTAAATTAATTAATGTCCTCGACAGTTTAAATTGTCGTGTTTATTAGAATATATACAAAACCAGATGAATTTCAAAAAAGAGTACTTACCAGCTTGTGAAATTTTAAAAGTAAGTTTTAAAATGAAATTCTAGACTTTTCTCATCCATTGCTTTTTCTGAATCATAAGAATTGTTATTCTTCTATGATGTATTTACACTTGTGAGCTTTCAGAAACAATTTATTGTTGTGGGACAAAGTAGAGCAACTACTCTTGTCTATCTTCATCATTTCAGTGTACCTTTTTCTGAAAATATAACTAGGTCAACATCTTCACTTCTGTGACTAGAAAATGTGCCCCACCTCGTCAATTTTATACTTAAAACTTGTTATTCAACCCATGAAATATTTGCACAACAGCACAAATGCATTTCAAATCTAATAAATAATTAAGGATACTAGTTAAACACATTCTCAACTCAGAAGTGTCCAAGAATGTCCTTCATGATATTGAAGGACAGAGAAATATTTAACTCATGAATGTAAATTCAAGAAAGCTTGAGTGTAATCCAATTTAAAGGAACATCCTTTTTTCATAAATGTCCATCATCACTGATATATTGAGTTCTCCTTCAAAGCTTGAATCAGTGTATTAAGCATTTAACTAATAGCAGAGTTAAATTTCTCAAAAATTCTGTTACCACATTTTACATTTAAAAAGTCATGAATGATCAAGGAGGCTGAGGCTTTTTATTCCTGGAAAAGAGACTGAAGGAAAGAGCTGATGGCGCGATTCAGACCACTCAGAATCTCCAAGTTGCTGTGGCAACATGCACTTTCACATGCATTTTGAGATCTGGAGCTATAAATAGCAACGGTAGAGGCTTCAATTTTTTTTCCATCACATGCTAACCAGGAATCTTTCCTGTTCTTGTTGCTTGCAATTGGCGTCAATTGGAAGAACTTGCATGTCGATAATCGAACTGTTTGGTCATGTTGTGAACACACTTTCTTTGGTTGTCATGTCCTGGTGTCAGACTCTGAACCTTGAAACTTGAAGGCAGGGAATCAATTGTGCGGAGAAGTTGTTTTCACTTGTGGATGCATCCAGAACAGAGAGGCATAGCTAAATAAGAGATAAAACAAAGAGCTTGAGACAAATTTCTTTGCACATTTGGCAAGCAATATGAGTAGGAAAGTAACCTGGTCAGCCATATTTGATGCAAAGTGGTACCTGTCAAGTTACAGCCTCTGGGGACGGGCTAGCAACCTGATTCAGGAAGATCTAGATTTTGAATCACATGTAAGCAGAACCTTTACCTGCCTTCCGCACCATGAGATGTATGAGAGGAGCAATTACACAGAATATATGATGTGGAGGTGCCAGTGTTGGACTGGGGGGGGGAAACAAAGTCAAAAATCACATGACACCAGGTTACAGTCCAATAGGTTTATTTGAAAACACAAGCTTTTGGAGCCTCGCTCCTTCTTCAGGTGCTACTGAGAGAGAAGAGATCTGGCACTGAATTTATAAGTAAAAGATCAAAGGGTCATACAACTGATCCAAATGTATTGAACAAACCTAAGATGGCTGCTAAGTCTTTAATCACTTAGAATGGAGATGCAGGTTTTAATTGGTTAATTATGCAAATCCCAGTCACTTCCCAGAGATAACTTAAAGCTTTATCAGTATAAAAGAGGTGACATCTCAGGTCAGACAATGCATTTTAGCTGTGAGGCCTTGTTTAGAGTCTGTCTGTGCCTTAAACTGGAGTCAGACTTCCAAAGTAGGAGTTTATAAAATGCTGTATTGACTGACTGTTTACAGATAGTATATTTTTCAACAAAATATACTGTATCTGCAAATACAAATCTGTAAATGCAAATTCACACTATAGAATATATGTGCATGTGTACATATGGATGTGTGCGTGTGAGAGAGAGAGTGAGTGAGGGAGAGAGTATGTTTGTGTAAGGGAGAGAGAGAGTATGTGTGCATGAGAGTGTGTGTCTGCTTGAAAGAATGTGTGTGAGTGTGCGTGAGAGAGAGAGAGAGAGAGAGAGAGAGAGACAATGTGTGTGTATGAAAAAGTACTGTGGAACAAATGATATGACTGTGAGTTTGATGAGTAAGGGAATTCAGTGAAAGGGACAGGAAGGTGCTCTTTACTTTCTTTATCTTTGTCAGTCTGCAGGAGACCAGGAGTTGAAAAGGAACATAAGAGGTCTGATTTTGAAAGAAAATCCAAGTAGCATCAACAGATAACCAAAATGTAATTCTTTGGTAAGAATCTTCTGTTAGGGAGTTTCTTTAAATATTATTTTTAAAAGACATAGGCTAAAGCTAACTGGATAAATTGAAGCCCAGGATCAAAAGAGTGAAAACACAAGCAAACTGTAAGTTCATTGATTGATGATAGCTATTAATTTCACCACCCATTATACGTTACTTTCAGATTAAAGGTAAACAGGGGAAAATTTACAGGCTCCAAACTAAAAGACCAATACAAAATTTATAAAAATCAAATTAAGAATGAATTACTTAAAATAAAGATATTGGACCAGGCAGTGTGTTGTAACTGCATGATGTGGGAGCTGACAGACCCTATTGAAATGCTGATTGCTTGAGGAACTCTGGCTTAGAGTTGATGAGCTGGAGGCTGAGTTTCAAACACTGTGGCACATCAAGGAGGGGGACAGTTACCTGTGTTTCATGAGGCAGTCGATTAACTACCTCAAATTTAGTCAGTAGTTGAGGACGGGAGGGTGTGACATAAGCAAGGCAGATGGAAGGATGCAGGTGGTAATCCTTAGACCTTTAGTTTGTTTAATAGGTTTGCGATTCTTGATCCTTGTGTGGACTTGCATGGGGACTGCAGAAAGGATTAGCAAACTGACCATAGCACAGTGGCCATTCAAGAGAGGGGAGAATGAGAAATGCAGTTACAATCAGGGATAGGAGAAAGTGAGGAATGCACATGCTGGAGATCAGAGCTGAAAATGTGTTGCTGGAAAAGCGCAGCAGGTCAGGCAGCATCCAAGGAGCAGGAGAATCGACATTTCGGGCATGAGTCCTTCTTCAGGAATGAGGAAAGTGCGCCAAGCAGGCTAAGATAAAAGGTAGGGAGGAGGGACTTGGTGGAGGGGTGTTGGAAATGCGATAGGTGGAAGGAGGTTAAGGTGAGGGTGATCAGGTGAGGGTGATAGGCTGGAGAGGTCAGGAAGAAGATTGCAGGTTAGGAAGGTGGGGCTGAATTCGAGGGTTGGGACTGAGGCAAGGTGGGGAAATGAGGAAACTGGAGAAATCTGAGTTCATCCCTTGTGGTTGGAGGGTTCCTAGGTGGAAGATGAGGCGCTCTTCCTCCAGCCGTCATGTTGCTATGGTCT
>NC_057714.1:71362925-71363975 GCF_004010195.1 Chiloscyllium plagiosum
AGGAAGGGGAGGGAGGAATCTGGGACTGTCCAGGTGAATTTGAGGTCGGGGTGGAAGGTGTTGGTGAAGTGGATGAACTGTTCAACTTCCTCGTGGGAGCACGAGGCGGCGCCGATACAGTCATCGATGTAGCGGAGGAAAAGGTGGGGGGTGGGGCCAGTGTAGTTGCGGAAGATGGACTGTTCCACATATCCTACGAAGAGGCAGGCATAGCTGGGGCCCATGCAGGTGCCCATGGCTACTCCTTTGGTTTGGAGGAAGTGGGAGGATTGGAAAGAGAAGTTGTTCAGAGTGAGGACCTGTTCAGTCAGTCGAAGGAGGGTGTCAGTGGAAGGGTACTGGTTGATATGGCGGGAAAGGATGAAGCGGAGGGCTTTGAGTCCTTCATGATGGGGGATGGAGGTGTACAGGGACTGGATGTCCATGGTGAAGATAAGGCGTTGGGGACGGGGGAAGCAAAAATCATGGAGGAGGTGGAGGGCGTGGGTGGTTGTCCCGAACGTAGGTGGGGAGTTCTTGGACTAAGGGGGACAGGACCGTGTCGAGGTATGCAGAGATGGGTTTGGTGGTGCCGGAGCAGGCTGAGACAATGGGTTGGCCGGGGCAGTCAGGTTTGTGGATTTTGGGCAGGAGATAGAAACGGGCGGTGCGGGGTTGTGGGACTATGAGGTTGGAGGCGGTGGATGGGAGATCACCTGAGGAGAGGAGGTTATGGATGGTCTGGGAGATGATGGTTTGGTGGTGGGAGGTGGGGTCATGGTCAAGGGGGCAGTAGGAGGAGGTGTCTGCAAGCTGGCATTTAGCTTCAGTCATGTACCCATCTTTACACCCCGACCTCAAATTTACGTGGACAGTCTCGGACTCCTCCCTCCCCTTCCTAGACCTTTCCATTTCTATCTCGGGCGACCGAATCAATACGGACATTTACTATAAACAGACTGACCCCCACAGCTACCTAGACTACACCTCCTCCAACCCTGCCCCCTGTAAAAATGCCATCCCATATTCCCAATTCCTTCGTCTCCGCTGCATCTGCTCCCAGGAGGACCA
>NC_057714.1:71364056-71383758 GCF_004010195.1 Chiloscyllium plagiosum
ACCTACCACCCCACCAACCTCCATATACATCGTATCATCCGTTGTCATTTCTGCCACCTCCAAACCGACCCCACCACCAGGGATATATTTCCCTCCCCTCCCCTATCAGCGTTCTGAAAAGACCACTCCTTCCATGACTCCCTCGTCAGGTCCACACCCCCCACCAACTCAACCTCCACTCCCGCCACCTCCAAACGGACCCCACCACCAGGGATATATTTCCCTCCCCTCCCCTATCAGCATTCCGAAAAGACCACACCCTCCATGACTCCCTTGACAGGTCCACACCCCACACCAACCGAACCTCCACTCCCGGCACCTTCCCCAATGCAAAACTTGCACACACACCTCCCCCCTTACTTCCCTCCAAGGCCCCAAGGGATCCTTCCATATTGGCCACAAATTCACCTGCACCTCCACACACATCATTTACTGCATCCGCTGCACCCGATGTGGCTTCCTCTATATTGGGGAGACAGGCCGCCTACTTGCAGAACATTTCAGAGAACACCCCGGGACACCCGGACCAACCAACCCAACCACCCCGTGGCTCAACACTTCAATTCCCCATCCCACTCCACCAAGGACATGCAGGTCCTTGGACTCCTCCATCGCCAGACCATAGCAACACCTTATCACCCTCACCTTAACCTCCTTCCACCTATCGCATTTCCAACGCCCCTCCCCCAAGTCCCTCCTCCCTACCTTTTATCTTAGCTTGCTTGGCACACTTTCCTCATTCCTGAAGAAGGACTCATGCCCGAAACGTCGATTCTCCTGCTCCTTGGATGCTGCCTGACTTGCGCTTTTCCAGCAACACATCTTCAGCTACAATCGGGGATAGAATAGTCAGGGAAATAGACACTGTTCTCTGTGGCCAGGATTGAGGGTTCTGATGCTGTGTTGCCTGCCTTATGCCCTGGTTCACGGTATCACGTTTGGGTTGCAGAGGACCTCGGACTTGGAGGGGAAGCATTCAGTCGTCATGGTATGTGTAGGTCCCAATGATACAGGTAAAAAGATGAAAGAGGTTTTGGTGAGGGAATCGAAGCAGCTATGGACTACATTAAAATGCAGAACCTATAAGGTTAGCTAACTGAGCCACAAGCACAGGGAAAACAAAATTAAAGAGATAAACACATGGCTCAAAGATTGGTGTAGGAGAAGCAGGTTAGAATTGGAATATTGGCATCAATAGTGGGGAAAGAGAGACCAGCTGCACCTGGTTCATGCTGGGAGCAGAGTGCTGACAAATTGCATGACTAAGGGTGTGGATAGAGCTTTAAACTAAATAGTGAGGGGTGGATTCAGTTGTATGGGAAGTTATGGAAAAAGATAAAAGAGGGGCAAGACTAACCAGAGAATATTATAGTTTTCAGAACCAGTAATATAACAGAGAATAAGGAAAGGGTCAGGAATCTAACTTCAGGCACTGTAGATCAGGGGACACTCATGACAAGGAGGACAGTCAATGCAGGATTAAGGGTAGTGCACTTAAATGCATGCAGCATATGAAACAAGGGAAATGAGTTTGCACTGAAGATAAAAATTGGTGAGGACAATATTGTGGACATCACAGAGATATGGCTGCAAGGGATCAGGGTGAGGAACTAAACATCCAAGGATACACATCCTTTCAAAAGGCCAGGCAGATGGGCAAAGGGTTTCAGAGTTACCTTATTAGTAAGAAATGAAATTAAATCCATAGCAAAAGTGATATAGATTCAAAAGGCATTGAATCTGTATGGGTGGAGTGGAAGAACTGCAAAGAATAAAAGAACCCTGATGGGAGCTGTGCACAGGCCTCCGAGCAATAGTCAAAGATATGGGGAAGAAAATAAATCAGGAGATAGAAAAGGCATGTCAAAAAAGCAGTAGTAAAATAATCGTGGGGGACTTCAATATTCAGGTGGACTGGGAAGATCAGATTCAGAGCAGATCTAAAGCAAAAGAGTTCATGGAATGTCAATGAGATTTTGTTTTTGGTACAGCTTGTGCCACCCCCATCCACCCACTGTACTCTTTGCTACCTTCCCCCACCCTCCTCCCTGACCTATCACCTTCATCCCCACCCCCATCCACCCATTGTACTCTTTGCTACCTTCCCTCACCCTCCTCCCTGACCTATCACCTCCATCCCCACCCCCAATTAACCTATTGTACTCTATGTAGTCTATGTATTGTACTCTACTCATTTATCTCTCTACCCTGCAGGCACTCTGCCTGTATTCCTGATGAAGGGCTTTTGCCCAAAACTTCGATTTTCCTGCTCCTCGGATGCTGCCTGAACTGCTGTGCTTTTCCAGCAACACTCTAATCTAGAATCTGGTTTCCCAGCATCTGCAGTCCTTGTTTTTACCACAGCCCACTAAGGAACAGGCGATTCTTGATTTGGTAATGTGTAATGAGACAGACTTGATTAGGGAGCTTAAGGTGCAGGAACCCTCAGGGACAGTGACTATAATATGATAGAATTCACCCTAGAGTTTGAGAGGGAGAAGCTGGAATCAGATGTGATGGTATTACAATTGAGTAATGGTAACTACAGAGACATGATGGATGAGCTGGCCAGAGTTGATTGGAAGGGGAGCCCATGGCAGGAGTTTCTGGGAGTAATTCAAGAGTCACAGCAGAATTCATCCCAAGGAAGAAAAAACATACTAAGTGGAGGACGAGGCTGTCGAGGGAATTCAGCATAAAAGCAAAAGAGAAAACATACAATGTGGTGAATATTAATGGGAAGCCAGAGGATTGGGAAGCCTTAAAAAATTAGCACAAAATTGTTTTTAAAAATGTAGGGGAGATGAAATATGAGAGTAAGCTACCAGGTAATAAAAAAGAAGTTCTTTTAGATATCCAAAAAGTAAGAGAGGGATAAGAGTGGACATTGAACTGCTGGAAAATGAGGCTGCAGAAGTAGTAGTGGGGAGCAATGAAATGGGGGAGGAATTGAATAGCTACTTTGCATCAGTTTTCATGGTGGAAGACAGCAGCACCAACTTCAAGAGAGTCAGGGGCAGGAGTGAGTGTAGTTGCCACCACTAATGAGAAAGTGTTTGGAAAAGCTGCAAGATCTAAAGGTGAGTATATCACCTGGACTGGATGAACTACAACAGATAGACAAGTTTTGTACCCATGAAGATGGCCTCACTTCAGTGAGTAGCCCCTTACCCTGACACAGTGATCATTATATCATGCGATAGTGATAATGCCCTCTGGTCTTTGACTCTGCACAAAGGGAAGCAACCTAACCACATCTACCCAGGAAGAATCTTGGTAAATCTCCTCTGCACCCTATACAGAACAAGTGCATTCTTTATACTCAGGGCGAAGCAGTAGTCCACTTGTGAACTAGCCCGCATTTTATACAGTTACAGATTAACTGTTCTTGTATTCTATGCTTTGGCTAATTAGAGCATACCCCATATGCCTTGCCTTCTAACCTACCAGCTCTAGTACATTCAGGGTTCTAAGGATATACACAGCAAAGTTCCTCTGATCCTCAGGACTTTTCAGGATCCTGCCATTCATATTGTGTAACCCTTTTCTTTGTTAGCCCTCTCCAAGTGCATTGCTTCATTTTGATAGATTGAATTTCATTTGCCATTGCTTTGCCCACCTGACCAGTCCATGGACATCCTTCTATAGTTTACAGCTATCTTCTAACACTTTGCCACTCTACCAATTACTGTGTCATCCAAAACTTCTTAAGTGGGTGGCACGGTGGCACAGTGGTTAGCACTGCTGCCTCACAGCGCCAGGGACCTGGGTTCAATTCCCGCCTCAGGCGACTGACTGTATGGAGTTTGCACATTCTCCCCGTGTCTGCGTGGGTTTCCTCCGGGTGCTCTGGTTTCCTCCCACAGTCCAAAAATGGTTAGGTGAATTGGCCATGCTAAATTACCCGTAGGGATAAATGTAGGGGATTGGGTCTGGGTGGGTTGCACTTCGGCGGATCGGTGTGGACTTGTTGGGCCGAAGGGCCTGTTTCCACACTGTAAGTAAGTAAAACTGTGATCTTGGGTTCATGTCACACTACATGTAACCCCACCATACTGTTCTGTATTTGTAAAGTCTTCCTTACTGCTCTGATTTGACACTATCACCTTGATAGCTTGTTTTGATCTGTTTACCTTTTTGGTTTTGTATGATTTTGAACTACTTATTACTTTGGTTAGACACTTATCATGCAACTCTTATACCTATCATATTATTCTAGCCATTTGGTTTGTCTCTAGCATTGATTTTTGTAATTATCTCTCTGCCGTAATTAATCAGATCATGGGTCATCCCTTCACTTGCTATTCAGCAGTTGACACTTTACTCTCACTGTCTGATACTTTTGATCGCCTGCAAAGACTTGATACTCAGCCTGTTGACACTCCATCCATACCATTTATACTATCGTTTGACACTTTTAATTACCTAGAATTATTTCGCAATTATCTCTCTGCCTATAAACTTCCTGTGTGTTTCCCTCTACATTACCTGATGAAGGAGCAGCACTCTGAAAGCTTTTGATTTCAAATAAACCCATTGGACTGTAATCTGGTGTTGTGTGACTTCTGACTTTGTTCACCTCAGTGTAATACTAGCACTTCCACATCACCTTTACAAGAGGAAATAATCAGTCTGCATCTCACTAAAGACCAAAGGACCGTAGATGCTAGAAAGCTGAAACCGAATCAGAAATAGCTGGCGAAATTCAACAAATCTGGCAATATCTGTGGAAGAGAAAGCAGAATCAATGTTCCAAGTGTATGACTCTTCTTAAAATCGGAAATACTTTTCACTGTACGTTTTTGTAAAAAATATAGTTGACAATAAATGACTATTCTTTCTGTTCTATTCTACTTTTCAGTTAGTGGAGACATAATAGCCTGAATGACCTCTCTGTGTAAGTACTAAACAACTGAATGTAAGCACAAACAGGTAACTATAGAAATTCTATACTAGTCAATACAATGAGAGCAGCAATTCTCTATACTTTTCTCTCATTAGGAATTCCTATAAACATCAATGTAAACACATTTAGTATATGCCATAATTTGGCAACCAAAGAATGTGCTGAGAAAATGCTCTCAGTAAAATTACTGCTACTGCTATTATAATTGCATTTTTTGAATCATTGATCAATATGATAATTCAATAATTATGTTGCAAATGTTCACTTCTAAATGCAGATGTAATTATGTGTAAACTACAAGTGGTGCATTAAAGTCAATAACTGAGCAGGCTGGCAGCAAAAATCAAAAATTAGTAATGCCTATTCTACAGAGAATAGTCAGTAGTTAGATACTGACAGTTTATAGAGATATTGATAGGTTAGGTAAGGTGGGCCAAAATTGGCGAATGGAGCTAATGGAGGAAAATGTAAAGTTTTTCATTTTTGAAGGGAGAACAACAGAACAGAGTATTATTTAAATGTAGAAAATCTGCAGAAAGCTGCAACACAAAGGGACTTGGGGGTTACTTGTACATGAAACACAGAAAGCTAGCACACAGGTGCAGCAGGTAATCAGGAAGGCTAATGGAATGTTAGCTCTTAGTTCAAGGGGGTTGAAGTATAAAAGTTGGGAAGTTTTACTGCAAAGATACCGATGAGACCATATCTGGAGTGTTGTGAACAGTTTTGGTCCCCTTATTTAAGGAAAGGTATTATTTCATTAGAGGCAGTTCAAAAAAGGTTCACTAGAATGATCTTAAGTATGGAAGGATTGGCTTATTAGCAAACATTGGGACTCTATTCATTGGAATTTCAAAGAATTCATTGATAAGTGCCAAGGGGTGTTTCTCCTCATGGGAGAGTCTCGGACCAGAAATCATAGTCTCAGAATTAAAGGCCACTAACTTAAGACTGAAATAAGGAGAAATTTCTTCTCTCAGAAGGGTATGAGCCATTGGAATTCCTTGCTACAGAGAGCTGTGGGGGCAGAGTCTCGTGTATTTTTGAGGCTGAGATCGATAGATTCTTCATTGGTAGGGGAATTAAAGTTTACAAGAAAAAGAAAGGAAAATGAACCCACCGCCCAGTGGCCGAACACTTCAACTCCCCCTCCCACTCTGCCAAGGACATGTAGATCCTGGGCCTCCTTCATTTACCACCCGATGCCTGGAGGAAGATCACCTCATCTTCTGCCTCGGGACCCTCCAACTTCATGGCATCAATGTGGATTTCACCAGTTTCCACACTTCCCCTCCCCACCTTATCCTAGTTCCAACCTTCCAACTCAGCACCGTCCTCATGACCTGTCCCATCTGTCAAGCTTCCTTCCCACCTATCCGCTCTGACCTATCACCTTGGCCCCCACCTCCATTCACCTATTGTACTCTCAGCTCCCTTCCCCCCAGCCCCAACCCCCTCCCATTTATCTCTCCATCTCAAGGCTCCCAGCCTCATTCCTGATGAAGGGCTTTTGCCCGAAACATCGATTTTCCTGGTCCTCGGATGCTGCCTAACCTGCTGTGTTCTTCCAGCATCACACTCTTGACTGTCACCTCCAGCAGCTGCAATAGTCACTTTCGCCTAGGAAAGTGAACATGTCAGATCAAGCATGATCCAATTGAATGGCGGAGCAGACTCATTGGGCTGAATGACCTACTCCTCTTCCTGTTCCTGTTCATGTTCATATGACCTTATGGTCTTATGGGTTTTGGAGTTTGTCAGGTGACCACGGACAGGGTGGTAGAGAGGGTGTGTAGGAACCAGCTCAAGGAGTTGAGGGGGTTGATGTTGAGTCTAGTGGTGGGTGTACCAAGTCACGACACACAACCAGTGGTGTCAGGACCTGAGGGGAGAATGATGTTCAGTCCCAGGGATAGAAGGAGTAATGTTGGGTCGGAGTCTGCAGGAGGTATCATTGAGGATGCCTGAGGACAGTTGGGGGTCAATTGAATTCTTAGTTAAAAGTTGCACTAGGTTTTTAATAATCTACCTTTTCCTCAGTAACTATTTACTTCATTTCAGCTGAACCCTTTGAATTCTCCAATTTAACAGATACTTTTGTAGGTTTCCAGATGTAGAGCAATTGCTGAGTGGAATCTTCAATTTCCCAGGAAATTCTCACAGCGTCTGCTACATTAGAGATTCTGCAGAATCCCATTTACAGCCGCCATCTACATGATAGGGCACAAATGAGTACTGACAAAACATTTACTTTTTCAATGTCATTTTGCATTACACGTTCCAACTTTTAATTTGTTAGTTCTGAGGGTTTTATAAAAGAAAATTCTTTGAACATAAAATGGAAGATATATGTTCTTTCCAGATTTCTGGTTCAATTTACAAGAGAGACAGCTAAGTACCCACAAAGCTCTATTCTTGTTGCATGTGATAATCTAAAATCAATTGCTCATACAAAATGAAGTTTGTCTTCTCAATTAATCTCTTAAAATTTAAATGTGCTGGGAGTTTTCAGCAGAGCAGAAAATGATTTAAAGGTCAAGGACTGAAAGACCAAGCTAACTTATATTCAAAGCTTCCTAAATATAGAGAGATAAGAGTACAAGGTAGAAAAATGATATAGCAAGTCACTTTAAAATTAGTTTTTAATTCAAGATTATAATTTTAAGAGGGCTCATCCTGTTTTTTGCAATAATAAAGCAATTTCCAGCACCATAATTCTATTAGGTTTAAAATAGTGATGGAAAAGGATAGACCAGATCTAAAAGTTGAAGTTATAAATTGGAGAAAGGCCAATTTTGATGTTATTAGGCAAGAATTTTCAAAAACTGATTGGAGGCAGATGTTTGCAGGTAAAGGGATGGCTGGAAAATGGGAAGCCTTCAGAAATGAGATAACAAGAATCCTGAGAAAGTATATTCCTGTCAGGGTGAAAGGGAAGGCTGGTAGGTATAGGGAATGCTGGATGAATAAAGAAATTGTGGGTTTGGTTAAGAAAAAGAAGGAAGCATATGTAAGGTATAGACAGGATAGATCGAGTGAATCCTTAGAAGAATATAAGGGCAGTAGGAGTAGACTTAAGAGGGAAATCAGGAGGGCAAAATGGGGACATGAGATAACTTTGGTAAATAGAATTAAGGAGAATCCAAAGGGTTTTTACAAATACGTTAAGGACAAAAGGGTAACTAGGGAGAGAATAGGGCCCCTCAAAGATCAGCAAGGCGGCCTTTGTGTGGAGCCACAGAAAATGGGGGAGATACTAAATGAGTATTTTGCATCAGTATTTACTGTGGAAAAGGATATGGAAGATATAGACTGTAGGGAAATAGATGGTGACACCTTGCAAAATGTCCAAATTACAGAGGAGGAAGTACTGGATGTCTTGAAACGCATAAAGATGGATAAATCCCCAAGACCTGATCAGGTCTACCCGAGATCTCTATGGGAAGCTAGAGAAGTGATTGCTGGGGGCTCTTGCTGAGATATTTGTATCATGGATTGTCACAGGTGAGGTGCTGGAAGACTGGAGGTTGGCAAATGTGATGCCATTGTTTAAGAAGGATGGTAAGGACAAGCCAGGGAACTATAAACCGGTGAGCCTGACCTTGGTGATGGACAAGTTGTTGGATGGAATCCTGAGGGACAGAATGTACATGTATTTGGAAAGGCAAGGACTGATTAGGGATAGTCAACATGACTTTGTGCATGGGAAATCATGTCTCACAAACTTGATTGAGCTTTTTGAGGAAGTAACAAAGAGGATTGATGAGGGCAGAGCAGTAGATGTGATCTATATGGATTTCAGTAAGACGCTCGACAAGGTTCCCCATGGGAGACTGATTGGCAAAGTTAGACCTCACGGAATACAGGGAGAACTAGCCATTTGGATACAGAACTGGCTCAAAGGTAGAAGACAGAGGGTGGTGGTGGAGGGTTGTTTTTCAGATGGGAGGCCTGTGACCAGTGGAGTGCCACAAGGATCGGTGCTAGGTCCTCTACTTTTTGTCATTTACATAAATGATTTGGATGTGACATTACAGGTACAGTTAGTAAGTTTGCAGATGACACCAAAATTGGAGGTGTAATGGACAGTGAAGAAGATTACCTCAGATTACAACAGGATCTTGACCAGATGGGCCAATGGGCTGAGAAGTGGCAGATGGAGTTTAATTCAGATAAATGCAAAGTGCTGCATTTTGGGAAAGCAAATCTTAGCAGGACTTATACAATTAATGGGATGGTCCTAGGGAGTGTTGCTGAACAAAGAGACCTTGGAGTGCAGGTTCATAGCTCCTTGAAAGTGGAGTCACAGATAGATTAGATAGTGAAGAAGGCGTTTGGTATGCTTTCCTTTATTGGTCAGCGTATTGAGTACAGAAGGTGGGAGGTCTTGTTACAGCTGTACAAGACATTGGTTAGGCCACTGTGGGAATATTGCATGCAGCTCTGGTCTCCTTCCTATCAGAAAGGTGATATGAAACTTGAAAGGGTTCAGAAAAGATTTACAAGGATGTTGCCAGGGTTGGAGGATTTGAGCTATAGGGAGAGGCTGAACAGGATGGGGCTGATTTCCCTGTGGCGTTGGAGGCTGAGGGGCAAAATTATGAGGGGCATGGATAGGGTAAATAGACAAAGACTTTTTCCTGGGGTCGGGGAATCCAGAACTAGAGGACATAGGTTTAGGGTGAGAGGGAAAAGATATAAAAGAGACCTAAAGGGCAACATTTTCACACAGAGGGTGGTACGTGTATGGCATGAGCTGTCAGAGGAAGTGGTGGAGGCAGATATAATTGCAACATTTAAGAGGCATTTGGATGGGTATATGAATAGGAGGGGTTTGGAGGGATGTGGGCCGGGTACTGGCAGGTGGGACTAGATTGGCTTGGGATATCTGGTCAACATGGACAGGTTGGACCGAAGGGTCTGTTTCCATGCTGTACATCTCTATGACTCTATCAAAAATAATTTTTAAAAGTGCACAGGAAGTAACAAATATTTGACGTCTTTGAGTCCATATTGTGATCTCAATAGGAAAGATTACGCCAGTGTACAATGTCCAGTGTGTGCAGTCTTAGCATCAAAAGTCTGAAGTTGTGTTGTGTGACACCATACTCCAGAAGAGCACTAGTTAATTTAACTTGTAAAGTGACAGGAAGCTACACGTTGGAGTTATCACCCATATCTAATGCTGATTTAGCATGTGAGTCAGTCAAGGTCTGTGAAATTTGCACAAGACTCCCCATGCAGGTGCTCTATTCCCAGCTTCAAGATGCCAGGTGAGCCCTACGTGGACACAAGATCGACTTGTGATACCATCTTGGCCTCACTGACAAAGTGCGGCATCCCCACAGGCACCTGGGACTCACCGGCCCAAGACCGTCCAAAGTGGAGGAGGAACATCCAGGAAGGCATTGAGAAAAAATGGAAGCCAGGCGAAAACAACAAAAGGAGCACGCTGCCATGTCAACACTCAACCTACCCGTTCCCGCGACCACCACCTGCCCCAAGTGTAACAGAGGCTGTGGTAGCCGTATCGGTCTGTACAGCCACCTTCGGACTCACCCTGACAGTGGAAGGAACCGCTAATGATGATGATGTAAAATTTGCAATAACTCTACACTGTGAGTGTCTGAATTCATCTGGTAGTCAATGTTATTTTCTGTCATTTTGTACCAAGACACGTGAGGGAGACGTTTATTGCATTTCACTATATTGCTGACTTTCCCAAAGTATCTAGAATGTAATGGAGGGATCAGATGATGAACCTGTTACAAACATTAACAGAGAGGAATGCACTCACTGAATCACATGACCATTTCTCATTTTCAGTGCAGATCCAGAATATAAATACAGGTCACTACGGAGGATTCATAATACCGTCCTGAACTCAGAGTTTCATGACGCCCTGCACACAAATAGAAAGAACTGGATGGCTATTAGGCGATAAAGAGCTGTCCTCTACAATTGAAGCTGATGTTACCTTAGCAGAGGACCAATTGTGCTGCACAGAAAAAATACAAGCATGCACATGTCTTAACACATTAGGTAGTGGAGAAGGCAACCGGAAGGCTGAGGTCAACCTTTCCAGCGTCTGGACTGGTCAGGAAGCAATAATTTTGAATACTCTCCTGATAA
Organism: Chiloscyllium plagiosum; assembly: GCF_004010195.1. Lineage (NCBI taxonomy): Eukaryota > Metazoa > Chordata > Chondrichthyes > Orectolobiformes > Hemiscylliidae > Chiloscyllium > Chiloscyllium plagiosum. Next base: position 71,375,095 of record NC_057714.1, read on the forward strand.
AGTGACAAGGACTGTGATGGTTTAATGCTCAGAGTGTAATTTTTGTCCTGCAGAAAGAATTGACCCTCCTCTATGCATGTGAGACTTTGCTGGAAATAGGGAAAACAGAGATTTCAAAATGATGCCCCTGGGGCCAAGCCTCATGGACTACCTGAGGAAATCCTGGCTACACCCACTAGGGGAGCTATAGAGGGGCTGATGGCTGGTGTATTATTGTGTGTGACAAAGTACTTCTCTTTGTCCCCAGTAAGTCAGCTAAAGGAAAAGTGGAACAAATTAGAGTTTATTTTACCAGCAAGTGTCCATTGCAAGACCTTTGAGGCAATTACTGCTGAACAGTGTAAATGTCGGGTGCTTAGGGCAAAGTTCATAATTCAATTTGTGCTAATTTGCTGTTTTTCCATGATGTAAACTGTCATAATGTTAAAATGCTCCTTTTTACTGAAGTTATTTTGCATCCTTTAACACTCAAATAAAAAAAGTTTTGAACACTATCTTCTCTCTTTTCCTCAGACAATTCCCATCTCCCCTCCCCCACCTCATCTCACCACCACCTCCAAATCAGTGAACATTCCCAGGCTTTATGAGGCACCTTAGTGTAAACAGATAGGCAAAGGAAATAGCACATCGCACTTCTTTATCGATTTAAATGATGCTTGTTGGGTGATTTGGAAACAGGTGTCATTCCATTGTCTATGTGGTATAGGTATGGGGTCTTTTACAAGTGCATCATGAGGACTGACTCCAATTGCAAATTAATTTTATAACCATTTGACTTCACCTAATCCTGATTAGCCCACCCATCCATAAACAAGGTCTTTCTTCACTTCATAATATTCCAACATCTTAAATGAAAGTTTAAATTGTTTTTAGAAATCCCATAAAAATACAACCCTTGGCAGATCACATTAAATCATTCAATTTCTTGCAACATTGCTCCAACGTCTGTGGAACGATACTCTTAATAGTCTATGTCTCTGTGATCACTTTCTACTCCAAGATCCTAACTTTTCTCACATGTTGTTACAGATAAGCCAGCAATGCTTCACTTCTAACTCATTGAAATGCTTGTTAAGGTCTTACTAAAGTTCTGAGGCCTTTTCTACTCATCCGCATATTTGCATTGCCATTTCCGAAAGCAAGTGAAAGTACCAATGATTTTCATAAAAAGTACCTATATTACTTAATTCATCTTTTCACAGACTGTCCGTTGTACTTTCCTATTTATCTTAAACTTTAAATGCTTTCAAGGTTTATAAAGTCAAAATTTGTTAAAGTTTCTTAAAACCATTGTTAAAGAATGACCTGCCTTTCAGCTGAAAACTGGCCTAAATGGGAATGTCTTCAGCATATGACATCATTAGGTAAGGTAGCTTCTCCCAGAATGCCCTTAGCTGCAAGGCCTCACTATTCCTTATGTCAGCAAGTTATGTTTCAGGTACAGTGATCTCTGATAGACCTTTAGAATTCAAGACCTTTAGAATTTCCCATGCACACTCTTGTCCAGGATGCAGACCCCTTAAGATAGAAAGGTTGACATCTATAACGTAAGCACAAGAAGGGTCAGACTATAGGGCAGTGTAATTTCTCTTGGGCACAGACCAGGATGTTGGCATTAGCAGTAGCAACAAGGCATCAAGGGGTCTCATTAGTAATGGTGAAAATCACACAGACCAATATCTGAGTTTAGTGAAAAGCGACTGGCTTCCGGCAACAGTACCAAAAATGAACAGGACTTCTGCGCACATGTCAGCAGATGTCACGGATCCAGTTATGATACAAATAGTTTATGCAGAGGTCACATGTATAACTTCTAATCATGCAGTGGGATATGGATAGGAGGTATTCAGCCTAATACCACTAAGCACAATGGAAGGATGTGACTACATTGGATAGAGTGCAGAAGAGGTTTATGAGAATAACTCCAGAGATCAGAAACTTCAATTATATGGAAGACTGGCGAAGTTGAAAATGGTTTCTTTGGACAGCAGAAGACTAAGGAGATTTGATAGAAATTTTCAAGGTTATGACTGGGCTGAACAGAATAGGTAAGGGGAAACTGTTCTCACTAATGATTGAGAACCAGGATCACTAATTTAAAGCAATTTGCCCTTATTGCATGGTCATGCACGGTTTGATTTGCATTCTCAAGGCAATAGGACATGGCAGAACATGTAGCCTCTGGTGCCCTCTCATGAAAGATATGGAAACCAGATTGATTTATATTACTTGCTCGAATGGAAAATGTAGCGCTGTTTTAAAGCTCTTGGCCCTGTGATTATGGACAAGGATCAGTAAACTCAGTCATAATAGCTTCAGTGACATGTTGGAAGCCTATATCCTCAGAGGTGGTCATACCTGTTGATTTGATGTGACAAAGGTCCAATGTCCTTGATCTTCCAAAGCTTCATGGAGATCAGTGTTAATGTAGCTGCAGATGCAGGCTGACTGAGATGGGTATACATTCAGGGCTGGCAATGGTTCACAGGTGATATTTTCAGGTAAGTACTTCACTCCAGGTTAACCAATTAAGATGAATTTTCATTTGTAGTGACGTAGCAAATGTAAACTCTTTTGAGATAACTGCAACAGGCTTGATTAAATATAACAATAGAGAGAATAATAAATGAGGATATCTTACTTGCACTGCAACTGACCCAGGATCCAGTTCCATATGATTTAAGGTCCAAACCTTATTAATGGGGCCATATATAGAAGATATAAATAATCCCATAATCTTTATGAGAATAATTGTAATTCTTACTAGAAGAGATAAATGATGCATTTGCTAGCTGAAGTGGATATAAAAGATTTCATATTCAAATAGAAGTGAGGAGATCTTCTAGTGTTTTCTCTCAGTCAACGTTGTCAAAAACATTACCTCATCAGTCATCAATTTGCTGTCATAGACCTTGCTTTGTACAATTGTCTACATGTATAGGCCTAAATACCAATCTCCAGTATCCTCATCGAAACCATTTTCTCCAGTAGCAAAACCATGATCATGCAAAGTGGCAAAGTGGACTGCAGTGGTCTGGACATGGCATCAAATAATAAGTTTTCAATGAGGGCTCTCTTTTCTAAAGTTAAACATGGTATCTAATCTCAAGGAGGACAAAAAAAAGTGTTTTGAGCACTCTCAGAAAAAGGGACAAGTTGGTACATTGGAAGAACTTGTCTCAAGCAGTATGTGGCAGCACCTTATTCACCAAACAGTAGCAGAGTTGGATGCTGACCATATAAACTCAGCTGCGGTGACAGCAGGAGGAGAGAGAGCAGCAACCTGGCTTGAGAAGCTGTCTTCCTCAAGGCAACTCATCCTCTCTGCCCAAGGATCTGAGTCTATAGGATTGACCTGTTGAAGATGCACTAGCAGATGTCAGCTTGGTTTCAAGGGACTGACAACGATGGAACAATTGTTGCATTTTAAAGTAATCCATAATCAGAAAACACTTTTTTGCACATCCTATGGATGTGGAGAAGACCTTTATGTATGCAATTCTATCTTCCTTTTGAACCAAAAATTAATTGTTTAAAATTCATCCTTGAATATCTTGGAATTTTAATGTAATTTAATACAAGAATATAAAATAAAATAAGATGAGATGATTTTGGACATCTGTAAACTAAATACTGTAGGTGATTGGTTAAATTGAAAATCTAAAATGGTGCGCCGGTTCGGTGGACTGGCCATGCTAAATTACCCATAGTGTCCAGGAATATGTAGTTTAGGTAGGTTAGTCATGGGAAATGCAGGGTTACAGAGATAAAGTAGTGGGAATGGATCTGGGTGGGATCTGGGTGGGATGGTCTTCAGAGCATCAGCGTGGACCTGAGCTAAATGGCCTGCATCTGCACTGTTAGGATTCTATATTATATAGTTTGCTGGCATTGCAACACAAAGAATGGGAAGTTATTTGTGATATTATATCCCAGATCATTCTACTTAATAAAATGTGAACAAACAATGCATCAACAATGTATAACCATAATACTTTAAGAGTGACTTATCTGTCAGTTACGAAGTAATGCCACAAAGCTATCACAGAAAAAAAGCCCTTTAGTCCATCATGTCTATACTGGTTACACCCAACTATTCTAATCCCAAAGCTGTCTCAGAGCTGAACCCAAGTTTAACATGTATCCCCAAAGAAAACGTTTCTTGGAAATGATGTATTTCAGTCACTGTTCCAAAACAGCCTTCTGACCTCTAAAAAGAAAGTTGTAATCAAAGTCAAGCTGTCTCAATTTAATTTATCAAATCTCAAATGATATTAATGTATATGCTTTTCACAAATAACCTGTTGTCAAGAACTCCAATAGAGTGTGAGCATTTCCTTACTGCAGAATATGCAACAAATTCCCTTATCAGGGAACTCCTGGAATCCTTATGTTGAGTAGTTCTATGGGTGTGACATTCTGGTCTGGAGTTACATATTATTATACATGAAGTAAATTGCAATTCAGAGAAGCAAAGAGAAAACAAGACTCCAGACTGAACACAAAATTTCCATGTTGTCTAATATTCTCTGTTGCCCCAATTGCTCATAGTCTACAAAACACAATTCTTTTACAGCCTGTCATCAGCAAGGAGTAATATAAAGAAATTTCTGTGAGAGAAATGAACAGCAATAGAGTCACTTACTTCCTTTCCCGCTTTTTGTCAACTTAGTGAACAATCCATGAACGAGTATTAATATTCCTGTCCATACTGCACAAGGTTCGCTCCAGACTTCCATGTCCACCCGAACATATATAAACAAATCACTGATGAGTTTTTGTAGCCAGATATTTTGTGATGTTTTATTGAGGAACAATGAAATACCAAAGAATAACTGAAGTATTAAGGGTGCTGGGATTAAAATAAAATTCATCGCAAGACCAGCTACAGTGTATTGAAGTTAAAGAAGAACAACCAGAAAACTCAGAAATTCTAAACCTAGTTAACAGATTTTTTTTGACTTCATTTTACTGTGGCCTTCATTTGTTAATAACTGTGTTAGAAGAAATTCATAAAATAGTGGTTATATATTCACCATTAGACTAACATTTTCTTTTAACTCCAGAATTTATTGAGTTCAAATTTCACCAAGTGCCAGGAAGGGGATTCAAACCCATGTCCTCAGGGCAGTAGCCTGGGTGTTGGATTACTTCTGCAATAATAATAATACCACCAGGCCACAATTTCCCTTTCAGTAAAATACCTGCTCAATTCCTCTGTCACCTCATTATTTTCCATTATTAATTCCCAAGACTCACATCCTATAGGACCAGAGCTCAATGTGTTAATTCTTGACTTATTGTCTGTTGTTACATTTCTAGCAAGCCTTTCTCAAAAACCAATGTTTCCCTCCTCATGAATCTTTTATCCTTTCTTTGTTGTTGTTCATATTCTGTCCAATCTTCTGACATGCCACCAAATTATATGCTTTTTCTTTAAGTTTGATATTATCTTTTTTTAAATAACCATGGATGATGGGTCAGCCCTTTGGATATTTTCTTTCTCACTGGAATATATTGAATCTATTTATTCTGAGATATCACTCTAAATCTTTCTACAACAATGCAATTTAGCTATCTTTTAACCTAATTTCCTGGTTCATTTTGGCTACCTCTGTTTTCATGCCCTCATTATTGCTCTATTCAAGTTTAAAACACTGGTATCAGACCCATGTTTCTCTCTCTCTCTCAAACTGAATGCAAAATTCTAATACATTATGATCACTGCTACCTTGAAGCACATTTACTATGATATCATTAACTAATCCTAAATCATTGTCCAATGCCAGTTCTAATATAGACTGCCCTCAGTCTATATTACATTCTTAGATTTAGAATGTAATTGTTCTAAGAAACTATACCTAAACTGTTCTATGAATTCAACATCTAGCTACTTTGAATCTTGTGATGTTTCCAGTCTGTATATAGGCTGAGACCTCCATAATTATTATTGTATCTCACTGACAATCTCCACCCTACCACATGGTTACTATGTAGTGGCTCATATGTCACTCCCACAAGTGTCTTTTTGACTTAATAATTTCACATCTATACCTAAATTGCTTTTACATCTTGTTTTCCTGATATAGATCATCGCTCTCTATTGTGTTTAGGAGAAAGTGAGGACTACAGATGGTGGAGATCACAGTCAAAAAGTGTGGTGTTGGAAAAGCATAGCAGGTCAGGCAGCATCCGAAGAGCAGGAGAGTCGATGTTTTGGGCATAAGCCTGATAAATTCTTGATGAAGGGCTTATGCCCGAAATATCGAGTCTCCTCCTCCTCGGATGCTGCCTGACATGCTGTGCTTTTCCAGTGCCACACTTTTTGGCTCCCTATTGTGTAACTACAATAATTAATTACAAAACGAGTCCTGGAACAATGCAAGGGGAAGCAAGTCCCGGAGCAGCATGTAGGGAAGTCAGTCCTGGAACAGCGCAAGTTGAAGCAAGTCCCGGAGCAGCATGTGGGGAAGTGAGTCCTGGAACAGTGCAAATGGAAATGAGTCCTGGAGCAGAGCAAGGGGAAGTGAGTCCGGAGCAGAGCAACTTACCCTGGTACAGCTGAGGAGCAGACTGGAGGCTTGGAGTGGAATGGGACTGTTGTTGGGCTGGGGCCTAGTATGGGTGGTCGGACCATGCCCTCATTGGGTTGCTGCAATGTCATGTCTATTTGAAATTCTTTACTGGACTGGAATGTTGATCCTTTAACTATGGTATAACTATCCTATTTCTAACTTATCTTTCAGACACTGTAAATAATGCTACTGCTTTTCCTTTTATTCCTGTTTGTATCCAAGATTTGTATCTGGGTACTTGCACCAAAGATGGTGCCATTAAAGGCAACCATTATAAAAACTACTGTACTGGACTACACGGGACACTCAAGGATATTCTATTCAAAGTCATCCCTCAAGGCTTTTCCTAGCTTGCTGTCCTTCCTAGATGCCCTGTATCATGCAATATTGAGGGCACAATCCATTTCATCTGCAGCCATATCTATGTAATGGCTATCAGGTCATATTTATTTATTTCTGTCTGTGCTATTAGTTTATCTGTTTGTTTCAAATGCTATATGTACTCAAATATACAGCCTTTAGATTTATCTATTTACTTTTTTGTAAATTTTAGTCTTACCTGTTGGTGACTCTTCAATCTGTATACTCTCCATCCCATCATGTTATGGTCTGTTTATTATTTCCCATATTAATACTTTCCTCTATCACCTTATCTCCATTCTTTGATTTACCACATCTTCCTAAACTTGATCCCTTGCCCTCATTATTTAGTTTAAGATCCTCTCCATATTCTCCTCATTATGCAGCTCACTAGTTCACTGGTCCTAGCAGGTTCAGGTGTAGACTGCCCCAATACTTTAGCCCACAATTTGCCATGTACTGATTCCAGTGCCCCACAAGCCAAAAGCCACTTCCACCTCATCAGTTATAAAGCTGCGCATTCATTTCTCTTACCTTATTTTCACTGCCAACTTTCATTTATCTCAAGTGATATGGTACAACCTTGTTTATCCGAACTTTGATTATCCGAATTTCAGATTATCCGAACAAGATCTCAAGGTCGTGATGCTTGGGTAAACTGTGTTATCCAAACGTTGGATTATCCGAACATTCAAATATCTGAACAAAATACTCCCCATCCTTGTAGTTCAGATAATCGAGGTTGCCTTGTATTCCAGAGATTAAAAAATTGAAGTCATAGAGTCACAGAGATGTGCAGCATGGAAACAGACCATTCTGTCCAACACGTCCATGCCAACCAGATATCCCAACCTAATCTGCTCCCACTTGCCAATACCTGGCCCATATCCTTCCAAACCCTTCCTATTCATATACCCATATAAATGCCTTTTAAATGTTGCAATTGTACCAGCCTCCACCACTTCCTCTGGCAGCTCACTCCATACACACACCACCCTCTGCCTGAAAAGGTTGCCCTTAGGTCTCTTATATCTTTCCTCTCTCACCCCAAACTTATGCCTTCTAGGACTCAACAACCCCAGGGAAAAGACCTTGTTTATGTACAATATCCATGCCCTCATGATTTTATAAACCTCTATAAAGTCACACCTCAGCCTCTGATGCTCCAGGGAAAATAGCCCCAGCCCACATAAATGATTTGGATGCGAGCATAAAAGCTAGAGTTAGTAAGCTTGCAGATGACACCAAAATTGGAGGTGTAGTAGACAGCGAAGAGAGTTAACTCAGATTACAACAGGATCTGGACCAGATGGACCAATGGGCTGAGAAGTAGCAGATGGAATTTAATTCAGATTAATGCGAGGTGCTGCATTTTGGGTAAGCAAATCTTAGCAGGACTTATGCACTTAATGGTAAGGTCCTAGGGATTGTTGCTGAATAAAGAGACCTTGGATTGCAGGTTCATATTGGAGGTGTAGTAGACAGCGAAGAGAGTTAACTCAGATTACAACAGGATCTGGACCAGATGGACCAATGGGCTGAGAAGTAGCAGATGGAATTTAATTCAGATTAATGCGAGGTGCTGCATTTTGGGTAAGCAAATCTTAGCAGGACTTATGCACTTAATGGTAAGGTCCTAGGGATTGTTGCTGAATAAAGAGACCTTGGATTGCAGGTTCATAGCTCCTTGAAAGTGGATTCACAGGTAGATAGGATAGTGAAGAAGGCA
>NC_057714.1:71386706-71393299 GCF_004010195.1 Chiloscyllium plagiosum
ACCGGACTCCCTCCCTCCTGCACCATCCCTGTAGCCACGCATTTAACTGTTCTCTCTCCCTATTCCTCGACTCTCTATCACGTGGCACGGGTAACAAACCAGAGACAACAACTCTGTTCGTTCTAACTCTGAGCTTCCAACCTAGCTCCCTGAAAGCCTGTCTAACATCCTCGGCACTCCTCCTACCTATGTCGTTGGTGCCAATGTGGACCACGACTTCGGGCTGATCTCCCTCCCACTTAAGGACCCGGAAAAGACGATCAGAGACATCACGTACCCTTGCACCTGGGAGGCAACATACCAAACGTGGGTCTCTCTCGTTCCCACAAAACCGCCTATCTGTGCCCCGAACTATCGAGTCCCCAATTAGTATTGCTCTGCTCTTCTCCACCCTTCCTTTCTGAGTAACGGGGACAGGCTCCGTGCCAGAGGCCTGAGCTCCGTTACTTACCCCTGGTAAGTCGTACCCCCCCCAAGTATCCAAAATGGTATACTTGTTCTTGAGGGGAACGGCTGCAGGGGGTCCCTGCACTGGTTGCTTCCTCCCAGTCCCCCTCACTGTCACCCATCTATCTGCCATCTTTGGAGTTACTACTTCCCTAAAGCTCCGATCTATGACCCCCTCTGCCTCCCGAATGATCCTAAGTTCATCCAACTCCAGCTCCAGTTCCCTAACACGGCCTTGGAGGAGCTGGAGATGGGTGCACTTCCTGCAAGTGTAATCAGCAGGGATGACCATGGCATCCCTCACCTCAAACATGTTGCCATCCCTCTAAAAGTAACCTTTTAAAAAAAAAACTAGGTCTAAAGAATAGAACAAGCAAAATGCAGCACTTTCCTACTTACCACAACGGGTCTTATTATTAGGTTAGAGGAGGAGGGTGGGTGGGAGACTCTACAGTTGTCTTGGGTTTAGCCGCCTTGCTGAGATATATGGTCACTGCTTTCCTTCCCGGCTGTCCCTTTGGTCCTCGTCACTTCCCCCACTGCTCCCGCTCCTTCTGTGAAAGGGAAAACACCGCTGTCCGCTACCGGTAAGTAATTTTTTTTAAAAACTGCCTTACCTTAGCTGCAGTCTTCCAGGTTCGTCTTACCTCCGCTGCTGCTCACACTCAAAATGTTGTGGCTGTACAGGACATTGGTTAGGCCACTGTTGGAATATTGCGTGCAATTCTGGTCTCCTTCCTATCGGAAAGATGTTGTGAAACCTGAAAGGCTTCAGAAAAGATTTACAAGGATGTTACCAGGGTTGGAGGATTTGAGCTATAGGGAGAGGCTGAACAGGCTGGGTCTGTTTTCCCTGGAGCGTCAGAGGCTGAGGGGTGACCTTATAGAGGTTTACGAAATTATGAGGGGCGTGGATAGAATAAATAGGCAAAGTCTTTTCCCTGGGGTGTGTGAGTCCAGAACTAGAGGGCATAGGTTTAGGGTGAGAGGGGAAAGATATAAAAGAGACCCACAGGGCAACATTTTCATGCAGAGGATGTATGGAATGAGCTGCCAGAGGAAGTCATGGAGGCTGGTACAATTGCAACATTTAAGAGGCATTTGGATGGGTATATGAATAGGAAGGGTTTGGAGGGATATGGGCCGGGTGCTGGCAGGTGGGACTAGATTGGGTTGGGATATCTGGTCGGTATGGACCTGTGCTGTGCATCTCTATGACTCTATGACTCTACTCAAATTCTCCCTATAGCTCAAATCCTGCAACCCAGGTAACATACTTGTAAATCTTTTCTGAACACTTTCAAGTATCACAACATCCTTCTGATAGGAAGGAGACCAGAATTGCACACAGTATTCCAAAAGTGGCCTAACCAATGTCCTGTACAGCCACTATCTGACTTCCCAACTCCTATCCTCAATACTCTTGACCAATAAAGGAAAGCATACCAAACACCTTCTTCACTATCCTATCTACTTGCTGTCTATTTCTTAATTTGATGTCTACTCATATTTACTACACAGAGGCTTTTTATCTTGTCCTGTCTAGATGGCTGGATCCTCTCTTTCCCAGTATATGTTCCTCTCCACCCCTGAACAGATATTCTAAATCCTGGCAGGCAATGTAGGCTGTCTGGACTCTAGCTCTTTGCCACAGAGAATATTATTAATCCCTTTCACTACCCTGTCCTCTAATAGCACTATATTCCTTTTTATTTGAATGTAGCACTGTACCACTGTGGAGTGACTTGTTGGCTCATCCAACTTGCAGCCTCCTTTATCATAATAAAATGAGAGAAACTCAAATCTGCTGGATATCTTCAAAATCCGAAGATCCTGATCTGCTTTCTGGATCCTTGGACCTGCCTCACTTGCAATCACTCTCACCTGTCTTTAACCGATGACCAAATCAGAAGACACTATCCTGAAGGATGCGCCTCCACATATATATAGTATGCAATTAACTTTTCCATTAACTGTCTACAGCTCAGGGTCAAGCTCATAAACTCTGGATTTATGCTCTCCCAGCCACAATCACTTGTTTACCCTGGATCACAGTGCTATCCAGAAGCTCCCACACGCTGCAACTATGATACATTACCTGCCCCCGCCTAGTTAATTTACTACTTAACCATTTTATTCAATTATATACTTTCCTATGGCATATATGTTATTAACCAATGGTTCCCATGCATGTTTATACCTGAGGAGTTGCATAGACCTCAACTACATGTCGTTCTGCTGTAACTCATGTTTCATGAACGCGAATTCGCCATATTACGATTGACGGATTGGGGTCACTGTTTCTAAAGCACAAACGTTTAATTGTGTGTTAGCTGTAACGCAATTATATCACCAACACTTTAAACGCTTTTCTAAAGCATGATTATTTTATAATACAGAGCTGCACAAGAATGCAACCACTGTGTTTTGGAAGAACTATCTGTACTCAGCAGATACTCACCAACTTTACCCTGTAGTGAAGTAAGACTAATACTAGATGGTAAAATGCAGAAGTCTAACTCTCCTCCCATAACTCCCCGGTCATTTGCATTCCATTCAAAGTCACACTGAAATGTTTGGTTTTCCATGCTTCTGAAACAAAACAGCGACATAACCCCAGAAAAGAGAGTTCCAGCTACTTCCCTCAATTATCTGACTTTAACTGCTTTACCACTGAAGACCTTTGTAAAGGGGGAGAAAATGAGGACTGCAGATGCTGGAAATCAGAGTCAAAAAGTGTGGTGCTGGAAAAGCACAGCCAGTCAGGCAGCATCCGAGGAGCAGAAGAGTCGACGCTTACACTCGAAACATTGACTCTCCAGCGCCTTGGATGTTGCCAGACCAGCTGTGCTTTGTGAAGGCTTGCTTAAGGCTGGGAAATTGAACAGTAAATTTCAGTTAAATGTTAAATAAAAACAGCATTTGACTTTCACAAAGAGATTAAGACTTCCTTACTCACCCACTATAGCTATCATTAAACCATTGGTAATCAGCCCCGGTTTCTCCTTCTGCAACTCCGTGTCAATGTTTTCTTGATATCACTCTTGTGCAATACTTTGTGATACTTTACTAAAATGTATAGATTCATATCATTACATCGGATAACGATGAGGGAAATAATGAAACAGAACAAAAGCCAGGATTTTGATCTAGAAACAGCAGCAAGCAGGATCTTGGTAGGGCAAGCAGCAAGCTTAAATGTGAGGACTAAACATTTTGTACCCAAGCTTCATCAGTCCGGGCCAACTCCCAAGTTTAGGAACAACATGGAGTTAGCGACAGGGCCAGGGTAAGCATAGCTCCTAGCAAGTATGCAGGATCCAAATGATTGGTCACTTGCGTTTAGCTAAGTGGGCCTAATACGTAGTCTAATGTTAAAGGAGTCTTAGCCTTCACTGTCGAACCAGAGGAACATACTTGTTCTTCCTGAAGAAAGGTTATACCTGAAATGTTGACTTCTCCACCTCCTGGTGCTGCTTGGCTTGCTGTGTTCTTCCAGCCTCCTGCTTGTCTATTTGGGATTCCAGAATCTGCAGGGTTTTTTTTCTCCCAACACAGAAGGCAACCTTAGCAAAGTTTTAGGAATTTGTGTTCTCAGCCCTCTCCATAGCCTACTTCCCTTTAGAATTAAACACGCCCTGCTGTTAAATTTATATCAGACTCTTAATAATAATGCACCTTTGAGTGAGGGCTTCACACACTGCCCTGAACATTTACAAAATTACCACAGAATTTAGATGCAATGCATTCCCCAAATGAAGGACACTGTCCCTTTAAACTTACCCCCATACTTCACTTCTGTTGGTCATCTAAAATTAAAATCACACTTGCGGTGTCAAACTACAAATCTATATTACAATTATCAATTTTTGGGTTCAATACTATAACAAACTTAAACTAAATTGACTTTCTTCTGGTGACTTTTGAGTTATTTTGAGATCATCACTCACATACACATCTAATCAACAGTATTACCACAACAATTGAAACTGTTGCTGTATTTTCATATGGATATTATATAGTTTTTAGTAGTTTGCACACAAAAGAAAAGAATATGAGATTATAATGACAGTAAAATCAAGTCCTGAACTGGCTTCTAAACCACATGATAACATTTCCTACAGATGTATGAACTCCACTCTGGTGAGAAAAACTCAGGCAATCTGTTGTATTATTACTGAGCAGGGTATTAGGTCTGTTCAAGACTATGAGAAACTTTTATTTATTGGCCATCATTACGTCCTGAGATTCTAGTATTGGGGCTTCTCTTTAATTACTGTGTCCTGCTGATGTTATTGCTCCTCTAATAGGGCTAGAGAATTTCAGAATATTATTTCAGCAGCAATATCCATATCAAGATGTTGGTTAATTCACTGATTTTACTGTTCCTGTGGCATTGGTAATCTTGTTCTTCTTGGTAATAAATGTTACAACATGCCCTGTTGAAGTAATCTTGCTGAGTTTCAGTATTGTATCCTTCAGAAATATATTGTTGCCAAGGAAGAATATATACTGCATTCAATAGCAAGGACACTGATTAAACACATTACATTTCCTTGAATGCTGTTAAGCATTTTGAGCATTTCATTCTTGAATTGAAACTCATACATGGTGGCTCAGTTCTGAGGTAGTGAGATGATCAGCAGTTCCTTACACAATAACCAGCCTGTGTCTTATATCAGCTTTCATTACTTTGATATGACTGAGTTAAACTTCTAGTTAAAACCAATGGTGGAGGACCTGTTAAAGGTGGCTATGCTGAAAATCAAGATAATTCCTTATTTAAAATGGCCGTTAGCTGGCATTTATTCTTCACTCACATTACCTGCCCTTGGCAGCCTAGCTTAGCTGTTATTCTGAAGCTGTTGTAGCTCCATTAATGCAAATTCTAAAAAGAATTTGAAGTCTGCCTCTATCATCTTCCATTATTCATAGAATCACATTCATCTATTTCTTCACTCATACAGTTTTAATCACATCCCTTTATTATAACATGTGGCAAAAAGAGCCATCCATCACTCCAGATTATCACACTAATTATATTAAATTGCAACAGTTGGGACAATCATATACTGCTATTGCTCCCACTGTTTTGACAATTTTTAAATACTTCAGTTTTATTTTCATTGAAAGCATGCTAAATATTGCACAGCTATAAATAGTCATAGGGCATGATATTCCTTTCCCTCAGGCGGTGAGATAAATGGTGACGAGATGACTCAATCACTGTAGAGAAAAACTGCTGTGATTAAGCATTCTTTCCTTGGATAATTAGATCAAATTCTTGACTTCAGTTGATGATAAGCCTATTTGCATGTGTTTGCATTCAATTAATTACACATCACCCTCATGTTAACTTCCCCTTCCCAATGAACTACTCCCAAATCAAGAAACACAATGCTTCAAAAACTCAATGGCAAAAACTCGCATTGGCCCCTCCAGCTTGAGTCAGTTAGTTTGCGCTGGTCAACTTCCTTCTCTTTATTTTAGATGGAACAACTGTATGTGCAGCTGGTGACTTCATGGTCAGTTGGCAACAGTCTTTCCCTGGACTCTCATCCACACAGCAGAGCAACCACATCACAGTAGCCTCAGCCCGTCAGATTGCTTGTTATCAGGCTAGGTCAGGAAGCAGTTCCTAGATCTAAGACAGTAATTTTTCAGACAAGTTCAGCCAGCAGTCTCTGGCTCTGAAGTATTACTTTTTCAGAGAGGGAGAGAGAGGCAGCAGCAGTCTCTGATTCTCAGGTATCACTTTGGCACACAGCAGGAGTGAGGCAGCAGCTTTTGGTATAGGAATATTGCTTTAGCTGAAAAGGCAAGAATCTCTGGCTCAGAGATAGAACTTCCATGCAAAGGGAAAGGAAACAAACTTGTGGCAATAGGAAACAACAAAGCAAACATGTAACAGTAGGAAGTCACTGGAGGAGGAACATGTCACTTTACGCATCAGAGGTGACATGCAGTCCAGCTCAGATAAAGTGACCTGTCCCCCATAGTGTACTGTGCCCCCAACAAGGTAAAAACAATGACTGCAGATGCTGGAAACCAGATTCTGGATCAGTGGTGCTGGAAGAGCACAGCAATTCAGGCAGCATCCGAGGACAGGCAAAATCGACGTTTCGGGCAAAAGCCCTTCATCAGGA
>NC_057714.1:71396145-71407876 GCF_004010195.1 Chiloscyllium plagiosum
GTGTCAGCAGAATGCAGGTGAGTGGCGCTGGTGAGGGCGGAAGTGGTGGCAGACACGGCAGTAGGGGTGGCGGAAGTCACTGAGCGTGTGACATCAGTGATGTGAGGGGCGGAAGTGACGTCTCGTGTGATGCATGAGGAATTGTGAGGGATGGAAGTGGTTGTGGGAGTGGCCATGATGGAGGCGGAAGTGACATCATCAATCAGCGTGGGGGTGTCAGCTGTATCTGCCACGTGGCTAATGGCGTTTCCGAGGCCAGGGGACTCTTCTGGAATGTTTGAGGAGCGCTGGTTATGGAGGTGGGTGGATAAAAGTTTGTTGTACTTACAGTTTTTGATGTTTGAGATGGAATTGAAATACTATTTGTTGAGAGTATGGATTCTCCTGAGGATGTAGTACAGAGTGGGTCCTTTGCAATTCTGAGAGAGTGTGGCCCTCAGCTGAGGCAGGGCAGACTGTAGAGAGGTTAGAGGGATGTGATGAAAGAGGAGGGAATGAACAAGGAGTAGTAACAAAGAGGAGGTGACAGGGCAATATTCTAAAAAGTCAAAGAGGACAAAATGAACCTTATAACCTTGAACATTGTATTTGTAAGGCCTAATTTAGTTTGCACAACTGACAGGCAGCACTCTGCCTGAAGTTAGCAAGTGATGTATGTGTTCTCATTGTTCATTGCTCTTTGTATTTGAAAATTAAATTCTGCTTTGAAATTTGGATCTGATGTCCTCAGATCTTTGTCTGCGAAAATGCCTATATAAATCTTGTCCACTTTCACCTTTATTAGCTGTGATACAATGAACTGTTGCACTACCTCACACTTCTGCACATTTTGTGCTAAAGTGGGCTTCATGATAAAAAGATGAGTCACATCAGAGATTGCATACTCATATGAGGGTTACCAAGTTAACATTCATTCATACAATCATTCATTCTGAGAATGCTTCACCTGAACATTTTTCCGTAACTATCTCTGATATAGGCCTTCTCTGTACCTTTGCTGTGCTCCAGCAACGTCTCTGACTGCCGCTTAATTACAATAGCCTGTGATGTGTGCATCTGTTTTATCCAGAGAGTCACTGAACAAGGGAAACTCAACATGTCATTTCCCCACTGGCTATCTCACAGCCATAAATCGTAAAGTGTACCTTTGTGAAGCCGAGACAGGGCATACTTTTTCCTCGTGGAATGTTCTCAGTATCCCCAACATTTCCATGTGGTGTGTCATGGACCAGATGAAAGCCCCTCAAAATATTTTAAGATGATAGCCTATGACCCCAACATTTTCTTATTTTAAAGGTAAGTGTAAGGCATTGCATTCCAAATACAATTTGATTTGTCAAACTACTCGTCTTTAAGCAAAATTCTCTTTAATTTACACTATAGTTAAAATTCAGACAAAGTAATTGGCTTAACTGTGACTCTATTGAAATGCTTAACAAAGTAATATATAACTATTACTAATTAACTGTTCCACTATAGTAACACCCAATAAACACATCCTTCGCAAAGACAAATTCAGTAAAATAAATTGTCATACATGCAATCCAAGCAGCAGGAACAGAACCCCAGCTTTTAGCTGTAACTGAGACAGGAAAAAGAGCTTTCACATCCGAAACCCCTGCAACTGCAGAATGGTGAAACTAAAAATCCTGGTTCTGTGGATGGGAGCTTGACCCCACCCATTCAGGTTGCTTCTATTGTTCCAACTTTAAAATAAAAACACTGCCTCACAAGCTGTTTACTTTATTGGCTTTGAGCAGACTGCTCAGCGCCCCTGCCTCAACCTTTCTTCACAGCAAAAAAGGACAAATACACCTCTTAAAGCTACAGTATCATCTTAAGGGTCCTGGCTATAATCCCTGACTTATAACGCGTGGTTCCCTGAGAAAGCTATCAGTAATCATCCATACTTTTGATTATGGGAGAGGAACCTATGTTTGCTGGTTGCAGTACAATACATCCTATTTCTAAATGAAGATGCTCCACATCTTTAGCATTGTTCCAACTTATCTAGGCCTGTTGGGGCAATAAGAACACAGCAGGCATTATAATGATGGGAGTGAACATTGATTAAAAAAGTGCTGACTTTAGACAAAGCATGAACATCTATCCGATGTGCCTTCAGAATGTTTCTTTCCATAACTCCCTCTTACTCCATTAGACCCCCTCCGCAGCTGGGGACTGAGACTGGAATTGGAATTCTTGACTTGGAAGACTTTAGAAAACAGTCTGGCCATTTTCAGAACACAGCCTGGATCTTCTGAGAGGTTTCTGTCCAGATACAGGCCCACCCTCCTCGACCTCAGCTTCCACAGGCAACAGGATCATTGGTAAGCAGAAATGGCGGGGCAAGGCACCTCTGGAGTGTCCTGAGAAGAAACAGGCTGCAATTTCTCAGTGTGAGTGCCCTCTGACAGCACCCTGTCTCCCTGACAAGAAGGGGCACCTAGAGTGAGGTTGAAGCAGCCGTGACCCTTTCAATGGCAGAAGTCAGGTGCTCACATGCAGTTGCCACAGCAGGAGGGAGAATGTGGAAGACATCCTCCACCTTTCAATCCAGTGTACTGAGTGCCAGCACAGCCACCTGATGTTCCTGTGCCTCTTTCTGTAGGGTGGCCATGTTATTTATGGCAAATAGGGAGCTCACTCCAGTAAGAGAGGAGGACAAACAATGATTAAGAAGGATGAGCACCTTGAGAGTATGAGGTGGCTTTGGTCTGATCACTACATGTGATGCTGAGGCTTGTGGGCAATCATCTTTCAAATTGGAATTTGATTTTATTGTCACATGTACTCAAATGGGATCCAGGAATGTACAAGTTACCATTCCTGGCGCCATCTTAGGTACAAAGACACATAGGTATGAAATCTTAGGTAAAATGTAGAAAAATAAGGAAATAATGTTAAAAATTCAATATTAAAGTCCTTCATAGAATAAATAGAAAAACAAAGAAATAAAGCTAAAAGTTCAACATTACAGTCATGCTGGGTTGACAATCCTGACAAGGGTTCGATCTCTTCTGTGCTGACCTTGCGCACCCACCCCCCACCCCCCAACACAGATGCCAGGGTACCTGTACCACCACTATACTGTGCTCGATCTCCTCCACTCCCCAATATCGAATTCAACAACTTTAGGGCTTGAGCATCTCCCATATCCTTACCCCAACCCATGGCCTGCTATTACAGACAACCCATTGATAGCCATTAACAGTCCCCGTTAATAGCTATTCACCTTTCCAGCTGGATTGTTATCAATTCTGTGGGATTGTGTTCAAATAACGACCGAAATTGGTGAGTGGTGAAAAGAGCCTCTTTTATTCAGCAATCACAGCATAAATTCAAGGTGGCAACATAATCTAGAAATACAGTTCTTAGAGGAACCCCTTTATACACAATTCTTACATATATTAAAATGCCATTACTGCAGTGTTACATTTTTTATCTATAGTACACAAAGGTTGGAAGGGCTTCTGTCCTGGGAGACAGGAGATGGGTTAAAACATGTGCTAAATGCTGGCTGTTACTTCTGATGGGAATTAAAGTGTCTGTCTGCTTGCATAATCAAAAGGTGTCTTTTAAGTTAGTAAATATTTATAAAAATACAAGGCTGAAATGGTCTAAATAAGTTCGAAATTATACTTAATAAAAGAATAAAGGATATTAAACTGATTACGGCAGCTTGGTTGTGAGATTTAGTTACTCTTTGCCGGTATGAGTTTCATTCATTCATACAATTTCATGGAAGCACTGTTTTGTCAGTTAATTTCTTAAAGGGATAATGGCCCAAATAAAAGGTATTTCACAGGTGCTTACTAATTGGGGAATCTATTCAGGTCAAGGGCGTGGTTGGTATGGGCTGATTAATATTATAATGTTGCGTGGAGACTTAGAGTCATAGAGATGCATAGTATGGGAGCATACCCTTCAGTCCAACTCGTCCATGCCGACCAGATAACCCAACCTAATATAATCCCACCTGCCAGAAGCCGGCCCA
This sequence comes from Chiloscyllium plagiosum, assembly GCF_004010195.1. Lineage (NCBI taxonomy): Eukaryota > Metazoa > Chordata > Chondrichthyes > Orectolobiformes > Hemiscylliidae > Chiloscyllium > Chiloscyllium plagiosum. The sequence goes on from NC_057714.1 coordinate 71,400,143, forward strand.
TATCCCTCCAAACCCTTCCTATTCATATACCCATCCAGATGCCTTTTAAATGTTGCAATTGTACCAGCCTCTGGGCAGCCCATTCCACACGCGCACCACCCTCTGCATGAAAAGGTTGCCCCTTAGGTCTCTTTTATATGTTTCCCCTCTCACCCTAAATCTATACCCTCTAGTTCTGGAATCCCCCACCTCAGGGAAAAGACTTTGTCTATTTATCCTATCTATGCCCCTCATGATTTTATAAACCTCTATAAGGTCACCCCTCAGCCTCCAATGTCCAGGGAAAATAGCCCCAGCCTATTCAACCTCTCCTTATAGCTCAAATCCTCCGACCCTGGCAACATCCTTGTAAATCTTTTCTGAACCCTTTCAAGTTTCACAACATCCTTCCAATAGGAAGAAGACCAGAATTGCATGCAATATTCCAAAATGGCCTAACCAATGTCCTGTAGAGCCGCAACATGACCTCCCAACTCCTGTACTCAGTACTTTGAAAGGAGTATGGTAGAATAAAGGAGAGCATACCAAACACTTTCTTCATTATCCTATCTACCTGCGACTCAACTTTCAAGTAGTTATGAACCTGCACTCCATGATTTCTTTGTTCAGCAACACTCCCTAGGACCTTACCATTAAGTGTATATGTCCTACTAAGATTTGCTTTCCAAAAATGCAGCACCTCGCATTTGTCTAAATTAAACTCCATCTGCCACTCCTCAGCCCATTGGCCCATCTGATCAAGATCCCATTCTAGTCTGAGGTAACCCTCTTCCCTGTCCACTACACCTCCAATTTTGGTGTCACCTACAAACTTACTAACTATACCTCTTATGCTCACATCCAAATCATTTATATAAATGATGAAGAGTACTGGACCCAGCACCAATCCTTGTGATACTCCACTGGTCACAGGCCTCCAGTCCAAAAACAACCCTCCACCACTACCCTCTGTCTTCTACCTTTGAGCCAGTTCTGTATCCAAATGGCTAATTCTCCCTGTATTCCATGAGGTCTAACCTTGCTAACCAGTCTCCCATGGGGAACCTAGTCAAATGCCTTACTGAAGTCCATATTGAGGATGGTATTCTTCTGTATGCTACACTTATTCAGAGGTAAACACTCTTTGTGGCAAGGGCTGATAAGGTGTGAAAATGCAGTCAAGGATTTGAAATGGTTGTCTTGATTAGAAAGGGTTGTTTTAAATTTGGATAGTAAAATATACTACCAAACCACAGTTTTATGAATGAATAAACAAAACCCTGTTGTAGTAAATAAGGTGTTAATAAAGTGTTATGAATGAATGAACAGGAACTCCGTATTAATGAAAATAGCGAGCTGGTGAGTGAGTTATTAAATATACCGTATTATACATTATCTCATAACACAATATCTCACAATTCCTTTGTCTGTCCAACATTCCCTCTCTCTCTCTTCGGGCTCTATCCCCACCTATCATTTATTCCTACACCCCCTCCCTCTAATTTCTCTCCACAGATGCTGCCAGACCTGCTAAGGTTTTCCAGCAATTTCTGTTTTTGTTTCGATCATCCCTGCACTGGGTTTGTTTTTCACCTGCTCTTCTCCGTGTTGGACTCACTCTCTCAATCACCCCGTCTGCATTCTCTCACTATCCCCCCACCCTGGACTCGATCTGCTCAGCACTGCACCAAAGTCAACTCACTCCATCATCACCAACAGCAAGATAACTTGCATCAGATACATTGGACACTTTGAAGCTGCCAATCTCACCACAGAGTGTAAGGAGTTTAATGTAAGAAAAACAAGATGCAAAATAAAGAAGGAAAGTAAAAGCAGACGGGGCAGATAAGCTCCAGGCAGGAGCCTGCACTTTGCGCTATTACTCCATCACCATCTTGAAGCTTGTAATTTTGTAAGATGCCTGTGGGATGGCACAGTTAGATTGAGTGAATTCCCCAGTCACTGAGAGATAGCAGAGAGAAGCTATTGCCATTTAAACCTGCAGAGTGCAGCCGATTATTTAGGTTGCTTCTGCACTCATTCATCGGTTACATCCATTGGTATGAACCTTCAAAGCTAGTTCGGACCAGGCTGGCTGTGATGCTTGGGAGGGCCTGTTCTTCCCATTCCTCAGGAAGAGATCCTAACCTCTTTCCTGACAGCACCTAAATGATCCTGTAAGGAGGCATCTCTGAAAAAAGCAATACAGTCTGCTGCTTTTTCATGGGGCTTGGGAGGGGGAACAGCAAAGGCTGCTTTGAGGTTCCTTGCTTGCAGGTCTTCAAATATGGGCTGGAAACCTCAACCCAGAAAGATCCCACCATATGTGAAAACTTTCTGTTCTCTTAACCCATAAGATTCACCAAGTCATTCACGCTGCATCTTATTCACAAATGAGATGAAAATCACTTTGCAATAGTCCACTGCAGAAATCACAACATTTAGCAAGCTCGGCACTGTCATATAAGGTTCTGGATTAGTGGTGCTGGAAGAGCACAGCAATTCAGGCAGCATCTGAGGACAGGCAAAATCCGAGGACAGGCAAAATCGACGTTTCGGGCAAAAACCCTTCATCAGGAAAGGCTTTTGCCCAAAACGTCGATTTTGCCTGTCCTCGGATTTTGCCTGTCCTCGGATGCTGCCTGAATTGCTGTGCTCTTCCAGCACCACTAATCCAGAATCTGGTTTCCAGCATCTGCAGTCATTGTTTTTACCACTGTCATATAAGGTAATAGTTCTCAAAGAGTTAATGTTAGAGATTGTACTAAGCTCCACCTAATCTGCTGATGTCATAAGAATTTGGGTGGGAAAAAAGACAAAACAAAATAGCATTTTTCAGGGTGTGTATCCTAGTCAACACATAGTCTTAGTAACAAGTGTCTATCTTACTCGAGCAATTTGTACCTGAATTGCCATTTTGCAGTGAACCACATTCTGTTTAAGAGAGGTAATTCTTAATAGAAAAGGATTGCAATGCATAATCAGTCAACATTGTGTGCTTTATCATCAAGGTTACATTTGGCAATCAGATCTCACTTTCCAACCACATAAAACATTCTTCTCTAAATCATCTCATAACTTTTAACAAAAAACTAGATGACTAATCCTCTCAAGGATCTGCACTGCAAATAAAAGGATAAACATTTCTACAAGTAATATGTCAGCATGCAACTACTTTTGAATATTAATACTTTTGAAAGAATCAAAACATCACAGTATTGAAAGTCAATGTTCTTGTATGAAAGCCACACAATTTGAACTCTTTTGTACATAATCCATTTTTGGCATAAAGACTGATGTTTGTTTCTTTGAGTTTATAGTTTCACCTAGCAAATTACATTCATGCACTATAGAACCATTTATATACAAACATGTTGCATTCAACCTACAGAATGCAGAGGGCCAGTCATATTACGTTTGGCATTGTATAACATGACAGGATTAATTTAAGACCTCAGATTAAAGGCACCTCAGGGAGCAGTGATTACAATATCATTGAACTTCTTAACTGGTTAGAAAGGGAGTAGTTTGGGTCTAATACTAACATTTTTAACTTAAACAAGGACAACTACATGAACATGAAAGCTAATCTAGCTGAAGCTAACTGGCTGAATAGACACAGTGGCAGACATTAAAGGGATATTTCAGAATATTCAGAATAATGATATTCTTACTATTTGAAAAATTCAAAAGGAATGACCCATTATCCATAATTAAATAAAGAATCGGGGTAACATCAAATTTAAAGAAAAATAATGTATCTTGTGCAAAGATGAGTGGCAGGTCTGATGATTAGTTAAAACATAAATAAAACACAAAAAAATTGCTGAGAATAACTAAACATTAATCAGAATTAAGAAATTAGAATATGAGATGAAGCTAGCTAGAAATGTAAAAACAGTTAGCGAGCATCTCTACAAAAAGTTAAAAAGGAAAGGAGTCAGTGAAATGAGGGATGGTCATCTAGAGAGAGAATAGGGAATTAATCAAGAATAAACAGTAATGATGAATGAAATAAACAAATATTCTGTTTATGTCATCATAAAAAGGGATAAAAAAGATACTTCAGTAGTAGTTGTAAATCAGGAGACAAAACAGAGAGAGAACTTCTTAAATTACAATCTCTAGGGAAACAATACTAAGCAAATTGATGGACCTGAGGGCTGACAAGTCTCCAGATCCAGAAGAACATCATGTTAGGGTTTTTAAAAGAAGTGGCTAATGAGTTCATAGATACATTGATGTTAATTTTCCAAAGTTCCCTAGATTCAGGAAAGATTCAATCATACTATCGGAAAGATGTTGTGAAACTTGAAAGGGTTCAGAAAAGATTTACAAGGATGTTGCCAGGGTTGGAGGATTTGAGCTATAAGGAGAGGTTGAACAGGCTGGGGCTGTTTTCCCTGGAGCGTCGGAGGCTGAGGAGTGACCTTATAGAGGTTTATAAAATTATGAGGGGCATGGATAGGGTAAATAGGCAAAGTCTTTTCCCTGGGGTCGGGGAGTCCAGAACTAGAGGGCATAGGTTTAGGGTGAGAGGGGAAACATATAAAAGAGACCCAAGGGGCAACCTTTTCATGCAGAAGGTAGTGCGTGTATGGAATGAGTTGCCAGAGGAAATGGTGGAGGCTGGTACAATTGCAACATTTAAGAGACATTTGGATGGGTATATGAATAGCAATGGTTTGGAAAGATATGGGCCGGGTGCTGGCAGGTGGGACTAGATTGGGTTGGGATAGCTGGTCGGCATGGACAGGTTGGATCGAAGGGTCTGTTTCCATGCTATACATCTCTATGACTGTAAAATAGCAAATATAAATCCTCTATTTAAGTAGGAAGGGAAGCAGAAATGTAGAAATGATAGGACAGTTGGCTTGACATCTGTCATGAGGAAGATATTAGATTCGATCATTAAAGAGATGATAGCTACATGCCTAGAAATCTCTAGATAATTGAGAATAGTCAGCCTGACTTCATGAACATGAAATCATGTCTAACCATTTATGAGAGCTCTTTGAAGAGAGGATTCAGGGTAATCCAAGATGGAGGACAGAAAAATTGTAGTTCTAAGAGCTGTGCCTTTTTTGAGGAGTAGTGCACTACAGGTGTACTGCACTTGGATTTTGAGATGGTATTTGATAAGATGTCACATCCAAGTTTACTGTAGAGAATAAAGTTCAAGATGGAGGGGCAACATATTAGCTTGAGTGGACGATTGGCTGGCTGGCAGTAAACAAGAGTTTGCAAGAATGGTTCTTTGTTGGATTAGCAAGATATAATGAGTGGAGTCCCTCACGTGTCTGTGCGGCAGCCCCAACTTTTTAACAATTTGCATGAATAATTTAGAAGAGGGGAACAAAGTTTGAGAGCTAAAATTGCAGATAACACAAACATAAGTATATTTGTGAAGAAACATAAGGAGGTTGTAGAAGGATAAAGATAGATTGGGTAAGTTGGCAAAAAGCTGACAGATGCATTATAACATGGGAAAATGCGAAGTAATTCACATTGGCAGGAACAACAAAAAAAACAGAGTTTTACTTAAATGGAAAAATGTTACAAAAATTCAAGGGGCAGACAGATTTACTTGTTCTGGCTCATGAGTCACAAAAAGTTAATCTGCAAGTACAGCATATAATCAAGAATGCTCATGGGATACTACCCTTTATTATGAAAGGAATTGAACATCAAAGTAAGAACCAAACACAGAAGATGCTGAAATAAACTTACCACTCTAGCAGTATCTGTGGAAGAGAAATAGACTTAACATTTCAAATCCAGGAATAACTTCTGACTAGTTTAAGTTCTGAAGAAGAGTCATGCTGGACTCAAAATGTTAACTGTTTCTCTCTCCACAGATGCTGCCAGGCCTGCAGAGTTTCTCCAACATTTTCTGTTTTTATTTAAGATTTACAGCATTCGCAGTGTTTTGCTTTTATTAAAGTAAGGATGTTATGTCTCAGCTACACAGGACATTGATGAGACTGTATCTCAAACACTGTGTGCAGTTTTGGTCATATTTATTAAAGGAAGGATGTAATTGGATTGGAGATGGCTTAGGGAGAATTACTAGAATAGTACATGAAATGAATTAGTTGACTTCAGAGGATAGGTTGGACAGACCTGGCTTGTTTCTGCTGGAGTTCAGAAGAGTGATGGGTGACCTGATTGAAATATATAAAATCTTAAATAATCTTGATAAGCTCAACATGTAAAGAATGTTTCTTCTAGTGGGTGAGTCCAACATCAGAGAGTACTGTTTTAAAATTACAGGTTACACCTTTATGACTAGGAAGAGGGGAATTGTTTTTCTCTCAGAATATTGTGCAACTTGAAACCCTCTGCCTCAGAGAGCTCTGGAAGCTGGAATATTCTTTTAATACGGAGATGGATAGATTCTTGTTAGTTAGCAGAATCAAATGTTATCGGGGTAGATGAGATGTTTATGTGAGTATGTGAGTTGTTTATAAGAGATTAATAAATTAAATCAAACATATACTTTTTCATTACACTTTTCAGAAGACAACAAGGTTAAGCAAAGTAATTTAACACAACAATCACCCTTCAAGTACTGCAACTGTCTACTGTAGCATCCTGTTGGACTGGGAGACCTATATAGCAATGGTTTCATCTTACTAGGTCAATTCTTACAATCTTTGGATTTTTGGAGACCAGGCAATTAAAGATATGCTTTGGGATCCGTTATAAGTCTGAGTGCACAATTTCATGGGAATTAGCCAGAAAATTTAAACTTCTAGAGGACAATTCTGCCAATCCCTAGCATCCCCCATGAATATCTTCAAGTCTGAGCAAGAGTCGGAGGCTTTGATTAGTCCCATGCTCCTTACCGCAATAGTTATCCAAGACATTTTTAACAGATTATAACCTGGTTTAACATTTCCTGGGTAATTCTGAAACCAATACCTGATCAGCACTCCCCTCTACTAATGAACAACTTTTCTGACCACCTAACCCCTGGTTACCAACCTACTCTCGACCTAATCAATTCTCCCAAGAGGACAACCTTTGAGCACTATGATTACCTCAGGCCTTCTGGCTACACAGTGAACCAACTCCACGACTCTGCATATTGTGGAAATGTTCTCAGCATTGCTGCTGCTCAGAAGGTTCAGGCTACTCTGTATTCATGTATTCTCACAAGTGATGCAATGTTCCCCAAAATCCCTATTTTGTTTTATCCAGAAGAAGTGCTCTTGCACACAAATGAATTTGGTTTGCTCCCCCAACTGTCAAATAACCAGTTTTTCACTAATTAACCACATTTAAAAGGCATCTGGATGGGTATATGAATAGGAAGGGTTTAAAGGGATACGGGCTAAGTCAAGATTAGAGTGGTGCTGGAAAAGCACAGCAGGTTAGGCAGCACCTGAGGAGCAGGGAAATCAACGTTTCGGGCAAAAGCCATTCATCAGGAATGAGGCAGGGGGTCTCCAGGGTGGAGAGATAAATGGGAGGTGGGTGGGGCTGGGGAGAAGTGCAATAGGTGGATGGAAGTGGGGATGAAAGTGATAGGTCAGAGAGGAGGGTGGAGCGGATAGGTGGGAAGGGAGATTGGCAGGTAGGACAGGTCATGGGGATGGTGCTGAGCTGGAAGGTTGGAACTGGGGTAAGGTGGGGGGAGGGGAAAATGAGGAAACTGGTGAAGTCCACATTGATGTCCTCGGGTTGAAGTGTTCCGAGGCGGAAGATGAGGCATTCTTCATCCAGGCGTCGGGTGGTGAAGGAGTGGTGGTG
>NC_057714.1:71408362-71412722 GCF_004010195.1 Chiloscyllium plagiosum
GAGGAAACCGGAGCACCCGGAGGAAACCCACGCAGACACGGGGAGAACGTGCAAACTCCACACAGTCAGTCGCCTGAGGCGGGAATTGAACCCGGGCCTCTGGCGCTGCGAGGCAGCAGTGCTAACCACTGTGCCACCGTGCCGAAGACAGAACAGTGTGCACTGGAACAGGCCCTTCATGTCCATGCTGACTCTAGCAGATCCTGAATACTGTATTGTCAAATGCTTCGCAATTGAAGCTTTCATTTTGATTTTTTCCCTGCAGGCTGACTGGTCTATAGTTCACAATTTTATATCTACCTCCCTTTTCCATTGGATTGCTTACACTACCGAGCCCCCAATCTGTGTAAATTATTGCAGAGCTTATAGAATCTTGGAACATGACCATCACTGAACCCACTATAGGCAAGCATCATTAAGGGCAATATTGATCACCAAAGATGAGCAAAAGGTTAGGAAGAGAGGGAAGGGGCTAAATTAAAATGGAGTTTGAAGGGACCTGATTACCTTCCATTTACCACTTGTCATTCTACATACCTGAGCAAGATAAAGCATGAGAACTCTCCTGCTCCTCAGATACTGCCTCAGATTTCTCGCACCACACTCTTCATCTATATACCTGCGCAGTTACAGATCATGTTTAATCTTTTTTCATTGATTATTTCCTTTATTTTTGAGATCTGATTTCTGTCTAAGCTCTCCAATGTTTACAACCTTCCTTTTGTGTTTTCTACCATCTGTAAATCTCTCGTTGAAATTCTTCCAATTAAAGACTGAGTCTGTTTTAATAAATATAATAATGGCATTTTAAAAAGTAGTCTCTCATTGTTGAAGATCTGAAGCCTATTGCCAAGCATCACACAGTACTTGGACTATGTACTACCTACTATTTGTATGTTGGAAAACAGAAGTTAGTTTATTTTTCAAAGTTTGTGAGAAGATTTGTAGCTCGGGTGCTCATTGTTGTGGTTCTGTTCGCCGAGCTGGGAATTTGTGTTGCAGACGTTTCGTCCCCTGTCTAGGTGACATCCTCAGTGCTTGGGAGCCTCCTCTGAAGCGCTTCTGTGATGTTTCCTCCGGCATTTATAGTGGTTTGTTTCTGTCGCTTCCGGTTGTCAGTTCCAGCTGTCCATTGCAGTGGCCGGTATATTGGTCCAGGTCGATGTGTTTGTTGATAGAATCTGTGGATGAGTGCCATACCTCTAGGAATTCCTTGGCTGTTCTCTGTTTGGCTTGTCCTATAATAGTAGTGTTGTCCCAGTCGAATTCATGTTGCTTGTCATCCGCTAGTAAGGATAGCTGGCCGTGTCATTTCATGGCTCGTTTGTCCTAACAGGACAGCTAACGATCCACATCCATGAACACAAACTAGCCACGAAACGACACGACCAGCTATCCTTAGTAGCCACACATGTGGATGACAAGCAACATGAGTTCGACAGATTCAATCAATAAGCACATCGACCCAGACCCAATATACCGGCCACTGCAGCAGACAGCTGGAACTGACAACCAGAAGCGGCAGAGACAAACCACTGTAAATGCCGGAGGAAACATCACAGAAGCTTAGTTTATTTTTGTGTAATAAACTATATATTAACTTGGGTATGGGAACTGTTTGGAGAAATTTACTTGGGATCCCACAGATAACTTTGCTAAACCCGTAACTAATTTTCTTTATCTAGATGCATCATCACAAGTGTGATGTCTTGGTACTGAATATGTGCATAAATACTAACTATATAGTGTGCAGCATTTACTATTGAACTTTAAAGCTATAAATGAAAGAATTTCTCAAAACGTAATGAATATAGCATAAGAAATACTAATCTTGCCTGATCATTATTAGAAAATTAAGAAATGCTTCTTGAACTGGCATCTTACTGCACAGAGCTTAGAAAGGTTTAAAGAATCTGCATTTAGGTGTCAGAAAATGAGATGCAAATATTGCATAACTAATCACATGCTCCAACAATTTTTACTCGGTGGGCGGTTGAACTAAGGGACTGCTTGTAAAGCATTTTCTTAAGTATTTCACAGTGACACTAAGCTCACTTCCATGCATTTTTATTAAGTTAAGACAAATTCCTATTGATTGTGACTCTGATATTTATATTATTGAGAAGTTACATCTTAATGACTTCTCAAAAGCTGGTTTTGTTAATGCAGCATCCAGTCAATATTCCTCTTTGCAATGCAATCAAAGGCATAAACAGTGCCACAGAGATATAAATGGAATGAAGTCAATGGTCTGAAATAAGTCAATTGTACACAGATTTGTTGGATTGATGTCTTGATTGTTTCCAGACTTCATGCAATGTCCTCTCTAAACTCTGCAAAGGGACGATGTAGTTATGTTGATGAACGGTTTCTTTTTGGTTTCTTGGAGTCAACAATTGCTGGGTAAGTTTACAAATGCTACCCATCACATATGTCTGGTCAAACAACAGGCTGGAAACTTATAGGATGGATGGATGGATGGAGAGACAGACAGACAGACAGACAGGCAGAGAGAGCTCACTTAGTAACCTTTTCCAACTGCATCTCATCTTCTTCAGTTCTGATCTGGAAAAAAGCAGTTTCTTAAAACACAACAACAAAAGGTCTTATTGGCTTATCTCATGATTCCCCTCACAAACTGACCACTTATCTACAGACAAGTGTCATGTCCATTGTTCTTTTTCCTCCTCGAGATGGGTACTCCCTAAGACCACCCTATCTCATTCTGAGGAAGGAGCACCTGGACCAAGCTGAAGTTGTGCCACCTCCCTGTCACTATGCCCTTTGTCCTGGGAACAATGGGTGTGGCAATGGAGTGCAGGTTTGTGAACAACTCTGGCAGTCCCTGGGTGCTGGACCTGGCTGTCCATGGCAGTTGCCAATCTGTCCATGGAAGCAGACAGACCATCGCACAATTGACTGCATTGCTGCAGCCTCTGGGCAATGAGGGAGTACCGTTGTGTCCCTGATGCCTGTCAGTCACTGTTATTCCTCCCTATGAATGTGAATGAATTCTCTGATTGCTGATACAACAGGGCCCCCTCTAGCCTTTCTCCAGTGGTCCTCCTACAACAGGCTGCAACTTTTCTTCCCCAGTTCACTGTGCAGTGAGGTTTTCACCAGCTGGTTTTCCCACACCCTCCATGCCTAACATTCCCACTGAGATGTCTGTATCTGAGCTGGTGGGGACCACATGGGGCAGCCTTGCTAATTCTTCCTCTGAGGATCAGAGTACTTTTGGCCTCAGAAATTCAGGAGATGCTGTCTGGGGGAGTGGGGCATCTCTCCACAGACGTAGGCTGGATGCACCTGCAAGATATGAGAGAGAGAGAGAGATAGCATCATAGCCTGGTTAGAAGTGATGTGCAATGAATGACATTAACAGCATGGTTAATGAGAGTGTGGCAGCCACATGCAGAATAGTACTTACATATTTGGCAGGACTCGGATATCCACATAGGCTTCTCCTATGAGGCAAGGAATATCTCCTAGTATGGGGTGAGGAGCTGAATGTCAGACAGATATCGCCAAACTCCACCCATCGTGGCTCTGCCCTGTTACAGGCTGCCTTCTCCTGTAATCATAGAAAGTTGGGGGTTGGGTGGGGGGAGAATGAGTGAGATGGCATTGGGTATAACCACTGTTAGTGTTGGTGCACATGGGGGAGATGTGTGGAAATGTTTTGAGGGACTGTGGAGTTTGCGCAAACGGTATGCAGGGTTAGTGCTGATGAAGGTTAGAGGAGAGAATGGAAAGAGAAAGTGAGGGAAGGGAAAATGTTGGAGATGATGGTGACAGTTGCAGAATGTGAGCCTTGGAAGGAGGTGGCTGCATTGGCAGAGAGGGAGCCTTGGAGTGAGGTGGCAAGGAATCTGGCACTTACCCTAGTGGAGCAGAGAGGGTCACTGACCTTCCTACAAGACTGCTGGTCATTCCTCTGCATCTGGAAGCAGCACTGACTCAGCTAGGACCAGACTGGCAGTGTGGCCTGGTGCAACCTCCTCAGCTAGTCCTTTAGGAAGGAGTCATCTCTTCTTTGTAAACCACAGCCCATCCTCCAGGGCCCCATTAGAGAATTGCAGTGCCATCTTACTCACCTAAGTAACCTTCTGACTCTGCCCTTTGACAAACAGAGCAGTTGCAGAATGCCAGATTCTGGATTAGTGGTGCTGGAAGAGCACAGCAGTTCAGGCAATATCCAAGGAGCAGTAAAATCGACATTTCAGGTAAAAGCTCTTCATTAGGAATACAGGCAAAGAGCCTGAAGGGTGGAGAGATAAGTGAGAGGAGGGTGGGGGTGGGGAGAAAGTAGCATAGAGTACAATAGGTGAGTGGGGGAGAGGATGAAGGTGATAGGTCA
>NC_057714.1:71413021-71523853 GCF_004010195.1 Chiloscyllium plagiosum
GCCCTTGTCCCCAGAACTTGTCCTACCTGCCTATCTTCTTTTCCACCTATCGACTCCACCCTCCTCCCCTGACCTATCACCTTCATCCCCTCCCCCACTCACCTATTGTACTCTTTGTTACTTTCTCCCCACACCCCCCCTCCTCTCACTTATCTCTCTATCCTTCAGGCACTCTGCCTGTATTCCTGATGAAGGGCTTTTGCCCGAAACGGCGATTTTACTTCTCTTCGGATGCTGCCTGAACTGCTGTGCTCTTCAAGCACCACTAATCCAAAATATGGTTTTCAGCATCTGCAGTCATTGTTTTTACCTACCTTGCAGAATGCCAGTCAGTTTTCAGGTGCACAGCAGGATTTTAAAGATGGTGCAAGTGCAGGGGATGCCTGTCTTTGGGTGGATATCCACAAGCAGCAAGTTGTTCCAGGAACTGGGCATGGTAAGGTAGGATGGAAATTGGCTGGGATAAAGCTCATAGGAACAGAGTAGGAAATTAATACAGTGAGATACAGTGAGAAAAAGTGTTGGGTCTCCCAGAAAAAAACCTCTCTTAAAAACTCATTGCAGCTTAGATTAGCTAAAAAGTACAATTCAGCCCTTTATTTATCTTTCATGCAAGTCTTAAATGTCTATGTGTTCATTTGAACAACATCAAGAGATTTGAATTGGATCAAACACTTTTTCAATTGGATTTTTATTGACTCTGAATGACAGTCTAATTTTTAAAAAGAAGTTTCAAGAACATTTCAAAGACTTTCCAGTGTCGTCAGAAGGCTCACTGGCTCAGAATCAAGTGGATGGTGAAAGAGTGGGTATAAAGATATGCAGGAGGCTTGTAAGGAGCATTGGTGGTACAAAGAGGGAATGGGTGGTGTGAGGGGGTGTATGAGTTATATAAGGGGCATATGGATAGGTAGGAATTAAAGGGGTGATGGTTATGACGTCTTACAACCATGTTCCGAACTGGGCCAATGTCCTTGTAGAGGAAGACAGGACTCGTTACATGCATGGCTTAGCACCTAGTGTTACATCAGGCCTGCTCCAGAAGGTGGCTGGCCCATTGTCCAGTTTATCCCATTGGATGAATATGCAGGTAGTGCACATTGCCATGGTGGATGTGGGATTGCAGTGTCAGGAGTACCCCTGATGTTTGATTCCCATGATGTACAAAAACCTATGATTCTAATTGGCCAAAACAGAATCAGTGCAAGTGTATACAATGGGAGCTATGGGGGAAGGATGCAATATTTTGTTTGAGAACATTATCAATCTCCTCTGCTGTAAAGAAAACAACCCCAATGGGACAAATTTCTCTTCATAACTGAAACTCTGTAGTTCATTCAACATCCTGGTGAACCTCCTCTCCAATATTCATATGGTTTCACGAACTGCACACAGTACTTTAATTGTGTCCTAACCAACATTTTATACAGTTCCAGCATAGCACACCCTGCTTTTAAATTCTGTACTTTGACTAATAAAGGCAAGTATACCATATGTCTTTTTAACTGCTTTACCCACATGACCTGATACCTTAAGGGATTGGTGTACATGTACAACAAGGTCCCTCTGATCCTTGGTGCTTTCCAGGGTTCTACCAGTCATTATGCCTTATTTGTCCTTCTCAAGTCTATTACTTCACATTTATCTGGATTGAATTCCCTTTGTCACTGATCAGCCTATCTGACCAGCATGTTTATATCTGCTTATTGTCTAAGGCTATCCTCACATTTTACCACCCCACCAATTTTTATATCATCTCCAAATTTACTAATCAACCCTCCTACATTCAGTGACAATGGTTCAATATATTGAAATGGTCGATGATTGAATCCAGACTTCTATGATTCCAATGCTGTGATGATATTAAAGCAACAGGCTGATGAAGTCAGGGTACACTGCAAAGATAGACAGTAGAACGGTCTGTGGCTGGGTGGCAATTTGTCTTCCAGGCATGTTGGGGTAGGGATATATTTCTGCATCCTATGCATCTTGGATATGCTGTGTCCTTGTGAAAAAAAAATTCTTTTCAGAGGCATTTGAAAAAATGCTTTTCAATCTTACAGGTTGGGTTGGTCCCAGAGGAAACATATTGTAATAGTACAATCTGAGCTTCTTTATTATTCTGGTCAATTCTGGGTTGGTGCCTCAGCCAAGCCTCTGAAAGGTCGTGGAGTACAGGATCCACCATCTTCCAACATTTCCTCCTCCTCCTCCCAGAAAATGTGCTTCTCCTCTTCATCTTCCTCTTAAAAGTTCACACCTCTCTGGAATATCATAATATGAAAAGCACGACACATCACTCACCGCCAAGTGAAAACCCCCGTGGGAGAATTCTGGAGGGTACCCACCAACCAATCAAAGCAATGGAATCGTGATTTCAGGAATCAGAAGACCTGCTGAATGCTTCTTTGTGCTGGGATCACAGCAGTGCTTCCCATGTACATTGAATAACCTTAGTCCCCTAGCACTATCTGCACATTCTTTCTGGTGGCAAGATAGGCTGTAGCACTTAACAATTGCTTAAAAGTGAAGGTATCATTGTAGTTGCCAGCAAATTACGCCAATACCTGCAGAAGACATTTGTGGTGGTCACACACTAGCTGAGCATTGAGGCAGTGTACCTCCTTCCTATTCACAGTTAGCAACACCTTCAGATCAGTCCATAGCTGGTCTGTCAGATGCTCGATGGCAACATGGCTGCAAGTGATGAATCTCTGCACCTGAGGAAATTCCATGATGGTGTAAAACTCATAGGCTTTTAAATCTGAATAGGCACATCAGTCAGGAACTCAATGGACTCTGCTACTCCTAAAACACCATCTGTCACTTTCCTGAAGTCAGCATCACTTGAACAATACAGCTCAGAACCACAGCTGCACCTTGAGACAACTCAGACACAAAGATTGGTGCCAATCTCAACATAATAGCTGCAGATGGTCCATACTCCAACAACCAGCAAGGCCTGAAGCACTCCAGCAGGAGGGTTCACATGTTAGCATGCCTCCAAAATTACTAAAGCTCCACCATGTCACAAAAACTGCTTCTGTGGTGGCAGACCCTATATTGAACATATCATTTCATGCCCTCCTTGCCTCTGTGCATTAGCTTTGCATACCTCAACAAAGGGGCATTTGGAGCAAATCCTCCTCATGAATGTCCCTCACAAAGGGGTTTACACATTGCCAGTCCGTGCTCACTCAATCCCATGTCCAAGGATGAGCTTACTTGTTCCATTTTGATGGCTGACTGGACTTTTTGCTCTTCCTCATTAATCCCGACAGATGTACTTGCTCACAACTGCCACAAACCATACCTTTAACTCTCTGCATGCTGTCTTCACAGAATGCCCACTATGTGCCAAAGCATGAAGCTCTCTCTGATCCATACTCTTTGCATTCATTGTTTGGAATTACTCCTGCCTCCATAACTGGCTGCCCACAACAATGTTGCCTCCTCTCAATGAAATGGGAGCATTAGCAACCCTGCCCACTTCCCCTTATCATATCTCATTCTGCCCTTCAAAAAGCTCTCATTTGGCACATTTGCATCAAATGGTGATCCACAGGTTTTTAGCAGGTACTTATTGCATACTATACAACAGCACTGCTAAATTTCCAGGAATCGGGTCCACATCAGGAAAGAGTCCTATTAGTTGATGATATGCCCACCTTCAGTCCCATTCTACTGCATCTTGAAAATACCATGCAATATTTTAAACAACCCAAAACCTTCCACTTCTTTTAGCTATGTTTCAGACCTATTGTTTCCATTCTCAACCATGAAGATCTGTCACTCATTAATAAATGCATCTTTATTGTTTCTCAATTCATTTAGCATGAATAGTTTTCATTGAATGCCTTCAATTTTAACATGATTGAAGCAGCAATGTAGAAAATAAGTACAGATTATAACTAGACAGAATATACAGCTCTCTCTTCAGTATCTTGTTATTTGCAAATTGTATGCTGGAAGAGAATTATTTTCTTTCACTTGAGAACTCAAGAAGTGAGAATCAAAATTCTGTATTAATTTAAACCCTTGACAGGGCCTGCTGAAAAATATGCTTTCTCACATAAAGCGGAATCATGTCTTTGTCCTTACTAGCACACTTGGATTTATTCAGCATACAAGATAAAAGTAACTGCTGCTGTTCAGAGCTGACTGCCTGAGATTCTATCCACCTCAATCTATATTGCCTTTCTCAAGCTCAAAGATCCACCTCAGCTGCTTCAAAGTGATACATAAATATATTAAATTATGTTAGTATACAATGTTTTCTAACATTTCTAGTTGGAACAAATCTTAATATGACAAGAAAAAAGTTACCATAGGTTTTGAAAGTATCAATTTGCAATACAGTAAAACGATATCTAATCATTGCACCTTACAGTTATTGGTTGACTGCATTTCACTTAGATTGCAGCTCGTTTCTATGACTGATAAATCTTATATTGTTCTGCAGTTTCCTGTCAGCAGACAACTGAACATTATTTTTAGCATTGCTTACTATTAGGTCTCATTCTCTATTGCAGTTTCTTACACCATTACCTTATTTGATCTGTTTTTCTTTTGGCATTTTCCCTCAAAGGCCTATCACACTTGATTTTTGTGTTAAACTTAGTAATTGCTCAGTGCCACAAAACTGTGGATTAATCTTGGTTCATTTTAATTTGATAACATTTAAAACAAAATTGGAACTTCGAATTAACAGATAAAACAACAAGATTTTGAGGTGTCTACGGTAACAAACGGTATCCACAAAGGGCCCAGGCTTGTCCCTTGTGTCTGAAGCCTGTCCAGTTCTCCAAATTGCTGCAGCTAGAAGAACCTACCACTGGCTGAATGTCCTAGAATAGACTGGGATCCCTGAAGCCAGCATCATCTATAAAACAACAATGTGTATCTGGCCAAGCCCTGGTACTCTGGATTCTGGATGGCAGACAAAAGGATATTGGTGCCCTTGGGTCATCAGGGTCCTGATAGGTGATGTACAGGAGAGAAGTCTTCTTCCCCAAGGGCTGCCAGAGCAGACCATGATACTAGACCCTACCAGCTTGGTCTGAGGTCATATACAGGTCATTGTGATAATCACTATTTGGAGGAATGCCTAGTAATGCAAGAAGAGGGTAACTGACCTATTCCTGTCTGTCTGGGTAAATGCCAGCAAACCTCATGCTCACTTGGTCTTGGCAACCTCCCACCTCCTGCTCTAACACTCCCACTTCTGCAAGCAGCATCTCACTTGCTCTGGCCCACCCAGCACACTCAGATTACTGAACCTTCATTTCTTCTGCACTGTATACTCGACACACCTCACCAATATACCCCCAACTGTACCAGCCACAATATATTGGAAACCAAAAGGTATTTCATTCAAGTACTCCCTTTCTTTCCTTACAGGGAAAAATGGCACACAAAAGGCAGGATTGATGATGGAGTGTCCAATGTTTGGTTCCTCACCTCCTACAAGGACCAGGAAAGGTCCTGAGGCGATACAGAGATATCCATGTCTTGACAAGGAAGCTCATTGTAATACAACCCTCACATTAACCCCACTGTCAAAGTGTCTCAATCTGCTACCACTTTTAAATTCGGTTATGTTGCTTTCTCTCTTTTGTGCTTTTAGGTACCAGCAGGCAGTCCACTTTGTCCATTGTCAAGAAGGCATCCCACAGGACATCCTTGTCAACATATCTAAGGAAGAGAGTATTAAAACCTCTGAGAAAGCACTGGCAAAGCTGCCTCCTGAACCCCTACCAATTCAGATACTGACACCTTGGTGGGCAATTTATCCAGATTAGAGTCAGTTGCACTGGCTGGCGAGCACTTCACTGCCACATATCAGGTGCTCATCGAGGAACAGAATGCCCCAGGGCACTGGCACTTACAGCACCAACATCCTGCTCATTTCCAGCTAGATGAGAATCTCAAGGACTTCATACTTATGCACATGCAGACATTGGAGCAGCAGGAAGGTTTGTAGGGCTGTTCACCACCATTGTGCAATAGTTGCAAGAATACAGAAACACTAAGGGAACTCAGATACCTCCAGCATTTGACTGTATGGCTGCCTCCATGGATACATTGGTGGTTTCCATGGACAGCAAGGTTCATCAGCCTCAGTGTCCATTGTACATAGGCCCAGGCCTGCGCTCTATCACCAGCCACTGATCCCCATCGCCATCAACAAAGCAACAGTGGGTGAGGGATCAGACCTCACATCAGGTACCTCTTCCTCACAAGGAAACAGGCCAGATCCAGGAGACAAGCTGCGTGACTTCATGTAGCATTAAACATCAAAGCATTATAGCAGTACTACAAGCATTTAAGATCTGGCTCAGGGCCAAAATGAAAAAAGCAAGATAAGTCAAGGCAAGACAGGATTCCATTCCATCCCCTGTCTCTGCATGTGACTGAGTATGAAGTGTGTGTGTGTGTGCATTTAAATGAGACAGTCTTCCTGTCCATGTTCATTATGAGTGAATGATATTGTCTGTGAGTCAAATCTAATGTTGAACTTGTCTTTTTGTGCTCCCTTGCAGCCGTAACATTGTATTCCTTGCTCTGTTCTATCGCCCTATGATCTTTGTATGTTATGATCTGCCTGTACTGCATGCAAAACAAACTTTTCACTGTACCTAGGTACACGTGACAATAATAAATTAAATCAAATCAGGTTGGTGAGAGCATGTATGTGTGCATGCATATGTGTGTGTGCATGCAGGTGAGGCTGTCTTTCTATCTGAGTGTCTGTGATTGTGTGAGACTATGTTTGTATGTGTGAGTGAGTAAAACTATCTGGAAGTATGAGTGAGTGAGACTGTCTTTCTACTGTACGTCTGTGTGAGTGAGGTTGTGTGCGTAATAGTGAGAAACATTGATTGTCAAATTTGAAGATATACATTTTGAGGGGAAATCAGAAAAGCAGAACATTACTTAAGAAGTGGTACATTGGGAGATGTGCAAAGGGATCTGGGTGACAATGTACAGACAATGGAAATAGACAGGTAGGTGCAGCAAGCAAGTAGGAAGGCAAATATAATATTGATCTTCACTGCAATAGGGTTACTGCAGTTACACAGGGCCTTGGTGAGAACACACTGGAGTATTGTGTTCAGTTTTGGTCTCCCTACCTAAGGGAGAATATACCTGCCATAGACGTAGTGCAGCAAAGTTTCATTAGATGGAAAAAAAACTGCAAGAACTGCAGATGCTGTAAATCAGAAACAAAAATAGAAATTGCTGGGGAAGGTCAGCAAATCTCTCTGCAGATGCTCCCAGACCTGCTGAACTTTTCCAGCAATTTCTGCTTTTGTTTCATTAGGATTATAGTGGTGATGCCAGGACTGTTGTGTGGGGAGAGATTGGTTCAAAAGGGCCTATATTTACAAGCGTTTTAAAAGAATGAGGGGGTTTCCAATTGAAACGTATAGATTACTAACTCAACCAGACAGGCTAGATGCAGTATGGTTATTTTCCCTGGTTGAGGAATCTAGGACCAGAGAATACTTAGTCTCAGAATGTAGGGTAGACCTTTTATGGCTGAGATGAAGAAATATTTCTTCACTCCAAAGATGGAGAACCTGTCAAAACCTCTTGCGCAGAAGAGTGTGGAGGTTAAAGATAGGTGGAAAGGCGGACAGTGTGGTAGAAGTGAGGAGGCTGCAGAAGGATTTGGACAGGCTGGGAGAGTGGGTCAAGAAGTGGCAGACAGAATACGTCATGGGAAAGAGTAAGCTTTAATGACATTCCCAGCACTTTAATAGGAAGAATAAAGGCATAGACTATTTTCTAAATTGGGAAAGAACTCAGAAATCTGAAACACAAGGGGACTTAGGAGTTGTAGTTCAGAATTCTCTTAAGGTTAACATGAGATTCAGTTGGCAGTTAGGAAGGCAAATGCAAAGTTAGCATTCATTTAAAAGGGGCTAGAATACAAAAGCACTTTAGAACTGGGATGAGGAGGAATTTCTTCAGTCAGAGGGTGGTGAATCTGTGGAACTGGTGCCACAGAGAGTTGAGGAGGCCAAGTCACTGAGTGTATTTAAGTCAGACATAGACAAATTCTCAATTGGTAAGGCGATAAAAGGATTACAGGGATAGGTAGGGGAATGTTGATTAGGATAGTCAACATAGTTTTATGAAGGGTAGGTGGTGCCTCACAAACCTCATTAAGTTCTTTGAGAAGGTGACCAAACAGGTGGATGAGGGTAATGCCATTGATGTGATGTATATAGATTTCAGTAAAGCATTTGGTAAGGTTCCCCATGGTAGGCTACTGCACAAAATATGGAGGCATGGGGTTGAGCGCTTTGGATAAGAAATTGGCTCGCTGAAAGAACACAGAGGGTGGTGGTTGATGAGAAATGTTTGTCCTGGCTTTCAGGTACTAGTGGTGTATCTCAAGAATCTGTTCTGTGTCCACTTCTGTTTGTCATTTTTATAAACGACCTGAATGAGGCTGTAAAAGGATGGGTGAGCAAATTTATAGACAACACTAAGGTTGGTACAGTGTGGATAGTGCCGAAGGATATTGTAGGTTACAGGGGGACACAGATAAGCTGCAGAGCTGGGCTGAGAAGTGTCAAATGGACTTTAATGCAGAAAAGTGTGAGGTGATTCACTTTGGAAGGAGTAGCAGGAATGCAGAGTACTAGGTGAATGGTAAGATTCTTGGTAGTGTAGATGAGCAGAGAGATTTCTGTGTCCATGTACATAGATCCCTCAAAGTTGCCACCCAGGTTAGTAGGGCTGTTAAGAAGGTATACAGTGTGTTAGCTTTTATTAGTAGAAGGAATGAGTTTCAGAGCCATGAGATCATTGCTGTAGCTGTACAAAACCCTGGTGCGGCCGCACTTGGAGTATTGCGTGCAGTTCTGGTCAGCACAGAATAAGAAGAATGTGGAAACTTTGGAAAGGGTTCAGAAGAGATTTACTAGGATGTTGCCTGATATCAAGAGAAGGTCTTATGAGGAATGTGAGGCTGTTTTTGTTAGAGAGAAGAAGGTTGAGAGGTGATTTAATTGAGACATAAAAGATAATCAGAGAGTTAGCTAAGGTGGACAGTGAGAGCCTTTTTCCTTGGATGGTGATGGATAGCATGAGAGGGCATTGTTTCAAACTGAAGGTTGATAGATATGGGACAGATATCAGAGGTATTTTCTTTACTCAGAGAGTAGTAGAGGTGTGGAATGCACTGCCTGCAACAGTTGTAGACTTGCCAACTTTATGGGCATTTAAGTGGACATTGGATAGGCTTATGGACGAGAATGGAATAGGGTAGGTTAGGTGGGCTTCAGATTCGTTTCACAGGGCGGTGCAACATCAAGGGCCGAAGGGCCTGTACTGCATTGTAATGTTCTAGGTTCTATGTTCTAATGTAGTTGAGAAGCATATCAGCCACGATTGAATGGCAAAGCAGCCTTGATGGGCCAAATGCTGTTGGCCATTGTTCTGCTCCAATGTCTTATGGTCTTATGGGTAAACCACTGAATATATTTAAGAAAAACATGGATACGTTTTTTTAAATTTTAAAGGCATCGAGGGTTTTAAAGGATAAAGCGAAAATATGGCATTGAGACAGAGGATTAGCCATGATCATAATGAAAGTTAGAGCTGGCTCAAAGACCCAAGATGCCCTCAGCCAGGCCAGGAGCATGTGATGGTAAAGCCTCACTTAGTAAGAGAGTCAGAGAAGAGTATGGCAGAAGCTGAACATCTAAATGAGGGAAGCAGTGCTCCAGAGAAAGTAGGCAGGTTAGTGGGAATCTCAAAAAGGAAGGGAATATGTTCCATAGTATACACCAATGAAGGAGACTAACAGAGATATGCCAGTGAGGTAAAACAGTGTCAGCTTTGATTTCAAAGAGCAAAAGCAAAGTTTCAAATGTGTTCTAGTCCCATGGGCTAATGTAAATCAGAGAGAGGTGCAAGATATAAGTCCATTTGCCAAACAGGGGACAAGACTCAGATTACCATCCACCAACATCCTAGAGACCAAATCTGTAAAAAAAAAGCTTGAACCATATACACAGATTACAGAAGTTGGCAGTGAAGAGTTAAAACTCAGAAGCAATACAGCTCTGAGATCAATTCTACTTACCCACAACAAAACAAGTTTTAAACATAATCTAGGATGAAAAGAATGAGTGCGGAATGTGTGTTTGCCATTGTCATATTCTTACAAGGTTAGCTCATATTGACCTTTCAAAGGAATGCTCACTGAAATCACAAGGGAGAGATTTTGATTGTGTCCGTTTTTCATGTGCGGAGATGTCACAATAGTGGGCAAATGTGTACTGTCAAAGTAGAACTTCCATCATTTGATTTTAATACCTGAGACCTTCATGGATTAAGATAAAAGGAAGGAACATGGTTGTAACACGACTGCATTGATCATCTGATCCACAGATTGAGGCAAGTTCAGGAAACAAATGTGGGATAAACAAAAATGGCTGGACTGAAATTACCATTTTATCTATTGAAACCTGTCAACTGAATCAAGCATCAAGAAACCCACATTCATTGTTTTAATTTCCACTCCTATGAAACGTTGCACACGTTGAACAGGAAAAGGTTGCCTGTAACTATCCAGTTTGGAAAAGCACTGGAGCCAGATCCAACAATACATAAATTACCCATACTTCAATAGTAGTTTGGCAGAACAGCAAACACCAAAGAGACAGGAAATTTAATCTCCCGTTTCCTTCTCATCATCTCATAAACTAGCACCACGATAAACCAAATCAGGAAACGTGCACGACTGAGAACACAAGTGATCAACAAATTCTGCTACGAGTCATTAAACAAGATATAAACTACCGTATATACTCATGTAAAAGTCAATCACATTTATAAGTTGACCATTTATTTTTGGCCAAAAAATCTTGTTTTTTCCATATATCCCCTGTAAAAGTCGATCCTACTATATCACATTATAAACCTCTTACAAAGGAAAACTGCATGTTCCTATGACCTCAGTTAAAGGAAATTGCATTCATTCATTCATACTGGTAACTCTACTCATCACTCTTTGTTTACTATATTGCATCTCTATTCATTCATTCATTCATTTATAACTCTACATAGCCCATTTGGTTTACTACAGTGCGTTTTAATTCATTCAGTCATTCAGACCGGGACTAAGTCTATCGGTACTTTTTATACTTTGTTCACTATACATCCAAAAGTTAATTTCATTAAAATGTTAATCACTTTAATTGTGCCATTATATCTGAATAGAAGTGAGATATATTAGCTACATATATCTTTAATTCTTTGATAAATTTGTTAATGTTGCTGAAGTTCATAATTTAAAAGAGTACATGGGAAGGAAATGGAAGAATTTGGTGGGAACACTCAAGGCGCTTACACATTCAGAATTTAATAAATGTTTCATTTTAAGTGTGCCATTATACCAGGCCAGGATGATGTTGAACGGTGCGATTTTGCGGCATTTCAATGAATCTTTGACATGTTAAATTTTCGAACCAGTATGTACAAATAAGATTTACTACTAGTAATTCATTCTTATTTCTCTTGCTTTTATCCGGTAATTACCTTTACCGTAATTCATTGTGTTTTTCCCCTTTATCTGAGATTATTTGAGTGATCAAATCAACTTCTGCTAATAATACAGTATTTCAAACTACAGCGTGAATTTCAACCCCTCAAAACTGGTGCCAGTGTAACAGTCAACTCTATAAATGGAACCTTTAAAAGTAGTCTAAAAAATTTGACTTTTACATGCGTGTATACAGTAAACAGATGTGGTCTATGGTAAAAACAAGGACTGCAGATGCTGGAAACCAGAGTCTAGATTAGAATGGGGCTGGAAAAGCACAGCAGGTCAGGCAGCATCCGGGGAGCAGGAATGCTCGGGCAAAAGCCCTATTCCTGATGAAGGGCTTTTGCCTGAAACGTTGATGTTCCTGCTCCTGGGATGCTGCCTGACCTGCTGTGCTTTTCCAGCACCATTCTAATCTAGCTATGATCTATGATTCAGCAAAAACAACCGAAGGCCTCTTAGATCTTTTAACTGCACAATCTTCTTTTTATGGCAGTCTACTCTCCATTTTTTAAAAATTTATACCTCTGCAGTGTATGTTTAGTGCCATGTTTTTGTTGCTTTCTCTTGAGGGTAGTAATGAAGAAAATTCCTCTTTCTTTCTCTCGAGACAATCGCGTAATCGGCTGCTTATGGTATGGTGGCATGTTAAAAAGAGCTACAATTTTCAGAAGCTTCACAACACCTGAATGATATCAGTGAATTTGTTGTGAAAACATGGTGCGATCTGAAAAAGGAGACTTTCAATGTGGAGAAATAAAATTCCAACTTACCACTCAAGGGTTTAATACCAACACAAACATTTTGCTAGTGAATGGTGAGGGACCTACTTGCATCCATTAACTTCGCATTATTATCTAATCCCACCTCATTTATTTGCAGTTCACTATTTTAACAGGAAGTGGAGTGAATCTGGAAGGCAACAACTCCTGACATGAAAGTCTGAAAGGGTACTCAGTAGCTCCAGCTCACCAATTAATTCCCTAGGCCTCATCTTGACTTCATTACTTCAATATTGCAGTTTGAAATGCACCAACGCTTTTCATTGCAATTAGAAAAGAATAGCAAATAGCACCTCCTTAATGACAACCCTCAACACCAGTGCCCCACAAGGCTGCATATGCAGCCCTTTAATGTACATCCTGTACATGACTGTGTGGCCAAATTTCATCCTAACTCCATCTGCCAGTTTCGCTGATAATACCGCTGTTGTAGGCTGGATCTCAAGCTAAGACAAGACAGAACACAGGAAAGAGATAGAGTGCTTGTTAGCATGGTGTAATGATAACAATTTCTTCCTCAATGTCAGCAAAACAAAAGAGGTGGTCTTGACCTCAGGAAGCAAGGTGGAGGGCATGCCTTATCTACATAGGGAGCTGAGGTGGAGATAAGGCAAGAGTGTCAAGTTCCTAGGAGTGATGATCACCAGCAATCTGTCCTGGTCCATCCATGTTAACGCAATGGTAAAGAAAGCACAGCAATGCCTCTACTTCCTCAGGAGGCTAAGAAAATTCGGCATGTTCAGAAAGACTTTTACTAATTTTTATAAATGCTCTATAGAAAGCATTTCATCTGGATGCATCACGGCTTTGTATGACAACTGTTCTGCCCATGACCATAAGAAACTACAAAGAGTTGTGAACACAGCTCAGCCCATCACGCAAACCAATCCCCTATCCATTGACTACTTGCTGCTTCAGAAAGGCAGTCAATATCAAAGATCCTTCCCATCCTGATTATAAACTCTGCTGTCGGGCAAAAGATACAAAAAGCTTAAACATACGGACCAACAGATTCAAGAACACCTTCTTCCCCACTGTTACTAGACTTCTGAATAAACTTCTCAAATTTCAAACTTAATGTTGATCTTGCTCTTTGTGCACTATCTCTGCAGCCGCTACATAGGCAATTCCTTGTTCTGTTCC
The DNA here is from genome assembly GCF_004010195.1 of Chiloscyllium plagiosum. Classification (NCBI taxonomy): domain Eukaryota; kingdom Metazoa; phylum Chordata; class Chondrichthyes; order Orectolobiformes; family Hemiscylliidae; genus Chiloscyllium; species Chiloscyllium plagiosum. The sequence continues at coordinate 71,426,513 of NC_057714.1, forward strand.
ATTACCCTTATGCACTTTGTTTGGTATGATCTGCTTGTACTACACACAGAACAAAACCTTTCACTGTATCTAGGTACATATGACGATAATATATCAAATCAAAAATCAAATCATTGCAATATTTCTGGCAAGCCACTTTGTGCACAGAGATAGGTATCCATCACACGTACCTGCACAGTTTGCATCGCAGGGGTCATAGTTTGCTCTCTTAGTGGTCACTCATGTTGCATTTACTTGAATGTTCACTGCATCTCTGCTTTGCCTTACCTTTGGGTATACAGCCATATCATTCAGAACTTGCAGCTTCTCAGTATTTCACTTTTGCCTTGTCTTTTAGTGCAGACAGAAAACGAGTCAGCTCGAGATGGTTTCCAATAGTGATCTGTAAATACGGTGGACAAATTGCTGCATAATACTGTGCTCTGTTAATGCTACAACAGCCAGTCGTATCAGCAGGTCACACAGCAGGAACTCTGTGCTTCAACTAAACAAGAGAATCAATCCTTAGTGAAGGGGAACTGTTGTCAGTCAGGGGGTCCCACTAAAATTTGTCAATGGGGACTATTGTCAGTCAGTGAGTCCCAACACAGTTAGTTCCAGTCATTGGCCAATCTCAGTACGTGATATCTTTTGCTGCTCTGGCAAGTTATGTTTCCTTCATACCTCAACCTCAGCCAAGAAAAGTTTGGATAAGCTTGTTGGAGAAGCACTTATGGAGAGGATAGAAAAGCATTTAAGGAAATGAGTGAGAGGAATTGAGGGCTACACTGATAGATTTAGTTTAGGACAGGTCGTGGGATGCTCGAGAGGAACAGAACTATCATCATGGATTGAATAACTGAATGTTCTCTTTCTGTGTAATACATAATAAGGAATTCAATGTAAAATCATGCAATATTTCTGCTAAGGTAAATAGAAGTTTGAATTCCTGTTCAGGTCAACCATTAAAGTCTTTGATTGAGACACAAGCAGCAACTTAAACTTGTAAGATACGCTTTATTTTACAGCAAACTCATTAATATTGAATTTCATTTCTACTTAAATTTATAATTCTTTGATGTACAGAATTGTGAGTTAAGTATTTCAGGGCTGGAGGATATTCAGTTATTTGTTCTTATTTACGCTCATTCATTTATTTTAGTCATCCTTGAAGTGAGAGCACATTACAGAGCAAGGGTAAATCAACCATTAATTCTACAGATCCCAAAATGTTGCTAATTTCAAAAAAAAATTTACTTATTTGCTTCTGTGTTGCACAAGTTGCATTCTACCATTTTGTTTGTATTTATAGATTTTAATGTTCTTTCTAACCAGGTTTCACTTTTATCTTTACAATTTGAATGTAGGAAAATATAGGACCACAAAACATAATTATGATGCCAAACTTACTTGCCGATTTACATACATATATTATCAAGGACGATTAAAACAGCTATTGCTTACTTTTTTTCCTAATCTGATTTCACTTTATTTATAACAAATATTTGGTTCGAGTGATTGAACCAACTGGAACTGCAAAGAAAAGTCAGAGCATGTTCCCAGGTTAACACTCAAATAAGTAACGTTGATTATGGTGTTCAGCAAATCTTCTCTATCACATTCAGGAATATATGAATTAAAATATGCATTGATTCTGAACATTTTAAACTAATTTATCAAACAAAATATGTTAAGTGCACAGGGCTTATTAATGAGCAGTTGTACTTGCTATTCTCTCAGTCTATTGAGAAGGCTGAATGCCCATTCAGACAGCTAGTTCTGGGACAGGTATACTACTGTAATTTGAATATAACAAGTCTAATCTTTTGTAGTGAATTAGATTACAATTACATCGCTAAATTATGTTAGACCTTGTCTAATGAAAGGTGGATTAATTCTGCGGAAATGGAGTTGCTTTATTTCCAAAAGGTGTTCTTATGCAGCTTCATGTATATGGCTCTGAAATTAGTCTGATTTGATTGCATTTATTGTTGTCACATATACCTAGGTACAGTGAAGAGTTTTGTTTTGCCTGCAGTATAGGCAGATTATAACATATAAAGATCAGTGGGTGATTGAACAGAGTGAGGAATACAAAGTTTTGCCTGCAAAGAAGATGCACAAAAAACAAGATCAACTTTAGATTTGAAATTTGACAGGTCCATTCAGATTCTAATAACAATGGAGAGGATGCTGTTCTTGAACTTGTTGGTCACATTTAAATTAGATAAGGTTCCCTACAGTGTGGAAACAGGCCCTTCAGCCCAACAAGTCCACACCAACCCTCCAAAGAGTAACCCATTCTGACCCATTTTCCTCTGACTAATGTACCTAACACTATGGGCAATTTAGCACAGCCAGTTCACCTGACCTGCACATCTTTGGACCGTGGGAGGAAACCTCCACAGACACAGGGAGATTGTGCAAACTCCACACAGACAGTCACCCGAGGCTGGAATTGAACCTGTGCCCCTGGTGCTGTGGGGCAGCAGTGCTAACCACCGAGCCACCGTGCCACTTTTGTATCTTCTGCCTGATGCAAGAGGTTAGAAGAGTCACACTGATCTGGTCAGGAATGGAAGAAAAGGTCCTTGCACATGAAGTTAACCAGCACTAAGAAACTAATAATAAATTGTTAGATTACATATTCTTAAAATCTTGTACAATCATCAATGAGAATAATGCAAGGAGCTTAATAGCTTTAACCAGAGTTAAGAATGTAAATCGCAGTTCAATCATTTGTAAAGAGAGGGAATGGGTCATACACTAAAGAAATTAGCATTAGGTCAACAGAAAGCGATCTGTGGCTCACCAAATGAGAGCTACCATTGCTGAGACATTAACAGATTTACCTGTCACTATCAAGCATTTCTGTGACAGCTGCAGTATACCCATATAACAATAAAGGTTCAACAATATACTAAACCCCTGTTATAATATCATTCACTCTCTTACTTCATAGACACTAGCTAACTAACTTTTTCTCTGGTTTTATCAACCTTTTTTGCAACTTCTGGAAAATTTCTATCAAAGCCTTTGAAGAACAGAGTTATCTGGTACTAGTTTAATTCTCAGAGATAGCACACTTAAGGAAAGCAATTTTCAGTTTTACAACTTCAGGAGTTTTTTTATTAAACCTGCTATAATAAATCATCCTCTTCTACATTGGGACTGCCTGAAATAGAAAACAATAAACAATGGAGAGAAAGTAAGTTGCTTACAATGTTACTTCAGAACCATTAAACTACTGAAAGATACATCGGGATTCTAAAGGACATTTTTTACTTTATTGTTCAACTCTTATAATCAACATGTAGGAAGTAGCATTATAGGAATGACAGCAATGTAAAATTTGACAGCTTGAGTACCAAAACCAAAAATCCGTATAATTATGAAAGAAGAACAAACTACATTATCCTCATAACTTAACATGTTTAGAACTCATTCAAGTTCTAATATGCATCCAGTAACATACAAATATCCACAATTTACAGAAGCAATCTACCCTGGCTTACAAAGTCGGGTTAATTACAAGTTACGCAGAATTACCAAAAATGAAGCAAATGCTTGACATTTTAATTGTTGACTACATGTATTGCAATTACATTTAGTAAAGTGCAATATATGCAACATTCAAAACCTATTTATAACTCAAGCACACATCTTTCGCTGGACACTTCCCACTGATTGGGAACAGATACAAGGTGGCTAGTTTACTTACAAATGCTCTCTGACTTTTAAGTGATAAGTGACAACTTACAACTGCTATTGCAAGAAAGGTTTAATGTTAGATTTGAATGCAGAGACCTGAGCAATTACCCTGGAGCTAGCAAAGAACTGAACACTTTATTCTCCCTGTTACTTATTCGTATCCAAGCTGTTCAGTTATCTGAGAACCAATTGCATACAGTGTTGGCAAGCAAAAGATCTCTGTCATTGAGAACTGGTCACTAGCCCACAGACTAATCAACTTCTTTTTGCCAACAAAAATTGCATCTTTACAAATATCAGCTCCAAATTTTCTGCACTCAAAGTTAGTGAGCAGGTTATTACCAAGCAAGTGTTGCTTGATTGTACTGTTGATGACTCTTTCCATCTCTTCACTGATGATCGAGAGTACATTGATGGTGTGGTAATTAGCCAGGTTAGATGTATCCTGCATTTCATGTACAGGACATGCCCGGGAAATTTTCTACATTGCTAGATACATGCCAGTTTTGTAGCTGTACTGGAATAGCTTGGCTAGGGGCACAAATGTTCTGGAGTACAAGTCTTTATTATATTGGTGGGCATCATGTCATGGCCTATAACCTTTGCAGTATCCAACACCTCCAGCCATTTCTGGATATCACGGAATGAAACGACTTCATTGAAGATTAGATCATAAGACCATAAGACATAGGAGCAGAAATTATGGTATTCAGCCCATCATATCTGCTCCGCCATTCAATTATGGTTGATAAGTTTCTCAACCCCATTCTTGCGCTTTCTCCCTGTAACCCTTGATCCGCTTGACAATGAAGAACCCATCTATCGTGTTCTTAAATATATTCAATGACCTGGCCTCCACAGCCTTCTGTGGCAATGAATTCCATAGATTCACCACTCTCTCACAGAAGAAATGTCTTCCTATCTCCGTTCTAAAGGGTCTTCCCTTTACTTTGAGGCTATGCCCTCGGATCTTAGTGTCTCCTGTCAATGGAAACATCTTCCCAACCTCAACTGTGTCCAGATAGTTCAGTATTCTGCAAGTTCCAATTTAAACTCCGCTCATCCTTTAAAACTCCATCGAGTATAGTCCCACATTCCTCAAACGTTCCTCATATGTTAAACCTTTCATTCGTGGGATCATTCTCATGAACCTCTCTGGATCTGCTCCAGGGCCAGTACATCCTTTCTGAGGTATGGAGCCCAAAATTGCTCACAATACTCTAAATGTGATCTGACCAGAGCCTCACAAAGCCTCAGAAGTGCATCCTGCTTTTATATTCTAGTCCTCTCAAAATAAATGGCAACATTGTATTTGCCTTCCTAAGTATTGAATCAACCTGCAAGTTTACCTGAACAGAATCCTGGACTAGGACTTCCAAGTCCCTTTGCACATCAGATTTCTGTATTTTCTCCCCATTTAGAAAATAGTCTATGCCTCTATTCTAAAGTGCATGACTTCATACTTTCCCATGTTGTATTCCATCTGCCACTTCTTTTTCCACTTTGTTACCCTTGCAAACTTTCTGCAACCTCCCCGACTCCTCAATGCTACCTGTCACTCTACTTATCTTTGTATCATCTGCAAACTTAGCCAGAATGCCCTCAGTTCCTTCATCTAGATCATTAATGTATAAAATGAAAAGTTGTGGTCCCAACACTGAGCCTTGAAACACCATTAGTCACCTGCTACCATCCTGAGAAGGGCCCTTTTATCCCCAGTCTCTGCTTTCTGCCACGCAGCCAATCTTCTGTCCATGCTCGCACCTTGCCTCTAACACCGTGGGGCCTTATCATACTCAGCAGCCTCCTGTGCAGCACCTTATCAAAGGCCTTCTGGAAGTCCAGGTGGATAACATTCACTGGCTCTTTCTTGGTCTAACCTGCTCATTACCTCCTCAAAGAATTCGAACAGATTTGTCAGTCATGACCTCCCCTTGATAAAACCATGCTGACTTTGCCCTATTTTACCATATACTTGCAAGTATTCAGAAATCTCATCCTTCACAATGGACTCCAAAATCTTACCAACAACTGAGGTCAGGCTAATTGGCCTGTAAGTTCATGCCTTTTGCTTTACTCCTTTCTTCAACAGGGTGGGGCTATATTAGCAATTTGCCAGTCCTCTGGGACCCTCTCTGACTCCAGTGATACCTGAGACATCACCATTAAGGTTTCCACTATCTCTTCAGCTATCTCCTTCAGAACTCTGGGGTGTAGTCCATCTGGTCTGGGTGATTTATCCAGACCTAGCATTTTCTACTTGATGATAGCCACCATATTCACCTCTGCCCCCAACTCTCTTGAAGTTTTGGGAAGTTATTCATGTTTTCCACCGTGAAGATTGATGCAAAGTGCTTATTCAGTTCCTCAGCCATTTCTTTATTCCCCATTACTACTTTTCTAGTGTCATTTTCCAGCAGCTCAATGTCAACTTTTGATTCTCTTTTGCCCTTTATATGTCTAAAGAAACTCTTGCAATATTCTTTCATATTATTGGCTAGCCTACCCTAATACTTAATCTTCTCCCTCCATATTTCATTTTTAGTTGTCCTCTGTTGGTCTTTGTAGGCTTCTCAATCCTCTGGCTTCCCACTGCACCTAGCTGCATTATATGCTTTCCCTTTGGCTTTTATACTGTCTCTGATTTCCCTAGTCAGCCATAGTTGCCTCGTCTTCTCTTTATTCCTTTGCCCGAAACGTCGATTTTCCTGCTCCACAGATGCTACCTGACCTGCTGTGCTTTTCCAGCACCACTCTAATCTAGACTCGTCCTCCCTTTAATATGCTCCTGTATCCTAGGAATGAATTATTGCTGTGTCTCCCGAATTACTCCCAGAAACTCCTGCCATTGCTGTTCCACTGACTTTCCTGCTGGGCTCCTCCCCAGTCTGTTCTGGTCAGCTCCTCCCTCGTGCCTCTGCAGTTGCTTTATTCAGCTGTAATACCATTACATTTGAATCCATCTTCTCCCTCTCAAATTCTGTCATATTATGGTCACTGACAATTTCTGGAGGACAATAAGATGGACATGCACTCAGCATTTCTTATTGAAAATTTTTGCAAATGTTTCAGCCACATCTTGTAAATTGAGTATAAATTGAAAAGAAAAACATTACCCTAATATTCTCCCAAATTAAGAAAATAATCACCAACTTCATCTACCTATTAACAATCAAACAATGCAACAAAATTCATTTATACCAATTATTTCATCAGAAAGTTTGAAGTGTTCTTATCCATTTTCTAGATTATGAATTAGCAAGCATAGAAAATACAACTCCTAAGATTTTCTACCTTGGATTCCAAATCAAATGCAGAATAGATTAACAAATTTTTCTATTACATAAGTAAAATATCAGACCATGTTTTACAAGGACAATAGACAACAAAACAATGATAAAGAAATTACATTTGACAACCTCCTTACAGCTTTTGAACAATAGTTTACTTCAAGAACAAATAAGACACTAGCGGGATCACATTTCAATGGCAGGTACCATCTCCCAGGAGAGTCTGGAGATAGCTTCATTGATAACTTGCATAGACCAAATGAAACATGCTGCTATGGAAAGAAGAGCTCATATGCAACAGCATTTTCTTCACACTGTTGCATAAATTAGTCAGAGAACTTCTTCAGTCAAAACAGATCTGACTGTAGAATAATCAGTCCAAACAGCAATGGATACAGAGTTCAAGAAGCATTATGCAGCAAAGGTTCCATTTAATGCAAAACATTTTACTGAGCAAACTGACTACATGAAGAACAATAAACCATATGACTAGAGGAGATAGATAACTAACCAAGATATCTCATGTGACGATAGCAGTGTGGGCAGAGTTAGAACACACTATACCTTTGTAATTTTAGGATAACAGGGGGTCTCAAGAGTCGTGAACACATGAAGTAGACAGTTTAATCATGCCTAATGTAGCTACAAATCATGAAAAAATCATGAATCCCACACTATCAATATCCTAGGAGTAACCGTTGCCCAGAAACTAGACTGGACTAGCCATATAAATATTGCTGACAAGAACAAGTCAAGGGCTAGGAATCCTGACTCACTTCTTGACTTCCCAAAGCCTGCCCTAGAAGGCAGAAGTCAGGGATGTGATGGAATACTGCCCATTTGCCTGGATGAGTGCAGTTCTAACAACACTCAAGAACTTGACCCCCATCCAGGGCAAAACAACCACTTAATCGGCACCACATTTACAAATATTCATTTCCTCATCACCAATGCTCAGTAGCAGTAGTGTATACTATTTGCAAGTCGCACTGTAGAAATTCACAAAGACACATTTGACAGCACCTTTTTAAATCCATGACCATTGCTATCCAGAAGGACAAGGGCAAGAGATACATGGGAGCACTACCACCACCACCTCAAAGCCATTTATCAGCCTGACCTGGAAACATATCACCATTTCTTCAGTATCACTGGGCCCAAATCCTGTAACTCCATCTCTTACAGCATTATGAGTCTACCTGCTGAACATGGACTGCAGCAGTTCAAAAAGGACCACCTTTACAAGGGCAACTAGGGATGGGCAAAAAAGCTAGAAATGTCTACACTTTTAAGCCTAAGTCTGAAGACAATTCTTGATGTTCCCTTCTCCTCAACTAGTCTGTAACGTATCCAAATTCATAGAGTATCTGATATAATTTTAGCTGTGTCAATTTTGTCTAATTGCACAGCCTCTGTGAGGCTCAGTGAGATTTCTCTCTGTCTCATACCAAACTTGCCTTATTAGCAACTTACCCTGCTCCTAAGGTGCCGCTCACCACTGATCATAGTCCGCATAGCGGGAAGTCTTCACCATGTCAAGATATTCTAGAATGGGCCAAAGTCTCTGGTGCTTGTGCCATCTTGAAAATGCCATTATGCATCCAGACAAGCACTGTCAACCAGAGTCACCGGCACAGTTTGTGGTAGTTGATCTTGGCATGCCAGATAAGATGTATTTGATGTTCCACTTTGCAGGCAGACACCTGGAGGTCCTGGTGAATGAGGTGATGCAGAGGATGGCTGTCCTCTTCCTCAGGACCAGTAAAGAAGGCCATGACACCAGATCCTGCTAACCTGATCTGGGCTTGCCATCCAGGTCAGTGAAATCTCAGCCGTCTTAAGGAATGCCCAACATGGCAAATCCTATTACCCTCAAAGCTCAATGTTCTACCACACGTTATTACATGTAACCTCTTCCATAACTCACTCTTGTCCAGCCCAACAGCTGACATCACCAACCCTGCATGGTCGCTATGTTGCCTACTCACTCACTTTGAATCACTTACCATTTCTCCCCCACTGCAAAAGAACTAACAGCTGTGCCACCCACTTTCTCAATCCTTCCCTTTGCTTCATCCCGGCAGGAAACAGCTCAGATTAAGGTATAAAGATTCAAGACAGGTGGTGAGATGCCTGATAATCTGTTCCTTACCTCACACAAGGAAAGGAACCTGACTGTGACCTCCCTGAGTAACTGACTGATCCACATCCAAGCCGTTGACTTACTGCCCCAGGGCCCCCTAATGAGAGCAGTTTCCCTTGACTTAACTGAGGACTAAGACAACCATGACAAACTTCCTGGCTTTGTGGCTATGCTAAACATCAAGGTAGACAAGCAGGAGGCTGGAAGAACACAGCAAACCATGCAGCATCAGGAGGTGGAGAAATCAACGTTTAGGTGTAACCCTTCTTCAGGGTCCTGAAGAAGGGTTACACCCGAAATATCAACTTCCCCACCTCCTGATGCTGTCTAGCTTGCTGTGTTCTTCCAGCCTCCTGCTTGTCTACCTTGGATTCCAGCATCTGCAGTTCTTTTGGTGCTAAACATCAAGGCAAAACAGAAGTACAATGGGCTTGGCATCACCAACCAAAAGGGGCAAAATGCACAATGGCAAGGCAAGGTTGGGATGCTGTGAGCATTGAGATGGGCTCAAAGTGAGTAATCTCAAAGAGGGCAAACAAACAGCTCTGAGATATAGCCTGGCCCAGTCTGTGAGTTGTCCCTGCACCCAAAGTGCCCTTGCAGCAGCCTTACAATCATAGGTCCAGCATGAGATGCAGATGATAACTGCAGAAGTGGATCCATATTGTGTCGAGATGATGCAGAAAGGCTGGCAAATGTCTGATGCTGAGGACCATGAGATGCGTGTAACTGGTGCCCACTGAGCAAATCGAACTGGTAGTTGTCACTGCGTGTCCAAGATGGAGGTCTGGAGGAGCAAGCGGTGAGCTGGAGTTGCCAGTGACCATTCATGTTGGAAATTGTCAGCACCTCGTTTCCTTACACTAGCTGATTTCTAGGAGTTGCATATTAAATGAGATAGAGTCATAGAGTCATAGAAATGTACAGCATAGAAACAGATCCTTCGGTCCAACCTGTCAATGCCGACCAGATATCCCAAGCCAATCTAGTCCCACCTGCCAGCACCCGGCCTATATCCCTCCAAACCCTTCTTATTCATATAGCCATCCACACGCCTTTTAAATGTTGGAAAGTGATGAGACTTTCAGTTAAATACGTCTGCAACAAACAATAATTCCCTTTGAAAAGCAACATGCTACTTAACAAGAGTCTTGACTCCAAACCTGGAACTTAGTTGCTCCCAACTTTGATACAAGTCATCTCTTGTAATGTTCTCAGGTTTTTTGCAATAGGGCCCTACCTGTTCCCTAAATCACACAACGAAATGAACAGTAAACTTTTAAGTTTAATAGAGATAGAAATTGTAGTTTCTGAATGCACAGGCCATTAGAAAATTGGTCAATATATTGCACACACCTTTTATTTTAAAAAAATTCAATAATAAGAACACAAGCAACTTACAATCAACTCCAAATATTCTTTTACAAAGAGGTCACTAGTTGATGAATTTTAAATTAATGCAATTGAGAGGAATTCATCATTTTTAAAATGAAATCTTGCAACTCAAACCACATCTTCACATCAATTGCTGCGCCACAATTTTCAATCATGCTTTTGTGCATCCCGAACTGCACTGGTCATTTTGCCTTCAAATTTCAAAAGCACCCCACCCCCCCACCCCCCACAAACCTTCGCCTGGCTGAATATTTGAATGAACCTATATTTATTCTAGTTACTTTCCAATTTGGCTAACTTCCATGCCTCCTGTTGATGTGGCCTCATCTGTGCCCTACACATCTTGCATATCCCACAGGCCCTATGTCTGCTCCGTGCTGCAATTTTGTTTTGCTGCCAGTTTCTGCAGCTGCTCCAATACTTGCACTGTGCCTTTGCATGCTAAGTATTGTAACTGCCTTAAGTGTTCAAGGGTATGAGGAGAAAGTGGAAGATTGACACGAGGTAATGATGCTCATTTAACAAGCCAGTGCAGGCTTGATGGGCCAAATGGCCTCCTTCTTTAGCATAACACTTCTAGAGGACAGGATTAGATATCACACACTCAAATGACAGGCAATCTTTCTTGTTGATGTAATTGTAACTGAAATGTTTTCATCTGAGCAATGATAACCACGAACCTTTACCCCTTGTCAACTCTATTTTATGTCTTGCATCACCAACAGATCCTTCAAATCTGACAGTGCAAGGGAAGGTTGATGTGTCCTCAAAGGAGTTCCTACACTCATCCATGACTTATGCGCATCTGCCTCCAGCTCAGATATCTGGATATATTCTGTATTGGAGGCATCACTGACTACAAGCTGGAGCTCTGGGTTCCTCATCTTCTCTACTGTGTACAGCGGCAGGCAGCTAAGGAGACAACAGCTGTTGCTCCTGCTGCTTCTCTTGTTCCTCAACGCAGGTCCATGGTAGAGCTGTGTAAAATGCTCCCAGGATGTGTGAAAGCTGACAGCTGAGAAGTGAAAATCAAATTCAAAGACTTCCAAGGTCTGAAAACAAGTCCTGTGAGCAAAATGTCTTTTTGCTTGGCAAAGAAGCAGCTGTCCCATTTCAGCATTGCAAGATTTCCCAGCCTGTCAATCTCACAACCCCTTCGATCCCACTTGCCCTGGCTTAGTTTATTCGAACAGGCTTCAGTCAGTCCAGGAGACCCATGTACTATCTGCAGGGAAAAATCCTCAGTTATTTGGAGATTTACATCATTAAACTGTCAATCTGCACGCCCCATTGGCACTCCAAGCACCATTTAAATGCAAAAGCCAATGGGTCCATGGAGGTAAACAACTATAAACCATCAACATATAGTTGAAACTCTAGCCCCTTATAAAACTCCTGCTCTTGTGGCAGTGGTAGTGTCCCTACTCCTGGACCAGGAGGCTCGGGTTCAAGTCCTGTCTGCTTCAGCGATGTATAAAACCAGCTCTGAACAGGTTGATTAGAAATTTTGATTAATTAAAAAATACAAAAAATAAACTCCTCTTGCACAAATAAACAGACAAACATGAAAAAAAATGTGTGATATGGTGAAAAATAAACTCCTCCTGCACAAATGAACAGACAGGCACAAAGAAAATGGGTGTTAGAACATAGAACATTACAGCACAGTGCAGGCCCTTTGGCCCTCGACGTTGCATCGACCTGTGAAACTATTCTGAAGCTCATCTAACCTACACTATTCCATTTTCATCCATATGTGTATCCAATGACCATTTAAATGCCCTTAAAGCAGGTGAGTCTACTACTGGTAACGGGTGAATGGCAAGACTGGGAAGGCAGTTCAATGATTACTCTCCACAGGGCTCATTGAAATGATCATTGGCTTGTCAAAAATTGTTGCTTCTCAATCTTCCTTCCCCAGCTAATGTCACTTGCTTGCAGGTGGTACAAAGTGACTCAATCGCACAAATAAAATCTCTGACTCGTTGATTAAAGGCCACAGCTGACAAGTGAGGGGAAATAAATTGGCTTTCTTCAGGTTTGAGGTGTTGGTTTTAGCTACAGAGACAAGATAGCATCTTCCTTTCAGGAGGTCCGATTACTTCTGATCACACATTCACAACCATGAGCTGTTCAACTTCCTGGGAGCCAGGGAAACCCAGGTATTCGATTAGCTTCATTGGTTAGGTATCATTTTCCTATCATTTATTCAGATATCTTTTTCCTATCATTTTTATTCTCAAATCTAAAACTCTATTACTGTTATAACACAGAGTAAATCCTTCTGCTAATTAAACCAAACACACAGAAAAGCTCACCTCTCCTCACAGTCTATTAAAGTATGTGATAGAGAATTAAAAAGAAAGCAATTTTACTCTTTAACTCCAACAGAGAACATTAAACAACAACTGTTTACAACTCTAAACCTCCTTTCTCTTAAAGATTTGTTATCTACTTCCCACTCTATAACAATATATTGATCTGATAAAGCCCCTATTACATTTACATCAAATTGATTTTCAAAACCAGACCGCAGTTGTCATCTTCAAGTGTCAATCCTCTGTTTGTAGATCTCCCTGGGTTGTCTTCGGCCTTCTGCTACTCAGATTTTCATATGAAAAAGATACCTTTGTTCTTCAGATTTCCAGAGCCTTTCCCCATTTAGAAGAAAGTCTATGTCTCTTGATGGGATAAATCCCTATCCATTCTTTCCATTTTCCATGAATATCATTCAACCCAATTTCACAATAAAGAAGGTGTAAATTAGGAATTCACTGGAGTGGGAAAGCCGTATGTGCATCGTTACGGTCCCATCACAATTCTCAATGTGCCAAACTGCTCACAGTAATGCACTACATATAGTAAATCATCTTCTTCCGCTAGACAGGTTAAAGGATCTTCTCAATAACCAGAGTCAGGGGCCACAGTCTAAGGATAGGTAGGACTTTTCGGACTGAGATGAGAAATTTCTTCATGCAGAGACTGGTGTGCCTGTGGGGTTCTCTGCCACAGGAAACTGTCGAGGCCAAAACTTTGAAGACTTTCAAAAAAGCTGTAGATATAGTTCTTAGGACTAAAGGAATTAAAGAATATGGGGACAAGGAAGAATCAGGGTACTGAGTTGATGATCAGCTATGATCATATTCAATGGCAGTGCAGGCTTGAAGGGCCAAATGGCTTACTCCTGCTCCTAATCCATGAAATGCGGTTGACTCTTAACTGCCCTCTGAAATTGCCGAGAAAACCAAACAATTGCATGAAATCAAACTCAGATGGTCCATGTGGCATTGACCTAAGAGCTGGAAACAAAAATTATAAACACAGCCCTGTAGACCATGCAACATCTTCCTTATAAACAGCTGGGACCCTGTGTCAAAACTGGGAGAGCTGACCCACAGGCTAGTCAAACACAGTCTGCCATGGAATCATAACTTACAATTTCCCAGACATCACTTATATCATTGTGTTCTAAAAATCGGATTATGATCCCTATGTCTGGTTCCACTGATGGACCACCTGCCAGAGATGACAGCAAAGTGTTAGACAATTGGAACACAGTGCCCTAAGAGATTTCAACTTTGATCCTGGAACCCATGAAATCTCATGCCCTCAGACCAAACATGGGCAAAGAAATCAACTGCTGATTATCAACTTTCATCACCACACCAGGGCCCTCAGCTGATGAATCATGACTTGTCCATGTTCAAAAATATCTGAAAGAAGCACTGAGCAATCCAAGTACACAAAATGTACTCTGAGCCAGGGATTTGCATGTTCATCATTAAGGGTGGCTTATCAATGTCCTAAAGAACATTGCTGATAGACTGGGTCTGAAACTGTTGGTGAAGGAACCAACAAAAAGAAAAGGTTACTTGATCTTTTCTTCATCCATCTACTCAAAACTGGGCATTCATGAGATACTGCGAGCCATCAGTAGCAGGAGAATTGTAAACCACCACAACCTATAACCCCATGGCCTTGGATATTCCCCACTCTATGATTACCATCAAGTCAGAGGATCAATCCTGGTTCAATGAAGCGTGCAGGAGGGCAACCAGAAGCAACACCAGACCTAATATTGATGGGTGTCAACCTGGTGAAGCCACAACACAGGCACAGGAATACTTGCACATCAAACATACAACAAGCAAGGTTAAGCAATTCCACAGCCAATGAATCAGGCCTAAGCTATGTAGGCCTGCGATATCCTGTTGTGAATAGTAGTGAACAATTAAATGATTATCAAGAAATGGCAGCTCTACCAAATGACCTGATCAGTGCTCACAGGGGAGCTCAACACATCAGTGCAAAAGATAAGGCTGAGATGCTGGACCTGCAAGTTGACAGGTTTCCAGGTCCTCATGGACTTCATCCGAAGGTCTTAAAAGAGGGGACTAATGAGTTAATAGATGTGTTGGTTATTTTATTTAATTTAATGTTTAACTTTTCAAAAACCATAATATTCTGGAAATGTTCCATTAGACTGAAAACAGGAAGTAGTCCCCTTGTTAGCTTGCTGTCTGTTGTGGGTAAGGTGTTAGAATCAATCATCAAGCAAGTTATAACTGTGCACTTGCAAAAATGCAAGGCAATTAGGAAGAGTGAGCAGGGTTTTGAGAAAGGGAAATCTTGTTTAGCCGATTTATTGGAAATCTTTGAAGCAGTAACATGTGGATAAAGGGGAGTCAGTGGATGTACTGTGCTTGGATTTGCAGAAGGGGCTTAGTGAGGTTCACCATAAAAGTAGGAGCTCATGGTAGAGGGGCTTAGGTATCAGCATGGATAGAAAGTAGCAGGCAGGCAGAAAACAGATTTATGTATAGATTGTCATAGGAGGCATTCCAAATTGATTCCAAATTGAGTCTTATGAGGAAGTATTGGACAAGCCGGTCTTGCTTTCACTCAAGTTCAGAAGAGCAAGTGGTGATTTGATGAAAGCCAATAAAATCCTGAATGGTATTCACCACTGATGTTTACCCTTGTGGGCGGATCCAGACATAGGGGGCACTGTTTTAAAATTACAGGTCACCCTTATAGAAGAGACAAGAGAAGTTTTATTTTCTTTTAGAGGGTTGTGCAACTTTGGAATGTTCG
This sequence comes from Chiloscyllium plagiosum, assembly GCF_004010195.1. Taxonomy (NCBI): domain Eukaryota; kingdom Metazoa; phylum Chordata; class Chondrichthyes; order Orectolobiformes; family Hemiscylliidae; genus Chiloscyllium; species Chiloscyllium plagiosum. The sequence goes on from NC_057714.1 coordinate 71,442,125, forward strand.
GCTTCAGAAGGCAATTGAGATAGGGCTGTTGGATATTTTTAAGATGTGGAGGTGCTGGTGTTGGACTGGGGTTAAAAATCACGCAACACCAGGTTACAGTCCAACAGTTTTATTTGGAAGCACTAGCTTTCGGAGTGCTGCTCCTTCTTCAGGTAACTGATGAACAGGATCATAAGACACAGAATTCATCGCAAACAATTACAGTGTCATGCAACTGAAATGATATATTGAACAAACCTAGATTGCTGTTAAGTCTTTAATATTTTAGAATGGGTTACAGGTTTCAGTTCATTAATATGTAAATCCCAGAACTTCTTTTAAGTCACATCCTCAAGATAAGTTAAGGTTTTATTTAAAAAAAAGTGACATCTTAACTCAGATAATGCATTAATGGTGTGAGGTTAGAGTCATAGAGTTGTGCAGCACAGAAACGGATCCTGCGGTCTAACTCATCCATGCCCCCAGATATCCTAAATTAATCTAGTTTTGTTTTCCAGCATTTGGCCCATATCCCTCTAAACCATTCCTATTCATGTACCCATCCAGATACCTTTTAAATAATGGTATTGTACCCGCCTCCACCACTTCCTCTGGCAGATCGTTGCGTACATGCACCACCCTCTGGGTGAATAAGTTACCACTTAGGTCCCTTTTAAATCTTTGGCTTCTCAACTTAAACCTATGCCCTCTAGTTTTGAACTTAGCCCACTCCAAGGAAAAGACCTTATCCTTTCACCACATCCATGCTGCTCACGATTTTATAAACCTCGATAAGGTCACCCCTCAGCCTTTGTTGAATTTCTCACTACTAACACTGAGTGAGGTACCACAGACAGGAAAATGAACAACACCAGCCATATAAATACAGTGGTTACATCAGTAGGTCAGAAGCTACGAATTCTGTGTAGCTTACATTCTGAGTCCTCAATGCTTGTCCATCATCCAAGAGGCACAAATCAGGAGTGTGGTGGAATATTCTCCAGCTGGAACAGCACTGACAAAGCTTGACACAACCCTGACAAAGCAGCATCTTTTTCACAACCTTCAGCATTCTTCACTGCCAAAGCAAAGTGGCAATGTGTGTAGTATGTCCAAGACATGCTGCAAAACTCACCAAAATGCATTAGCTAATGTCTTCCAAACCAATCTAGAAGGACAGGGCCAGTAAATGCATGGGAACATTACCAGCTGCAAATTCTCCTTCAGGCTACACATTATCCTGACTTAGGCTATATCACTGATACTTCACTGTCATTGCATCCAAATTCGAGAACTGCCTCCTGAACAGTATTGTGCTTCTGCCTGACCTTGAAAGACTGAAGCAGCCTACAAAGGCCATCATCACCACCTTGCACAGAGCAATTCAAAATGAGCAATAAGTGCTGTCCCAGTTGATGATACCCAAATGCAATGAAAATCAGTGCTGGAAATCTGAAATCAAAATAAACGAAATGTGGAAATAAAATCCAGGTCAGGATGCATCTTTTGCAGAGAGAGAAACAGTTAAGGATTCACGCCATTGAAACTAAGGATTATTGTCCCAAATGTTAGCCCTGTTCTCTCCATGCCATCACTGCTGAGTGTTTCCAATGAATGCATGGCATTTTGGGGATAGGTCACTGTTTGAAAAGCAACAGGATATTTAATTTGTGGGATTGAACGTAGCATGTGGGTGGCAACAGTAAAATCTTTATGCAGCAAGCTGCATTAAATACTGCTTCATTCTGTGTAATAACCCAAATGTATTATAAATTGTTGGCACCTAATTTGTTATCTCAGAAAACACAGCATGTTGCCTCGAGTGGCATAAAATGTTTATTGCTGATTAAAGAGATCTAGCTTTAAGCTACCGAGCCACTGCAGCAAAAAAATTACAGTCTGGAATGCTATAAATTTACTGATAATTCTCAGAAAATTATAGCTGAAAAGGAGGTCTAAATTATTTGTTATAACTGCAAAATGAAAACAACTTTATATCTGTACATATGGCACATTTGGACAAATGAGATAAAGACTCATAAATCATTTGTGGAAATTTGTGTCATGAAAGATGGCTAAATAATGAGTCAAAATGACTTGACTATTTATTTTCCATTGTATTCATTTCTCATTTCATTATAAAGATTTACAATTCGGTAAAAGTATTTGCAAGATTTAACTGATACTTTCTTGCAAAGGTTTCTATTTATCTGTGTGATTCCTCAACATCCTTAATATCTTTCAATTCATTATTATTTCAACACATTAGACTTTTGATAAATATTATATCCAAAATCAGCTTTGCTGAGAAACTACTTTTGATGTACTGTCAATGTTCCAAATGCTACACTAAAACGAGAATGACAGCCTATGTAATTTATTAGAGCACGCAAGTGATAACAAAGTTCAACAAGTCTTTTCCAAAGAGAAACACAATTTATCAATCCTAAACTAATCTGCTGAATCACCTTGTTTCCCAGTGAAAAGCAGAATCAACAGTAGATTTCCAAGTGATCGAATGCTTATTAAGTAGCTGTCACACTAACACTCAGTAGAACAGAAAGAGCAATTTTTCCTTTCTCCACAAGAGACTTCAAAAGACATCTCAAGCTTTTTAATTCTACGATTTCCATTCAGTCAAAATGTGCTCTAAAATGCTCTCTAACACTGGGAGAAAATTCAGTTTAAGTCAACATGTAATAAAAACCTGAAAAATGAAGAATTTCTATTCCCTATTAAGTCACACTTGGTTAATTATTTCCTTTGGTTGGTTACATGGAATGTGTGTGCTCCATACTTCAATGTGAAAGTGACTCATATCATTTTGAACTCACCTCAAGCTGTCAGGACCTGCCATCTAATTCTAACCTCGACAATGGTCGAGTGCTTAACATATCTATTGAATGTTTTCAAGAACAATTCAAAATAACGTGAAGACATTACTTCTAACATTTGGTTAAATATTAATCATATTTATCGTATGCAAAAAACCAAAGCAATTCAAATGTGCCTCATTGAATTAGGAAGAATTGAATTGTTTTAATTTAAAAATCACACAACACTAGGTTATAGTCCAACAGGTTTGATTGGAAGCACACTAGCTTCCGGAGCGCTGCTCCTTTATCCACAATCACCTGATGAAGGAGCAGCGCTCCGAAAGCTGGTGTGCTTCCAAGTAAACCTGTTGGACTAAAACCTGGTGTTGTGTGATTTTTAACTTTGTACACCCCAGTCCAACACCAGCATCTCCAGATCTTGAATTGTTTTGTTCTGGAACAAAACAGAGGTTTGCATCCATCTAGTGTTTTAAATGTAATGAAATAACTCAGGAGTTCTCACAGAGAATTTGATATAAACTACACAAAGCGATGTTTGAACAATGAGCCAAGACTTCAAAGAGGTAGATTTTAAACAGTATTTTTAAGAAGAAAGGAGATGTAGAGAGGTGAATTGATTTGAAGATGGAATTCTACAACTTAGAGCTTCGACAGTTGAAAAAATAGTTGCCAATGAGGCAGAAATGCAAAGCTGAGAAATACAAGTGTCAGAATTGTGGGAGCAGTTAGATCTCAGAGGATTATAGGACTAGAAGAAGTTAGAGAAATTGAAGGCAGTGAAGCTATAAATAGATTTGAAAACAATGATAAAAAATTTTAAAATTGTGGCATTGACAGATTGGAACCAATTGAGTTCAGTGAGAACTGGGGTAGTGGATGAATGGATTGAGAACATTAGGATATGGGGAGCAAAGTCTTGAATAAGTTTAAGACTAGGGAGGTTGTAAGGTAGAGTGTCAACCAGAATAACACAGAGTTAGCTGATTTAGACAGACAAAGCCATGGATGAGAGTTTCATCAGATGAGATGAGACAAGGTAGAGATAGGCGGAGGGAGACTTAGGAATGGCAGCATTATAGCATATTACATTATACTATTATTGTTATGTCACAGAACAGCAAGAAATGGGTTTGCATATATGATCTTCATGTGATTATTGTAATTTTTTTCTGTTCATGGCTCATTTGTATCTCCAAATTGTAGCATCTTGGACATTCCATGTTGTTTTTCTCATGTCCCACAAATAATGATGGTTCTTTTAGTAACGTAGGCCCTAAACTCTAATACTGTCTCCTTCAACCTTTCTGAATGTTCTGCATTCTTTCCTTCTTTAAGACACTCCCTAACATGGATATCTTTGATCAAATGATTTTCCATTTGCCCTAATATTGCATTAAATAGCTGGAAAACAAATATTGCTTCATTGCACTCCTGTTAAGCAGATTGAGACAATTTATGATATAACTGTGCCATATAACTACAAATTAGTGATGTTGAGTTGCAGTTTTCTTTCCAAAGGAGCAAAGGGGAGACACTGTTGAATTGTGGAATGAGTTGATACTAGTAATGAATAGGACATGGATTCCAGATCATAACTGGGACAATTTGAATGTCAAGGTTCAGAGTAGTTTGATTGAGCTTGTGATGGTAGTCTGAAGGAGGATTGAGATTGTGGCAAGAAAATAAAATGTGTATCAGAACTAAAAACAATTATTTGTTTTCATACAATTGGATGCTGGGCAAGCAATTTGAGGGCAAAGAGGTATGGAGGAATTTTGGAAGGAACAAAGGAGCCCAAACTGTTGAAACAATGACGCTGATACATAATAGTTTGTATATCACTCCCATACTGTGGTAAATGTTTTACAATTACACAGCCCTTCCTTAAGGATTTTCCACGCCTAGTTAATTCTCAGTATCCAAAAGCTGAATAAAGGTCATTTCACACAAAGCATCAATCTCACTTAGAAGGTTCAAAGTCAACTAATATCAATATGCTCTGGAAAATATGCTCACATTTTGACAGTTGTTACATGTTCTTTTGTAGCAGGTAAGACAATCTCATTCTCAACAAAGCAAAACACATTTTAAATAATAACATAAAATATTATTCAAAAAATCAGTTGTCCAAAGCAATAATGTCAAAAGTTCCTTGAATAAGTTCCAAGATCTGGATCTTTGTCAATATCCAACCTTCTTCCTTGAGCCACACTCATCTGCATTCAAAGTTTCATTCAAATTCACCCATTAGATTCTTTTTTCAGATATTTCGCCTGCAGACAAATAAACTAAGAAGAAAAAAGCAAAACATTTCCTCCATGCACTTACACTTAGCTTAAATGTGAGGACACTTATATTAACTAATCCCTGCAGCAGATGAATCAACCAATCAATTGGATGAAGTTAATAAACATGAATATACACAGCACAGAAATAATGATAATAACCATTCAAAATTCTAACAAATACCATAAATAGGTTACATTTACAATAGTTATTTTAAAGACAATTCCAATACATTTTTTGAGAAAATTCTGTAACATTTATCTTCTGATTATGGAAATTTTAGTCATTTTATACTAGATACTGTGAAACTATTTTAAAATATAGTATATTTCAAACCTATAAATTTTCATAAATGTAACATCAACCGAATAAGCTAATAACATATTTTGTTTAAATGTTTTAGTAACTAATCGTTCAATGCATTGTTATTACAATTGCTTTCCAGCTGAAAAAAAATGTAGTTGAAAATTTTTGTAATTCTTAGGTATATAGGGAATGCATAGTTTCAATAGGAAATATTCCTACTTAAATTATTCTGAAATTACTTTACTCATTAGCTGTGAGGAGAGATTGAACAAACTTGGTTTATCATTACTTGAATGTCAGATGGGCGATCTGATAGAAGTTTATAAAATGATGAGGGGCATGGATAAAATGGATGGTTGGAGTTTGTTTTCCCAGGTTAAAAATGTCAAGTGCGAGGGTGCATGGGTATAAAGTTAAAGGGGGAAAGTTTGAAGGGAATGTGAGAGACATGTTTTTTACAGAGGGTGCTAAGTACCTGGAATGTGCTGTCTGAGGAGGTGGTAGAAGCAGATATAAAAGCAGCATCTAAAAGGCATCTTGATAGATATGTTAAAAGGCAAGGAATAGAGAGATATGGACCATGCAGAGAGAAAAGGTGTTTAGTTTAGAAATGTTTCATATGTTAGCATACACTTGGTGTGCCAACAGGCCTTTTCCTGTGCTATACAGTTCTTTGTCCTTTGTATCATTTCCGTTAAGAATTTCAAAATTATTATTCTCCCCATTTCGACTCACCACTTGATGATTTGTATTGACATGTTTGATATTGTCATTGCCATTAAACAATTGGCCAACATAGAGTTATGATGGTTACTATAAGATCTTGTAAAAACCAGTTGAGACTTAGTTCTTGTCATTGAGGAAAAATACTGGTACCCACTGTAATTACTAAATAAAAACCGAAAGAATTGCGAATGCTATAAATCAGAGACAAAAATAGAAATTGCTGGAAAAGCTCAGCTGGTCTGGCAGCATTGTGGAGAGAAATCAAAGTTAACATTTTGGGTTGACTGACCCTTCCTCACTGGACCTGAAACATGAACTCTGACTTCTCCCCACAGATGCTGCCAGACCTGCTGAGCTTTTCCAGCAATTTCTATTTTTATGGTGTTGTTACAGACCATTTATCACATTGTACCAGAACAGGATATATCCCACCTGTTAAAATTTTCAATTCTTAGCAACAAAGGGACCAGATGACTTGACATTTACAAAGTTAGGATTTAAAATATTACCTTTTTAATACATATTAAGCTCCTGACCAAAAGAACTTTGTTTTTCAAATTAATTTTATGTAAATGTTAAATTGTGATCAATTTTTTAAAATCTTTAGGACACCAAAATTTGTGTAAACAATTTTATCTTGTGTTCAAACTCAAATCCACTCCAATACTATAAAAGATGTGTCTGTACAGATAAAACAAAACAATAACAGTAATCAAAAACCTAGTTTCCAGTTTCATCCCAATGTTTCCTTATCTGAGAAGTCAGTATCTCATACCAATTACAGCACAGAATCCAGAGTAGCAGTGTGCTCTAAAATGATGAATGGCCAATTCACATTAGGGCTCACTCAGGTCTAACAATCAATACAGACACTGAGGTATGGTTCAGAGAGCTGCATCAACCCTTATCAGAACTCACAGACAGTGATAATATAAGAGACATTGCAAGAGAGGTAATAGCAATCTGGCTATTTATTCTTTACTTAGGACTGCTGTCCTTCAGCTTCAGCAATCAATTAGTTGTTAACATAAGGGCATTTCTAGTGCACTTCCTATTTCAATAACTTATGTTTCAAGTGGGACTAATTTTAATTCTCTTTTCCAATGTGATCTGCAGAAACAGGACAGATTACACATAGTATATTTGGAGAGCAAGGTCTTGAAGCATTCATAAGTGTGTTAAATTAACTTGTGCTATTTAGTGTCAACGTCTTTATTTTTCCAATATTTTGGTGAACTGAACAGACAGTCAAAGCATTAAAAGGGTGGCAATATTCGAGTGCACTTCAAAGTTAGATCTTCAACTCAAATACAACTGATTCAACATGCCCATAAAATTTAGATAAAGCCTATATTGGGAGTCACATGTCTTAAGGCTACAGTCCAACGGGTTTATTTGAAAATACAAGCTTTCGGAGCACTGCTGTTTTGTAGGGTAGTTAAGTGGGGCAGGATACATAGGATACAGAATTTTTAAGTAAAAGGTCAAAGTGTCATACAACTGATGTAATGTATTAAACAAACCTAGATTAATGTTAAGTCTGTAATCATTTAGAATGGGAATGCAGGTTTCGATTCATTAATATGTAAATCCCAGAATTTATTTCCCTGAGAAAACTTAAGGTTTTATCAGTATATAAAAAAAGGTGACATCTCAGCTCAAACAATGCATTAAGGGTGTGAGGTCAGAGTCTATCTTGTCCTAACATTGAGTCAGACTGTTGTTATTTCCAAAGTAGGAATTGAAAAATGTCAAAGAGATTGACTGCATACACATTGTGTGCTTTTTGAACAAATTGGAATATACCTATAAATACAAACCTGCAAATGTAAATTTGCTCCATAGACTTGTGTGTGTGTGTGTGTGTGTGTGTGTGTGTGTGTGGGCGTGTGTGTGTGTGTGTGCGTGTGAGAGGGAAAGTGTGTTATGTGTGTGTGTGTGTGGGCGTGTGCGTACGTGTGAGAGAGAGTCAGAGTGAGGGCGAGAGTGTGTCCGCATGCTTGACAAAGTTTGTGCATGAGTGTAATGGAGTATTTGCCTGTGAGAGGGTGTGAGCATGAGTGTGAGTATGTGTGAGTGTGAGAGAGCATGTATATGAGAGATAGACTGTCTGAGCGTGTGGGTGTGTGAGAGAGTATATGTGTATGTGTCTGAATGTGTGAGTGTGTGTGTCTGAGAGTGCATAATGTGGTAGGGTCACCTTTAGTGTGACATGAACCCAAGATCCTGGTTGAGGCCTCATAGGTACCAAACTTGGCTATCAGCCTCTGCTCGCCAACTCTGCGTTGTTGCATATCCTGAAGTCCACCTTAGAGGACAGTCACCCGAAGATCTGAGGCCGAATGTCCCAAACTGCTGAAGTGTTCCCGACTGGGAGGGAACATTCCTGTCTAGCGATTGTTGCATGGTGCCCATTCTTCTGTTTTGTAGTGTCTGCTTTGTCTCGCCAACATAGCAAGCCTCGGGGCATGAGGTAGACAACATTGGCCAAGTCACACAAATTCCTGCCGCACACTTGGTGGGTGGTGTCCCCATGTGTAATGGTCATATCCACATCGCACGTCTTGCAGTGGTTGCCATGTCAGGGTTGAATGGTGTTTTCCATGTTGTCCTGAAGGCTGGGCAGTTTGCTGTGAACTGTCTGTTTCAGGTTTGACGGTTGTTTTAAGGCAAGAAGTGGAGGTATAGGGAAGGTCTTGACGAGATGCTCATCCTCATTGATAGTGTCGGGGGAACACTTCAGCGATCAAGAACATTTGGCCACGGATCTTTGGGTTACCATCCTTCAGGGCAGATTTAGGGATAGACAACAACACAGATTCGCCAAGCAGAGGCTGATAGCCAAGTTCGGTACCCATAAGGACGGCCTCAACTGGGATCTTGTATTCATATCACACTACAAATGACCCCGCCACATTATACACTCTCATACATACATACTCACACACATACATATAAACTCTTACACATAAACACACTCACACATCCACACACTCACACAGACCCTCTCTCATATTAATGTCTCTCTAATTCGCACACCCTCTCACAGGCAAATACTCCAATACACTCGCGCACAAACTCTATCAAGCAGACACCACATTCTTTCTCTCTCTCTCACACACACATACATACATAACACACACTTTTCCTCTCCCTCTCGCCCTCATACTTACATATAATTCTATGGAGTGAATTTGCATTTGCAGATTTGTACTTGCATGTGCATTCTATTTTGCTCAAAAAGCACACAACCTGTAGGCAGTCAGTCAATGTGACATTTTTAAGTTCCTACATTTGAAATTACAACAGTCTAACTCCACGTTGGGACAAGATAGACTCTAGCCTTACATCTTTAATGCATTGTCTGAGTTGAGATGTCACCTTTTTTGTTAACGTATTGATAAAACGTTAAATTATCTCATAGAGGTAAATTCTGGGATTTACATATTAATCAATCAAAACCTGCATCTCTATTCCAAGTGACTACAGACTAAACAGCAATCTAAGTTTGTCTAATAGATCGTATCAGTTGTATGACACTTTGATCTTTGTCTTACAAATCTGTGTTCTATGTATCCTGTTGAATATCCCCACTAGCTACCTGATGAAGGAGCAGCACACCAAAAGCTTGCATTTTCAAATAAATCTGTTGGACTATAATCTGGTGTAATGTAATTTTTAACTTTGTCCACCCCAGTCCAACACCGGCATCTCCACATCATACATTAGGAGTGTTGGTGGTGACGTCTTTATTTGAAATGAGTTAATTTCTGTGTTGGTTACTTAATCTCCAGAGTTATGACTTTTTACAATGTTATGGTTATACCATTCACCCATAGAGCTATTTAAATACTTTATTTTACTTCTAAAATGGACATATATGGATCATTTTCAAGTTGGCAAAACATAACAAATGGGATGCTGCAGGGATCAGTGCATGGGTCTCAACATTTTCCTCTAGCAATCTATTCCTGCTCCTAATTTGTATGTTTGTATGTAAAAAAACTCCATGAAATAAGGACACTCCATATCCATGCATGATCTTCAAAATTTGATTTATTTTGTGGATTCTGTCCACGTGTAGGTGAGCACACCTTTAAGAAATTACTTAAAATGCAAATAGACCACCCAGGTACTAATTGATTACCTCTGACCATTTCAGTCAAAAATACTTAAACAGCAATGGCTGCTATATTGTTCAGCCTCAAAGAGATAGGATTTTGAATGAGGTAATTTAGTGAGATCAACACAGCTGGAGTATTGATTGGATCTCAAGCCTTTCCCCCTCATGTCAATTCCATCAGCTTCAATCCATTTCCTAAAAAAATGCCCCAAAACAGTCACACATAACTGTGAGAAATGCAGCCAACACCTTATAAATCTACCAGCAGATTGGTTAGAGACCAGAGGGAGAGATCTTGTCCAACAAATGAAAAGAACCCTGCGTGGAACATTTCATTCATGGGGTCTGGATATCATTGGGCAGGCCAGCATTCATTACCCATCACCAGCTGCCCTTCAGATATTAATGGGGAGTTGCCTTCTTCAACCACTGCAGTCAATATTGTGTAGGTATACCTCAATGCTGTCAGGAATGGAGTTCCAGGATTTTGACCCAACAACACTGATGGAACAGTGCACAGACAAGGAGTAGAACAGACAAAGCTTCCAAAAACAAAACAATTGAACATCAAGGGTCTGGATGGCTAAAGAAAGACTATCTCAACATTGGTCTTGGGAAGTGAAGTTTACTGAATTGATATTTAATCTAGTTTCTCTGTGTGTGTCTACACAAGAAAGGAGGAATTTATAAGACCATTACAATTTTAGTTGGTAGTATATGTGCCAACTGTCCATATCTGTTTCCTTGGAGCTATAATCTAATTGCTTACACCAAATAATAATTCTTGTTTAGTATAAAAACATGATCCTTGCTTTCTATCAACCTTGGTCTGAAAGTCAGGTAAATTAGGTTACTGTATATACCTTAAAAGTCCTTAGTATTTTGTACAACTCACAGGAATAGTGGGTAATACATTACAGCACATTATCCCAGTTGATTGTAACATTGAACAGATTAAGAAATTAATGAATATGGGGTTGGGTTTAATAGTATGGGTGAGAATTGGTTAGCAGTTAGAAAGTAGACGAAGGAATAAATAAGCCATTCTCAGGTTAGAATACTGTGACCAGTTGAGTACAGCTAGAACTATTTTTTTTGTACCCCAGCGCTTCATAAACAACATCAATGATTTGGATAGGTCTGTCAACTGTAATATTTCAGAATTTACAGTTGACACAAAACGTGATGGCAATGTGGGGATGTGAGGCAGATGCAAAGAGGATTCAACAGGATTTAGATAAGCTGAGTGAGCAAGAGCAAGGCAGGTGGAAAATAATGTAGTTATAAGTGCGAATGCACCCATCTTTGCTCGAAGAACAATTGTGGAGTGTATTCCTTAGACAGAGATTAAAAAGTGTTGATATCCAAAGGTGTTTCTTGTTCAAAAATCACTAAAAGCTAGCATACAACTGTAACAGGCAATCTGGAAGGCAAATGGTATCTTAGTCTTTACTGCATAATGGTTTGAGTACAGGAGCAAATAAGCCTTACTTCAATTATGTAAAATACTTGTTAGACCACACCTAAAGTGCTGGATGAGTTATGGCCTTTTTGACTAAGGAAGGATATGCTTGCCATAGACGGTGTGCAGCAGAGGTTCACCAGAGTTATTCCTGAGTTGAGGACAGAGTGAGGAAACTGGGTCTGTATTCTCTGGAGTTCAGAAGAATGACAGGTGATCTCATAGAAACGTAAAACATTCTTAAAGGAATAGACTGACTAGATGCAAGGATTGAATGGTCTCTTCCTGTAGCTCTGTCCTTATGTTTGGTTCATTCCACAATAATTGCTGAAAATCATTTAAGAAGAAAAGTGATCAAGTTATTAGCTAAAATACAGATACAAAGATTTCAAGTAAAGAGATAGAAGATTTTATAGAGCTGAAAGTAAGATCAGTCTCTAAGATCCTTGCAGGCCTGTTATATCATGATAGTTTTCTTTCTGAATTGAAGTGGTTGAAAGCTGAAGTCAAATATCACAGCTGTGATGATTTCTGTAAGAGAATAGTTGGAAGTATCTCCCACAGATGGGCTGAGCAGAACAAACTTTAGGAGAGAGTGAAGGCCCTGGATGAAATGAAAACTCCTTTGCTTTATTTCTATGGCTCTGGAGATCATGGCTCTTTGCGGTTTGTTTCAGTATAGGAGCCTTTTAGCTCATTAGTCATCTCTATCTCCTTGTTGAGATCTCTGTCTCTGACAGTGGCTCTCAGAGATCTTCCTGGGGGTTTCTGCACACTATGGATGCTCACTATCCAACTTATACATATCAAAACATAAAATGGCTGCTATCCTAAAGCCTGTAAATGATGCTTCCATGTTCATTGTCTCTTTCATAAATATTTTATTTTCTTTTGCTAACTTCTTTTAGTTGTCTTAACCATTAGCTCACATTATCAGGTTGTGATGGATTGGGAAAAGCTATCACAACTCCATGAAAACAATTATCAGTTTCTTTTTACCTTTTAAAATATCCATCAAATTTTAAAATCTTTCTTTTTATTTCTTCCTGAAATAAGTAGAGTCTTGTCCCAATATCAGTTGACATCCACAAAGGTGGTCATGTGAATTTTGGGAGACATCTTGTAAGATTCTTTGCTCATTTTAAAGACATTGGGGGCTTTCTTTATAAAATACACAATACTATTATTAGAACATAGAACAAACAGCACAGAACAGGCCCTTTGGCCCTCAATGTTGCATCAACCTGTGAATTAATCTAAGCCCATCACCCTACACTATCCCATCATCATCCATGTGCTTATCCAAGGATTGCTTAAATCTCCCTAATGTGGCTGAGTTAACTACATTGGCAGGCAGGGCATTCCACGCTTTTACCACTCTCTGTGTAAAACACCTGCCTCTGACATCTGTCTGAAATCTATCAACCCTCAGTTTGTAGCTATGCCCCCTCGTACAAGCTGACATCATCATCCTCAGGAAAAGGGTCTCACTGTCCACCCTATCTAATCCTCTGATCATCTTGTATATCTCTATTAAATACCCTCTTAGCCTTCTTCTCTCCAATGAGAACAGCCTTTCCTCATCAGACTGTTTCTCCAGACCAGGCAACATCCTGGTAAATCTCCTCTGCACCTTTTCCAATGCCTCCACATTCTTCCTACAATGGGGCGACCAGAACTGTACACAATATTCCAAGTGTGGCCGCACTAGCGTTTTGTATAGTTGCAGCATGACATTTCGGCTCCAGAACTCAATCCCTCCACCAATAAAACCTAACACACCATATGCCTTCTTAACAGCACTATCGATCTGGATTACACAGTCTTGACATAATGGAATCGTGCAGAGTCAATATGCTTTGGTGAAAGTGAAACCATGCTTAGCTAAATTATTACAGTATTTTTGAAATTAACAAACAAGGTATGTAAAGGGTGTGGTGTGCTTAGTTTTACAAAACCATTTGATAACATGCTATATCAAAGATTACTTATACAAACTAATAGCACAAGGCATAGGTATTACCTAACAATACCGAAAAAGGATTAGTTATCTAACAGGAAGCAGAGCATGGGATAGATCAATCTTTTTCAGGTTGAAAAACTATAACTCATATAGTGCCATAGTAATAAGTGCCGCACCCTCAACTAGTTAGAACCCATATCAATGACTTGAGTAGATCAAATGTGTGGTAACTAAATTTGCCAAGGATACCAAGTTAGTTATAAATTTATCAGTTGTCAAGAGGAGGTACAGAGGATATAGAAAGCTTCAGTGAGTGGACAAATAACTGGCAGATGTAGTTTAATTTGGGTAAATGTGCACTTGACCACTTTCGCAGGATGAACAGAACAGCAGTAAGCTGTTTAAATGGAAAGAGATGACAAAACTCAGTGGCACAGAGGGCATCAAAAGCTTTTAGTTTACAAGATATAGCAAGTAGTTAGGAAGGCAAACTAGCTTCTGGTGTTTATTGCAAGGGGAAAGGAACGTAAAAGGAGGGAAATTTCACTGCAGCTATATAACTTACCAGTGAGACTATAAGACCATATCTGGAATCCTGTGTACTACCTTGGTCTCCTTATGTGAACAAAATGTACATAATTGTGTTAGAAACAGTTAAGAGAAATTGACTTAATAATTCCTTGGATGCAGGGCTTGTCGTATAAAGACAGCTTTGAATAGAGGATTGGCTGACTGGCAGAAGGCAGAAAGTAGTGATAAAGGGGTCTTTTTCAGGATGGCAGCCTGTGGCCCACGGAATTCCACAAGGGTCAGTGTTGAAACTACAACTATTCACATTACACTTTAACGATCTGGACAAAGGAATTGAGTGCACTGTTGCTGAGGTTGCAGATGACAAATGACACAAAAGTAGGTAGAGGGACAGATTGTGCTGAAAACGTGGGGATGCTACAGAAGGACTTGAACAGGCTAGGAAAGTGGGCAAAGAAGTGGCATATGGAATATAATGTGGGAAAATGTGAGGTTATGCATTTTTGTATGAAGAATAGAGATATAGACTGTTTTCTAAATAGGAAAAGGGTTTTGGAAATCTGAAGCACATAAGGACGGCACGGTGGCACAGCGGTTAGCACTGCTACCTCACAGTGCCAGAGACCCGGGTTCAATTCCCACCTCAGGCGACTCTTTGTGTGGAGTTTGCACATTCTCCCTGTGTCTGTGTGGGTTTCCTCTGGGTGCTCCGGTTTCCTCCCACAATCCAAAAATGTGCAGGTTAGGTGAATTGGTCATGCTAAATTGCCCGTAGTGTTAGGTGAAGGGGTAAATATAGGGAAATGGGTCTAGGTGGGTTGTGCTTCGGCGGGTTGGTGTGGACTTGTTGGGCCGAAGGGCCTGTTTCCACACTGTAAGTAATCTAAGACATTAAAGTCCAAGTCCAGGATTCTCTTAGAGTTGACAGTTAGTAAAGCTAATGTAATGTTAGCAATCATTTTGAGTAGGCTAGAGTACAAGAGCAGTAAGGCTCTAGTCAAACCACATTTGAACATTGTGAGCAGTTTTGGCCCCTATATTTAAGAAAGGATGTCCTGGTGTTGGAGGGGGTCCAGAGGATGTTTACAAGAATGAGCACGGGAATAAAGATCTTGTCATATGAGGACCAGCTGAGGACTCTGGGTCTGTACTTAATGGAGTTTAGAAGGATGGGAGGAGATTTCATTGAAACCTACAGAATACCGAGAGGTGTGATAAAGTAGACATGGAGAAGATATTTCCAATAGTAGGAGAAACTAGGACCTGAAGTTTTAGCCTCAGAGTGAAAGGATGACCCTTTAGAACCGGGATGAGGAGGAGTAATTGCTTCAGCCAGTGAGTGGTGAATCTGTGGAACTTATTTTAACAGAAGGCTGTAGAGACCAAGTTATTGAATGTCTTTAAGACAGAGATAGATAGGTTCTTGATTAGTAAGGGAATCAATGATAAAAGGGAGAAGGCAGGAGAATGGTGTTGTGAAACACATCGGCTATGATTGAATGGTGAAGCAGATATAATGGACTGAATGGCCACGTCTGCACTGACGAGGGAAGTTAAGAAACATATCAAGTTAAAAGAGAAAAAGTATAACATAGCAAAGATAAGTGGGAAAACGGAGGCTGGGAAGCTTTTAAAGAACAACAGAGGATTACTAAGAAGGAAACACGCAGAGAAAAAATGAGGTACGAAGGTAAACTGGCCAAAAATATAAAAGAGGATCGTAAAAGCTTTTTTAGGTATGTGAAAGGCAATAAAATGGTTAAAACTAAAATTGGGCCCTTGAAGACAGAAACAGGGGAATATATTACGGGGAACAATGTGAGACAGTCTTTAGTATCTTTAGGGTCTTTTAGGGCCTTTAGGGTCATTTGTTCAAGTACATCTCTTTTAGAGTGACTAGTGTAATATGTTGGGACTAGCGCCTGTACTTATTCAGGAAATTATAGACCAGTTAGTCTGACCTCAGTGGAGGGAAAGATGCTGGAGTCTATTATAAAGGGTGAAATTACGGCACATCTGGATAATAGTAACAGGATAGGTCAGAGTCAGCATGGATTTATGAAGGGAAAATCATGCTTGACTAATCTTCTGGAATTTTTCGAGGGAGATCCAGTAGATGTAGTGTACCTGGACTTTCAGAAAGCTTTTGATAAAGTCCCACATAGGAGGTTAGTGAGCAAAATTAGGGCGCATGGTATTGGGGGCAAAGTACTAACTTGGATTGAAAGTTGGTTGGCTGACAGGAATAAAAGAGTAGTGATAACAGCTCTGTTTCGGAATGGCAGGCAGTGACCAGTGGGGTACCGCAGGGATCAGTGCTGGGACCGCAGCTTTTTACAATATATATTAATGATATAGAAGATGGTATTAGTAATAACATTAGCAAATTTGCTGATGATACTAAGCTGGGTGGCAGGGTGAAATGTGAGGAGGATGTTCGGAGATTACAGGGTGACCTGGACAGGTTAGATGAGTGGACAGATGAATGGCAGATGCAGTTTAATGTGGATAAATGTATGGTTATCCACTTTAGTGCCAAGAATAGGAAGGCAGATTACTACCTAAATGGAATCAATTTAGGTAAAGGGGCAGTACAGAGAGATCTGGGTGTTCTTGTACACCAGTAAATGAAGGTAAGCATGCAGGTACAGCAGGTAGTGAAGAAGGCTAATAGCATGCTGGCCTTCATAACCTGCAGCTGTACAGGGCCCTGGTGAGACCACGCCTGGAGTATTGTGTGCAGTTTCCGCCAATTTGAGGAAAGACATTCTGGCTATTGAGGGAGTGCAACAAAGGTTCACGAGGTCAATTCCTGGAATGGTGGGACTACCTTACGCTGAAAGACTGGAGTGACTGGGCTTGTATACCCTTGAGTTTAGAAGACTGAGAGGGGATCTGATTGAGACATATAAGATTATTAAAGGATTGGACACTCTGGAGGCAGGAAATATGTTTCCGCTGATGGGTGAGTGCCGAACCAGAGGACACAGCTTAAATATACGGGGTAGACCATTTAGGACAGAGATGAGGAGAAACTTCTTCACCCAGAGAGTGGTGGCTGTGTGGAATGCTCTGCCCCAGAGGGCAGTGGAGGCCCAGTCTCTGGATTCATTTAAGAAAAAGTTGGATAGAGCTCTCAAGGATAGTGGAATCAAGGGTTATGGAGATAAGGCAGGAACAGGATACTGATTAAGGATGATCAGCCATGATCATATTGAATGGTGGTGCAGGTTCGAAGGGCAGAATGGCCTACTCCTGCACCTATTGTCTATTGTCTATTGATATCTTATGGCCTTACGGCTACACACATTGAAGGTTAGAAGAAACTGAGATGATCTTTTTAAAATGACAAAGGTCCTGAGTGGACTTCACATAGTGGATGCTAGGAGGAGGTTTTCTACAGTGAGGAAGACTACAGCAAGAGGACATAATTTAAGAATATTTTCTGAAGAATTATTTTCTCCTCAAGGGTCATTAGATTGTGGAATTCCCTTTCCCAGAAATAGTGGAGGCTAAACGATTGAATTTATTGAACCACGAGTTGGGTGGATTTTTGGTTGATGAGTGAGTTCAAGGTAACAAAGTGGGCTGCAGCAGTTCAAGAAGGTAGCTCACCATCACCTTCTCAAGGACAACCAAGAATGGGCAATGAATGCTGGCCCAGCCAGCAGTACCTATATCCCTCGAGTGAAGAAAAATAGTGGAGTTGAGACTACAACCAGTGTGCCATGATCTTGTCAAATGGCATTGCCAGCTGGAAGGGCTGAATAATTGGTTCATGCTCTGAAGTCCTATTTCCTTTTTGATTTCAACCTACTTGCTTGTGGTGTTTTTAAAGTCACAGTCCTCAAAAGTGAAAATATGCTCCTTCCCTAAAATATATATTGTTGCAGACAACTGAAAGATGAGAAAAGGGGGAAATTAACACATATCTCTTTCCATCCATGACAACAAGCCTACTACACATCCTGGGGAATCAATTTGACACAAAAATTTGAATTAGGATTTCTTAACAGAATGGTGAGTTAAACTTCTAAAAGTTGCTACTGGCGTTTGGGTTAAATCCCCAAATCAGTGGCTATTGTGAGGCCTGTGTAACAACAATATAACTTACAAAGGTCCCAGGGTTGATCACCGGTCTATGAGGCTCTTAACAACAAAAAAAACTGGGTCATTAAACTGACTGTGATAAATATTAAAATCTTCTGTCTTGTTTCACTCTGATAACCATCAAATCAAGCAAAATATGAGATTTCCAAAAGCCCCCTCCAGTCACAAACTATTTTGTTACATATCGGGTAATTTAGTTTCTATGGTAACAGACTTGGGAAGAATCTAACACAGTTTTCAAATACAGAGAGAGTCTGCGATTGATTTTGTTGCATCATATGAAGGTGGCAGTTATGAATTTCACATGATTCCTGGCAACAGGTCAAGAGCTATAAAAATTTACAATCTATGGAGAGCTCTCTAATTGTGCGGAAGAAATAAGATCTTCCACGTAGAGGACATGACCTGAAGCTAACTAAAGCCAAGAGGTGAAATTAAAGTTTACATTGACTGCAGACCAAGTGAATGTAGTCCAGTGAGTTAGACACACATCGGGAAGACATTGGTTGAATTCCAATGCACAAGGGATACTAGGAAATAACCATCTGCAATAAAACAGTTCAAATATGAAAAATAATCCAATCTGATATGTGGCATCAAGTAAGATCAGAAGGTTAGCATCAGAAAGAGAATGCTTTGCTCTACCAGTAGAGAAAAGAACAAATGGAGCTGATAAATTTAAGTCATGACCCTTCTGTGACAAAGCAGATTAAGAAACATGCTAATCTTCATCTGTTCATTAATGAGACAACATAAAATTATGGCAGATCCAGGGATAGCAAGCATAGAATGATTAAATTCAACTTTGTCTGACATTCTGAAATACCCAGGATGAGCCTTTACAAAGATAAATTCAAGGAAACAAAAAACAACAAACAAATAGTTTTGCTTGGGCTCTTAATAATACTTTGTTAGAGCTAAGTGCAGCATCTCGAAAGTTATTTTGAAGTGTACATAATTAATAACTCTAAAAAGGTTTATACAGACTATTATGATTTAACATGTTTAAGAAATTTCACAACAAGAACTTGACTGATACATTGAAGTTTAATCCTATTGCCAAACAATTTGAATATTATTTTCTTTTAAAAAATAGTTAGAAAGTCATTCTGAACAAAAAACCAAAGACAGCATTTCTAAGAAATTGTATGAGTATGATTTGGCTACATTAATAGAGGCTGCCCAGGGAGATAAGATGTATGACATTTGCCAACTTTAGTTATACAACCCAAAGAAAGAGAAGATGGCTCAGCAGGAGGTTCATTCAAACAAAAACTGTTTTATTCAAAGAGAAAAGGTCCTTAGCAATAGAGGTTCTCTTATTAGCATTCCAAACAGTTAGAGTTGAGACAAAATCTCCTGAACTGCCTAGACAAATGTCAGAAAGAGAAGTCTTCAGAGGCTTTAGATGGGAAAATATCCAAAACAAAAAGCTGTTGCATTTAAGAAACACATGACAAATAGTTAATGAGCTGATTTAATAGTTTGTTTAAGAGTTTTAGAAGGAGGCATTACTGACTTCAGAAAGTTTCCAAAAAGCCAGCTGCACAATAAGTAGAGTTAAGGTTGACCCTTCACTAAGGTTGGACTGTCTTGTTAGAATTGATTAGAGGTAAAGGATTGATTCTTTCTTTCTTATATTTGTAATTGGACTATTTCAAATAATTATTATATGGTGTGACAGACTTCATGTTTTTCCTTTGTATTATAAATGTTCATGTTCTTTTATTTAAAGTAAAATGGTTACCTCTTGTGAACATTTCAGTGCCTGATCTCCATTGCAAACAAGAGGAAAAAGTACATTTATGGACTATCAAGCTAGGTTTTGATTTGTCCAATATCAATGAACTGGGATCATAACATGAGTAGGGAAGTTTAAAAAAAATCTTTACAAATGTTATCTACAGAGTTCACATTATTCCCAGATGAGTCAGATTCTAGATAGGAACCTGGCTTGATAGACCATATTTTGATTTGGTTTAGATTTAATGAAGTCCTCTACTACTGAAATATAGACAAGCAGTGCTGAAGAGTTTACCTCAGTAATAAAATATACCTTTATCAACAAAATAAATGAAGGTAAAATGGAATAAACCAAAGCAGCTGCAAATAATATATGTTCAAATGTTTTTTAAATAAAACATATTTTATTTAAATATTTAGATAAGAGTTCCTTATCTAACAAATTAATAGGTTTAAATCACTTGTGACTACAACACTTAGACCAGGAACTGCAGATTTTCTTTTACCTGGAGGCATTGTTTACATGGTTATATGTACTCAGGTTTAAGTAACCTCTTCAGGATTTTATCCCAAGACTTCTAGTCTGCAACGAACACTAATTCCTCATTATAAAGTAACTTAGTTCAGTGTATATCCTTCCCTTTTCAGGAGCATGATCTTAACAACCATTTTATTCAAAGAATTTAACAGGACTGCTTCACTCAAACTATTAAAAAAAAGAAACTAAAGTCTCCCTCTAAGCTTCGGCTCATTCCCTGAAATCTTCTTTCTTGAAAAGCAGACAGGTTCTAGAAAACTCGAATATATCTTGATACAGTATTATTTACTTTGCTGGATCCCAAAGCAATCTAAAATAAACAACCAGTAGTGCAGAAAACACTTCCACTTTTAAGCTAGGCCTCAAACCTCTTCGAAGAGGTATCATCATGGCTAGAGAAATACCTACACGTTAATTACTAACTTCAAACCCACAGAAATCTGATTGGCTTCTATCTGAAAACACAGAAACCCAAACTTTTAATAAATAATGTTAAAACACATATTACATAAATCCTAAAGTTACATTCACAAATTGACCTCAAAATGCTCATGGTACACTATCCAATATATCACTGACCTACCGTTGCTTTTTTATATAGCAATGCTGAACTTCTCCAGACACTTGGCGACTTGACAGGTTCCTATGTTATGAGATTTTTCAAAACTATTTGTTTCAATCAATTGGTCAAAATGAACAATAGTGACATGCCTATCCTGTAATTATAATTAACATTTATGGAGACATTGGAATTCACCTGATCCAATCTTTATTTTCTTTATTGATTTGACTATAAAAGAAGGAAACTGATTCATAACCCAATATCACATTTCTGCATTTGATGGAATAGCAAACCCCACTCAGAATTATTTTACAGTCTCAAGCCCCACTCTAACAATTCAACAACTCTAACGAGACTAGGTAAGGTAAAGCCAGGAAGAATGCTCCCATTGTCTGGGGAGTTCAGAATCAGCGGTCACAGTCTTAGGATACAGACGAGGCAAATTGAGACTCAGGTAAGGAGAAGTTTCTTCACCAAAAAGTGAGCCTGTGGATTTCTTTGTCTCATAAGTGAATCGAGGTTAAAAAATGGAGGAGGAGTTGGATATTGTTCTTAGGGTTAAAGGTATCAAAGAGTTTAGGGAGACAGTGGGAAAAGGGTCCTGATTTGGAGGATCAGCCATGATCATATTCGTAGTAGGAGCAGGTTCAACGGACTGAATGGCCTACTTCTGTTCCTATTTTTTATGTTTATATGACATGTGCAGAAACCTCAGACATTTCTGCCTGATCTGTACTTTGGTATATGGCCCTATTATAATTTCTTATGTAAACATCACCAGCTTAAATCCAATCAAAATGGTATGAAATAATGTGAGTTACAAATTATTACTGCAGCGGAAGAAAATAACCAACTTGTTTAAAAGAAATAAAAGCAATGTTAAGTTCAAATTATTTACGATATACCCATGTCTATTAATAACAATAATCAGTGATGAATGATTTCCTGAGATTTATTCTCATTATCAAATCAACTTTTATATGCCATTTGCTTGGTCATTTTTAACCACAGCACATTCAGTCCAGGACACTGAATAGATTTTACAATTGTCTGACATCTGCCACACAATTTATTTTCATTCTGCTATTATGCATTGATAAATTTGCAGTAATTGTTATAACTTATTTTGTCATTAATTGTTTCAGTTAGTTCTGTTGTTTCCAGTCTGTTCATCTTCATACAAGATTTTCTCATGGGTCCAGTTGGAATAAACCACAGGATAACATAAATAAATCAATAAATTCAATGAATTAAATCCATGGAAAGGTAAGGCACATTGGCCCAGAAATTCCTCTGCCTTTTCATCCAGAACTGCTTACCATCCAGGTGTGTAGCAAATACCTGGCTTAAAATATGGGACAAAAATGAGTTAAAGAGTGTGGTGCTGGAAAAGCACAGCCAGTCAGGTAGCACACGAGGAGCAGGAGAATCGATGTTTCAGGCAGAAGCTCTTCATCAGCCTGAAATGTCGACTCTCCTGCTCCTTGGATGCTGCCTGACAGGCTGTACTTTTACAGCATCACAGTCTTCGACGCTGATCTCCAGCATCTGCAGCCCTCACTTTCTCCTACAAGAGTGAGTTATCTCTCTTAGTACAACATAAACAAATCTGCACAATCTTTTACATTGATTTATTGAATGCCTCATCACCCACAAGTTACAGAACCTTGACTATGAGTTTCTTCCATGTCAACTCCTACATTGGCTCACTTCAAATTTCGACTACAGGCTAAATCTCATGTTTTTATGGCAAAGTCCAAGTTGCGTGGAGATGTGTGGAGTGACCCTCACCGTGAGCGTGAAGGAATTTTATTGCTATGTCTTACCAAACTCGTCTCTTCCCATACAGCATCTCACACATCTGATTCCATCTGACTGAATGCTGTCCCTGGAACAATTCACCATGCAGCAGATATCCCAGAATTCACCAACACCACATGCTCCAATGCCATCTTTGGAAGACCGTTGTTCACTCAGACACACACTGTCGTAAGAAGGGTGACATCCTTCTGCAGACTACCAGGATAAGTACCACCATTTCCTCTTCAATACCTCACACTCACTCTGTGTTTGCTGGTATACCCACCTCGCACCAAGGTTTATGCTCTGTGACTCTCAATATTGCCTGAATAAAGACTTTTGCCCTTGACTTGACTGATGCCTGCTGCCAACTATGATGAACCTATTGACTTTGTATCTGTCCTAAACGTGATAGCCAGGCAACAGTAAAATGAGTCGAAGAGTGTGGTCCTGGAAAAGCACAGCCTGTCAGGCAGCATCCAAGGAGCAGGAGAGTCGATGTTTCGAGTATAAGTTCTTCATCAAGAATCAGTAAAATGAGCCTGGAATCTCTGGCTGAGGGGGAAAAGCAGAAAAGAGCTAGACAAAGCAATATAAGGTAGGGATGCTGTGAGCATCCAAGGAGTTTCAGAGTGAGGGAGTGCTATTACAGTGAATGAAGAGCCCGAGATCAGTCTGGTCTAGTGTATGAGTTGGGTGCATGTCCCTGAGTGCACTGTGTCCTTGCAGTAGTATTACAATGATAGGTGCCAGTGCAGCCCAGGTTGCAGCAATAGCATGCAGAAGTATCCTGTAAATATATTGGCACTATACTATAATATTTTTTAGAGGCTGGTGTAGATGCAATGCTTGTGCCTGTGGATGTGGCTTACTGTCTGTGAGCATGGGTGTTGCTGATGCCCATGATATGAGCCCTGGGATGTTGACATCCAGTTTGCAGGATGGAAATCCTCTGGAATAAGCTGAACCAGTCATGTTTGCTCTGATTTCCATGTTACATTTCCCAGCTTGTGCAGGTTTAATAAGATAGGAACTTGAATATTAATGAAGTGAATTTGGCCATTGACAATTATCTCAACAAAGGTTAGTCCTCAGCATTTGGCAACTCATTGCTGGCTGGCAAGGACCTTGCCAGGCTGCATGTGAAGAGTGTAAAAGATGGAGCAAAATGATCTTGATGTTAAGATTGGTCTCACCTCATTTCTCTTCCGAATGTGGTGCACATTTTACCATAACACTCAGGCCTCTCGAAGATTCTGCCCAATATTTTTAAACATGAAGGCACATGCAATCAAACAGAAGGTGGTGCAAAGCTATGATTAGTAACAAGATAAGGGTTACAGGAAGAAGGCAGGAGAATGCGATTGAGAAACTTATCAACCAGGATCAAATGGTGGAGCAGTCTTGATAGGCCAAATGGCCTAATTCTGCTCCTATATTTTATGGTCTTATAGTTTTATGCTCCAGGAAGCAATTAAGTCATTTTTCTCCTGTTACAGAAAAAAAGTCATTGTTCCAGTCACCATGAAAAAAAATGTTTCTATTGCTCATTCAAATATAAAAAACTGAGCAGCTTCCTTATGTGCTGTAAGAAATCTGCGGTAATCCGAGGAATAAAAGCAGCCTGTTCTTGAAACAGTATGGAAAAAAAAAACCCTAGGTGGCTTCGTTTTGTTATGACCATGTGAGTCAGCTTCCCTCGTTTCAGCCTTTCTGTTTGGTCACAACAAAGATTCAAGTTGTTTTTAGAACAAGACTATAATTTTCTCCAATTAAAATGTAGTTACCAGTTTTCACAGTAAGCAGTAAAGAGCCAATTACAAGCTTTTTTGAGTTAACAAAAGAGCAAGTTTAATACCTGCTAACACCGAGAAAAATCATAAAGATGTGATGTTAAGCGAACAGCCTTTGATGCATCACACACACAGATATAAATTTAAAAACAGGATAGTATCCAGTACAACTGGAAGATTAAATTATTCACAATTTACAGTTCTTTGGTTGTCCACGAGCCATAAGCATTTGAACCTGAGACCATCTATAATTAGTTAGTTAACTCCTTGGACAATCGACTGTATTGAAGGCTGCTTTATTGTTAAGTTCTCAGTTTTCTGATGTTCCCTTCCCGTTAGTTTTGTCACCAGGCTTTACTTATTGTGAGGTCGAGAGAAATAGAGAAAGAACCTTCTCCAGCCTGATTCTGTGCTGCATTCTGGTTATATTTTCCCCAAAAAGACGGGGTTCTTGAAATAGCTGAATGTTTCTCTCTCCCATCTGTTGAAATATGTTGTTGAGGCTTGACAATTGCAAGCCCATCTCATCTCCAGCATGAGAAGATTCTCATAACATTGCAAAACAAATAGGAGATTAAGATATTTCACATCTCTCAGGAAGCCTGGTTGACTGGTTTTAAAACCATAAGAAATAGAAACAGAAGACGACTGTTTGGCCCCTCATGCCATTCAAAACAATCATGGCTGATCCAATACTCCTCACATTCAATTTCCTGCCCTTTCACTAACCCTTGATTCTCTTACTAATCAAGAATCTATCTACCTCAGCCTGAAGTATACACAATATCTATTCCCCCTGTGGCAAGTAGTCCCAAAGATTCACAACCCTCTGAGAGAAGACATTCTTCCTGACCTCGCTCGCAGATTCATATCCCTTAATGCCATTGGACTAAATGTTAATCTCAGCTCAGTCTATCTTTGATCTAATTTGTATTAGTTTCATTAAACTTGGCCAACCTTAGTGGACCACATGGTCCTGTATTGTGAATTGCTCCTGTTATGGACCAGACCATACCCCCTCAAAATATTTTAGGAAGGTAGCCCACATCTTACCTTTTTCTTATTTTAAAGGTAGAAATGAAGAGCCATGTTCCATATGTGATGTCATTGGTCAAACTACTCAACATTAGATTAGATTCCCTACAGTATGGAAACAAGTCCTTCAGCCCAACAAGTCCACACCGACCCTCCGAAGAGCAACTCACCCAGACCCATTGCCCCACCCTACATTTACCCCTGACTAATGCACTTAACGCTATGGGCAATTTAGCATGGCCAATTCACCCAACCTGCACATCTTTGGATTGTGGGAGGAAACCCACGCAGACACAAGGAGAATGTGCAAACTCCACACAGACAGTTGCCCGAGGCAGGAATCAAACCTGAGTCCCTGGAGCTGTGAGGCAGCAGTGCTAACCACTGAGCCACCATGCTGTCCAACAAACCCTTTAAGCAAAACACAATTCATTTAAACACTATAGTTAAAACACAAACAAAAGAAAGAGGAATTTTGAATAACTTAATAATTGAAAACGTAACCGAATAATAGATACAGTACCTATAACCAATTAATTGGTCCAGTATAGTAACATCCCATAAGCGCAACCCTTGGCAAAAAAGCAAATTCTGACACAGAGCCTTACGTGCTGTTCTCCAATCCAGGCAGAAGAAACATCAAGAGAAATTTCAGAGAGAATATCAGCTAGGAATCATTCACTGAAGCTTCCAAAGTTTTTGAGGGGCCAAAGACTTCTGCTGCTTAAAGCTTAAAAACCTTAGAAAGCCTGGTTGAGAGAGCTGGCCACACCCCAGGCTGCTTCTATTGTTCCAACTTTAAAAAAAACCCATGGCCTCACAAATTGTTTAGTTAAATCATTTTCAGTAGCCAGTTCAGTACCTCTGCCTTACAACCTCTCTTCAAAAGAAAAACAGGACAAAATAGCCTTTTGTCACACTCTCTTTTTGAAATTGTTTCCGTTGCTGAAAATCCCAAGTATTAAATTGGCCAATGGGATTCAAAGGTTAATGCTTTGACAGATATTCCAGGACAGATGTGAGATGCCGAGTATATTATGGTTTCATTTTACAAAGGAATCAATTTGCAAATTCAGTTCCTTGGTCTACTGTAACTTAAAGTACTTATGAGGATTAGAGCCGGAACTGCAGTAATAAATTGGATCTTACAGCCTAAAATCACCAGGGTAATGCTGATGCTGAACATTAGAAAGAAGTATGACAGAGGCTATACTAAAAAAAGTTATTTCTTTCTATTCTTTATCATCTATTTTGGGGGAAATGATGGTCTAGTGGTATGACCTGCTCGGATGTTATTCCAGCGACCCAAGTAATGTTCTTGGAACCTGGGTTCAAATTCCATTGTGGCAGACATTTGAATTTAATAAAAATCTGGAAGTTAATGTTTAATGATGACTGTGAGCCAATTGTCAGGAAACCCCTTTCTGGTTCACAAACGTCCTTCCGGGAAGGAAACTGCCATCCTTTACTGGTCTGGCCTACATGTGACTCCAGACCCACAGCAAAGTGGTTGCCTCTTAACTGCCCACTGTGATGGGCAATAAATGCTGACCTAGCCAACGATGCCCACACCTGTGAATGAATTAAAAATGAACACAACAGCAAACTTTAAAAATTCAGCTTTTAAAAAGAAAACCTGAGCACCAAAATGCTTCCATTTCTTACAGATAATTGTATTTTACAGAAGTTTGTTAGAAGGATACTTTTTTTGTTTTGGTTACATTCTAAAGCATTCAAATAATTAAGCCAAGTTTATTTAATTCCTAATTTTGCTCACATATGTGTAGTTCTATCAGTTCCTTTCCATAAAACAGCTCTGTGGGAATCTACAGCGGTAAATGAGCCATCATTCTTATTCCCTTAGATGTTCTGATGTGACAAACTCCACATGAGAAAGCTGAACTCAAATATCAGACACAGCCAGACCTCAATCATAGGGCCTCATGGTGTAAGGAAAACAAATATTGCATGTTGCAGTGTCGCATTCATATTCCTCGAAGAATATTCAGTTGTTTGACAGGTTTAGAATCTATAGCACCACAGTTAAACATATTAAATTCTATAAATATCTGATTGTACATAAATAGGACATTTATAGGACATTAGTATGACAAGATAGTCACCAAGAAATGCAAAAGGGAACTCAGAAGAAATATTTTCATCCAAAAAAAATAGTGAGAATGTGGAGCCTGCTACCACAGAGAGTGGTTAAAGCTAATTGTTTCGATGCATGTTAAGGGAAGCTAGACAAATATTTGAGGGGGAAGAAAATAAAGGGTGTGAATGAAATATTTGGAGGAGTAAAGATGACAGAAAGCCCAAATGGAGTAGAAATGCTGACATAAGACCTCATGATATGGGAGCAGAAACAGGTCATTCAGCCCATCGAATCTGCTCCACCATTCAATGTTCAATGGTTGATCAGATAATCCTCACCTCCATTTTCCTGCCTTTTCTCCATAATCTTTGGCTGTGTTACTGAATAGAACTCCATCTATCTCAGATACAGAACTGGCTCAAAGGCAGAAGGCAGAGGGTGGTAGTGGAGGGTTGTTTTTCAGACAGGAGGCCTGTGACAAGTGGAGTGTCACAAGGATCGGTGCTGGGCCTCTACTTTTTGTCATTTACATAAATGATTTGGATGCGAGCATAAGAGGTACAGTTAGTAAGTTTGCAGATGACACCAAAATTGGAGGTGTAGTGGACAGCGAAGAGGGTGACCTCAGATTACAACAGGATCTGGACCAGATGGGCCAATGGACTGAGAAGTAGCAGATGGAATTTAATTCAGATAAATGTGAGGTGCTGCATTTTGGGAAAGCAAATCTTAGCAGGACTTATACACTTGATGGTAAGGTCCTATGGAATGTTGCTGAACAAAGAGAGCTTGGAGTGCCGGTTCATAGCTCCTTGAAAGTGGAGATGCAGGTAGATAGGATAGTGAAGAAGGCGTTTGGTATGCTTTCCTTTATTGGTTAGAGTATTGAGTATAGGAGTTGGGAGATCATGTTGCAGCTGTACAGGACATTGGTTAGGCCACTGTTGGAATATTGCGTGCAATTCTGGTCTCCTTCCTATCGGAAAGATGTTGTGAAACTTGAAAGGGTTCAGAAAAGGTTTACAAGGATGTTGCCAGGTTTGGAGGATCTGAGCTACAGGGAGAGGCTGAACAGGCTGGGGCTGTTTTCCCGGGAGTGTCGGAGGCTGAGGGGTGACCTTATTGAGATTTACAAAATTATGAGGGGCATGGCTTGGATAAATAGACAAAGGCTTTTCCCAGGGGTCGGGGAGTCCAGAACTAGAGGGCATAGGTTTAGGGTGAGAGGGGAAAGATATAAAAGAGACTTAAGGGGCAACTTTTTCAAGCAGAGGGTGGTACATGTATGGAGTGAGCTGCCAGAAGATGTGGTGGAGGCTGGTACAATTGCAACATTTAAGAGGCTTTTGGATGGGTATATGAATGGGAAGGGTTTGGTGGGATATGGACCGGATGCTGACAGGTGGGACTAGATTGGGTTGGGATATCTGGTCGGCATGGACAGGTTGGACCGAAGGGTCTGTTTCCATGCTGTACATCTCTATGAATCTATGACTGTATAACAACTCAATCTCCACAGCCCTCTGTGGTAAAAATTTTCACAGATTCACTGCCCGCTAAGAGAAGAAATTCCTCCTCATCTCCGTCATAAATGGGCAACCCCTTATTCTGGTCCTGGATTCTCCCAAAGGAGGGACAACGTTTGTGCATTTACCCTGTCAAACCCCTAAGAATCTTATTTGCTTCAGTAAAGTCTCTCCTCATTCTTCTAAACTCCAATGAGCACAGGGCCAGCCTACTCAACCAAGAATCACAAAATCATTGAAGTTTACATTACTGAAGGAGGCCATTCAGCCCATTGTATCTTTACTAGCTGCTGAAAGAGCTTCCCAGCTAGTCCCATTCTCCAGCCCTATCTCCATTGCCCTCTAAACTCATCACTTTCAAATATATATCTAGCTCTCTTTTGAAACCTCCCATGGAATTCAACTCCACTACTCAACCAAACAGCGCATTCTAAATCCTAACAACTTTCTGCGTAAAAACATTTCTTCTCATCTCAAACCTAGCTCTCCTGCAGACATCTTAAAATCTAGTTACTGACATAACAACTAGTAGAACCAGAATGTCCTTCTTTACCTTGTCAAAATTGTTTATCATGTTGAACACCTCAAAAGGTCACCTCCTAATCTTCTCTGTTCCAAGGAGAATAATCCCGATTTCTCTAATCTTTCCCTTGGATCCAAAATCCCCTCATTCCTGATACCATTCTCATAAATCTTCTTTGCACTATCTCCTGATAAGAAAATCCCTTTGTTCTGGGAGAAAAATAGTGAACTTTCTTGGAACTTAATCCAATGCCAGTATATCTTTTGTAGAGGCACGTCTGGAGATTTAAGTTTGTGAAGAATTGAAACTGACAGCACAGGTTGTAAAGGCTATTAAAAAAAACAAATTGTGTCCTTGACTTTAAAAGGAACACAGATTACAAAAACAATGAAGTCATGCTAAATGTTTATAAATCCTTAGCAGGAACATAGCTCTCACTCTGGGCACCACACCTCATGAAGAATATCAAGACACTAGATGTGGTTAGAATTATTTCTTCTAAGTGCATTGGAAACCAGAAACCATAAATTTGAAAGAATTATCAAATTAATTCAAGGGTTATTTCTTCCCAGGAGGATTGCAAAGATTTGGAAAGCACTTCTGAAAGAGTGGCTAGATAAACTTCTAAAGAAGAGGCTGGAGAGGTTGAATAGGCTGGAGTTGTTTTCCCTGGAGCGTCGGTGGCTGAGGGGTGACCTTATAGAGGTTTATAAAATCATGAAGGGCATGGATAGGGTAAATAGACAAAGTATTTTCCCTAGGTGGGAAAGTCTAAAATTAGAGGGCATAGGTTTAGGGTGAGAGGGGAAAGATTTATATGGGACCTAAGTGGCAATTTTTTCATGCAGAGGGTGGTGTGTGTATGGAAAGATCTGCCAGAGGAATTTGTGGAGGCTGGTGCAATTAAAACATTTAAAAAGCATCTGGATGGGTATACAAATGCGAAGGGTTTGGAGGAATATGGGCCAAGTGCTGGCAAATGGGACTAGATTAGTTTAGGATATCTAGAGTTGGAGTGAAAGATCCGTTTCTGTGCTGTACATCTCTATGACCCTAAGACACTACTGTGAAGAGAACAAATTTGCAAGGTTACGGAAAAAAGTTTGATTCTAAGACTCATCACCCTTTACTGCAAAGAAAGAGCCTATCACAAAGATCTGACTATATTGAGTCCACTTTCCAGCTCTCAGCCTATGGCCCTAGATCCTATGACTATGTAAATGAACATCTAAATACTGCTTAAATGTTACAAAGGTTTCTGCCTCAACCACTCTTTCACACAGTGTAATCCCAGTCCATCCGATTTTTCCTCATAGCTCGGATCTGGTAGCCCAAGTACCATCCTGATAGATCTCTACACCCGTCTGGTGCAATCATTTCCTTCCTATAAGGTGGTGGTCAGAATCACAGTCAGCCCTCCAGCTGTAGCGTAACCAGTGGACTACACAGATCCAGCATAACCAGCTTTTACTTGATTCGTCCAATTGTTGTTGTATTCTATGTCTCACCTAATAAAGGCCAGCATACCATATGTCTTCTTAAGCACCTCAGGGACCTCTGGATATGTAAGTACACTGGTCAGCCAAAAGATCTGCTTCTGTGAAATACAGGATAATGGAGCTCCAACATGTTGTGGTATATTTCACAGTCAGTACCTCAGTATAGCGTTCAGAGAGATACTTATGATATCACGACATCATAGAATGTGACCTGAAGGTATAAAGGTTGCAAACTCCATCTTTGGGTCACTTAAAGCAATACAAGCTAATGAAAATACACTGCTCTTTGTACCGAGTAGTGTAAACACAACCACTTTTGTATTTCAAATCTAATGCTGGCATATAACAGTGAGATGTCATAAGTGTTCTGTTGGATTCTTCAATGCACATTACTCATATCTAGTTCTTATACAAGTGACAAGGATCTTGGTATCATCACCATTCATAAGATTCATGCCACAGTCACTTTGGTGGAACAGTTGAGTGGATGGCTAGTTTTGATAAAGTGTGGAACTGGAAAACACAGCAGGTCAAGCAGCAACAGAGGAGCAGGAGAGACAACGTTTCAGATCAGAACCTTTCATCAGGATGCACCTGAAATGTCGACTCTCCTGCTGCTTGACCTGCTGTCCTTTTTCCAGCTCCACACTTTATCGACTCTGATTTTTCCAGCATCTTGGTAAAAACAATGACTGCAGATGCTGGAAACCAGATTCTGGATGAGAGTGGTGCTGGAAAAGCACAGCAGATCAGGCAACATCCAAGGAGCAGGAAAATCGATGTTTCGGGCAAAAGCCCTTCATCAGGAATACAGGCAGAGTGCCTGCAGGGTGGAGAGATAAATGAGAGGAGGGTGGGTATGGGGAGAACGTAGCATAGAGTACAATAGGTGAGTGTGGGTGGGGATGAAGGTGATAGGTCAGAGAGGAGGGTGGAATGGATAGGTGGGAAGGAAGGTAGGCAGGTAGGACAAGTCATGGGTACAGTGCTGAGCTGGATGTTTGGAACTGGGGTGAGGTGGGGAAGGGGAAATGAGGAAACTGGTGAAGTCCACATTGATGCCCTGGGGTTGAAATGTTCGAAGGGGGAAGATAAGGCGTTCTTCCTCCAGACGTCGGGTGGTGAGGGAGCGGCGGTGAAGGAGGCCCAGGACCTCCATGTCCTCGGCTGAGTGGGAGGGAGAGTTGAAATGTTGGGCCACAGGGCGGTGTGGTTGATTGGTGCGGGTGTCCCAGTGATGTTCCCTTATGCGCTCTGCTAGGAGGCATCCAGTCTCCCAACGTAGAGGAGTCCGCACCGGGAGAAATGGATACAATAAATGATATTGGTGGATGTGCAGGTAAAACTTTGATGGATGCGGAAGGCTCCTTTAGGGCCTTGGATGGAGGTGAGGGAGGAGGTGTGGGTGCAGGTTTTGCAATTCCTGAGGTAAAGGGGTAGCCATGGGCACCCTTATGGTCCCCAGCTACGCCTGTCTCTTTGTTGGCTACATAGAACAATCCATCTTCTGTAGTTACACCAGCACCACTCCCCATCTCTTCCTCCGCTACATTGATTACTGCATTGGCGCCACCTCATGTTCCCGTGAGGAGGTTGAGTAATTCATCAACTTCACCAACACATTCCATCCTGACCTTAAATTTACCTGAACCATCTCTGACACCTCCCTCCCCTGCCTGGACCTCTCCATCTCCATTAATGACGACTGACTTGACACCGACATTTTTTACATACCCACTGACTCCCACAGCTACCTGGATTACACCTCTTCCCACCCTACCTCCTGCAAAAATGCCACCCCCTATTCCCAATTCCTCTGCCTTCGCCATATCTGCTCCCAGGAGGACCAGTTCCACCACAGAACACACCAGATGGCCTCCTGCTTTAGAGACCGCAATTTCCCTTCCCACGTGGTTAAAGATGCCCTCCAATGCATCTCATCCACATCCCGCACATCCGCCCTCAGACCCCATCCCTCCAACCGTAACAAGGACAGAACCCCCCTGGTGCTCACCTTCCACCCTACCAACCTTCGCATAAACCAAATCATCCGCCGACATTTCCACCACCTCCAAAAAGACCCCACCACCAGGGATAACAGCTGAGGTTACTATTCTAATTAGACATTCATGAAATGAGACACACTGACGTCCAGTCATTCAGATTAATGGCAGTCAGAGATATTCAGTTGATTATTTGATACTCTTTAAATTTCTGACTTTAAATGTAAATTTATAAGTATAGAATGAAAGACAAAATAAGTCTGTAGGATTAATGCATTAAGTCTGAAATAATTATTAGAAATTCATTAAGTCTTAAATAATTATTAGAAATATTAATATAAACAATACCTTTGCAAACTAATGAAAAGATGACAGAAAATTAACAGGGACAGCTTAATTAAAACAAATCTTAATTTGATATGCAAATTGTCTTTGCAGTTGTGAAGTGGGAGATGGCACAGGATAGGGTGACACTTGGCACACAAGATGGCAGCTGGATCACAATTTGGAGAGAGACAGCAGAGCAAACACAGACACCTCTCTCTACAAGAATCTCAGGGAGTCCCTCTCCCACTGCAACTCCCAGGTCATTTCCTCTGCCCTGCAGCTGTACTCTTTGCTACCTTCCCCCACCCTCCTCCCCAACCTATCACCTTCATCCCCACCCCCATTCCCCTATTGTACTCTATGCTACTTTCTCCCCACCCCATCCCCCCTCTCACTTATCTCTCCACCGTTCAGGCACTCTGCCTGTATTCCTGGTGAAGGGCTTTTGCCCGAAATGTCGATTTTCCTGCTCCTCGGATGTTGCCTGAATTGTTGTGCTTTTCCAGCAACACTCTAATCCTTTTTCAGCATCTGTCGTCCTCATGGCTGGATTGCAAAACTGTGACATCAGCAACATGGTTTAAATTCCCACACTAGCTAAGATTACCACGAATGACTCTCTAACCTCCCCCCTCACCTGAGACATGGTGACACCCTGGATAAACAATCAGCTGTTATAGCTCTCTGTCAAGAGAGGAGCCCTTTGGTCTGGTTAAGATTTTGGCTACTTTGCCTTTTAGCCAGAGATGGCCTGACAGTATTAAAGAAGTACCTAAGAACATTTGTTTTTCTGGCCATACAAAAACAAATTTGATTTTCAAGGTAAACAAGTCCAAATACCAAAAACATAATGTCAGACATCAACATCATGACTGATATTACACCAAGAATATATGGGTATTGATCACACAAGACAGCTAGCATGTGAATCTATGTCCTGATCACGGTTGAATCAGGACATTTAACAACTCATGATTGCACATGAGGCATGTCAAAAGTACCAAGCCTAACAACAGAAGAATTCCCTACATCCATATGATGTTAAATCCACTCCTTGAATGAAAGTAGAAACAGACATACTGAGAGCATAGGAAAGATTAGATCCTTGTGATGGATTACGTCTCCAAATTTTCCATCATTCAACAACTTAACAATACAATAAACATGACTGTCACTGACATGGTGACTGCTCTTTTTACTTTATTCAGCACACCGGAATGGACAGTGTCTGACAAGGGATCACAAATCACTGACAAACCATTTAATGACTGATGCACTAAGTGAGAAGTGAGCCATAGCATGCAGCCACTCCACTCTCCATGATCAAAGAGTCTAGCAGATCGTAGGTATGTACAATCAAATCAATGATTATTAGCTGTTGAGCAACAAGACAAGTTTTTTTGCATTACGTAGCTGCATTTCCACATAACACCAATGGGAAAGAGAAAAACCATTCCCAACACAGCTTATACTTGCAGACAAGTGTGAATAACCTTGCTCAGCAACCAATGATTTAACCATTCCAAGACACATGACTTTCTTCTTCAAAGACACGGAAAGAAATATAAGATGAGCAACCAGGTAGAGAACTACCACAACTGCACAATGGGCAGAGAATGCATGTTTGTACAAATATAAATATTTGAATAGCACAATGTTTTAAAAAATATGCAAACAGCCTCATAATGGTAGTGCCGGCAAGGTGACATTTCGGAGGAGGGTAACCAGATCAAGACTGATGGTGAAATGGTGGCGATGGCCTAGTCTGGCAGTGGAGCCAGGGACTTCTGGTTGTGGGCGAGTGCAGGTTTAGCACGGGACCTGGCATCGTCGGTGGCGAGTTGTGCCCAGCGGCAAAGGGAAAGTGTCTAAAGAGTGGTGATTCCTAACTGGTGGGTTCAGCACTGGTGGCAGTGAGGCAGTGGAGGAGGGGAGGTAGCACAAGTGTTGTTGATGAGCTCGCTCAGAGTTAAAGACTCTCTTTCAGATATATCTTTTATACTTTTTATTCTTAAGCTCTCAAAATAGTGTCAAATTGAGGTGACTGTCAAAGCCTTTCACTGTATTTTACTGTGTAATTCACTGAAAAATGCAAATGGCAATAAACAAATGATTCATTATTCATATAAAACCATCACTAATCAAGGTGCTACATTATGGAGGAACAGAAGCCAGCTCAGCCTCCCCTGTCCTGCACAAACAGAGTGAGGAAGATTATGCAATGATGTTGACTGACAGCAACCAGCAGCAAGACAACTAATTTATCAAATCAGAAGAGAGGAAATAAACACAACAATGGTCACCGTTTCTACCAAATGGAAAGAGGTAGCTCCAGAGATTGTGGATAACTTGGTCGTATTCTTGAAGAATCCTTTGATTCTGGAAAACTCTTAGAAGATTGGAAAATGTAATATCTTTATTTTAGAAAGGGAAGGGGCCAACAAATGGGCAACTATACAGCAGTAAGTTTGACGTCTGTTATTGGGAAAATTTAGATTTAGATTCTCTACAGTATGGAAACAAGCCTTTTGGCCCAACATGTCCACACCAACCCTCCGAAGCCTAACCCATTCCCTACCCTATATTTACCCCTGACTAATGCATCTAACACTATAGGCAATTTAGCATGGCCAATTCACCTGAACTGCAGGAGGAAACTGGACCACCCGGAGAAAACCCACGCAGACACAGGGAGAATGTGCAAACTCCACATTCCACTCGAAATGTCAACTCTTTTCTCTCCATACAAATGCTGCCAGACCTGCTGAGATTTTTCAGCATTTTCTCTTTTGGTTATGGGAAACTATTATTCTGGGTGCAATAGCTGGATACTTAGAAATGTACAACATGATCAAGCCTAGTCAGCGTGGCTTCATGAAGGGAATGCCATGTCTGACAAACATATTAGTATACTTTGAGGAGATGACAAGCATGATAGATAAAATGGAAGCAATTGATGTAATATATTTGATTTCTTGAAGTTATTTGATAGAGGTACCACACGGTTGGCTACTTAATAAGACTCCATGGTATTGGGGGTAGTATATTTGCATGGAAAGAGGATTGGCTAACTAATTGAAGACAGTGCATTGAGCCAACATAAAAATACAGAAAATAGGAGCAGGAGTAGGCCAGACAGCCTTTCAAGACATTCATTAAGATCCTAGCTATCATCCAACTCAGTAACCCGTTTCCATTTTCTCCCCATAGTCTTTGATATTTTTAACCATAGAACTATATATAATTCCTCATTGAAAGCATTCAATGTTTTGGTCTCAACTGCTTTTTGTGGCAGGGAATTCCGCAGGATATTCACTCTCTGGGTGAAGACATTTCTCCTCAGCTCAATTCAGTCCGAAATGGCATACGCCATATATGCCTGCAGTACCCCACTAGTCACTGGCTGCCACTCAGAAAAAGGCACATTTATTTTTACTTGTTTCCTGTCTACAATCTGTTCTCTATCCATGTTAGTACACAAGCATTTTAAAATTCTACATGCTAATCTCTAAAGTCCAAGTAAACCTAATCTGCTGACTCCTCCTTATTTGCCCTACCAACTACATCCTTGAAATATTCCTGTATATTTCTCAGGCATGATTTTTCTTTCATTAATCCATGCTGACTCTGTTTGATCCTGTCAGTGTTTTCCAAGTGCTTGGCTCTGAAATCTTTCGTAATAGACTCTAGCATTTTCCTCACTACCAATGTCAGACATACTGGTCCATAATTCCGTTTTCTCTCTGCCTCCTTTACTGAAACATAAAGGATTCTTTGGGGACTTGACAGGGTAGATGCAACAAGGTTGTTTCACCTTGTAAGAAAGTCCAGAAACAGAGAGCACAATCTCATAGTAAGCGTTTGCAATTTAAGACAGAGATGAGAAAGAATTTCTTCTTTAAGAGAATAGTGTATCTGTGGAATTTTTTTACCACAGAGGGTTGTCGAAGCTGGATCATTAAATATATTCAAGGTTAAGATGTACAGATTTTTAATCAATAGGTGAATCAAGAATTATGGGCAAAGGTGGGAAAGTGGAGGTGAGGATTATCAGATCAGCAATGATCTTATTGAATGGTGAGCAGTCTTGATAGGCTGAATGGCCCACTTCTGCTCCAGTATCTAATGCTGTAGAATAATGCAGAGTAGGATCTGGGTGAAACAGATGCCTGGGAGTTTATCAACACCTCTACTTGAACTACCAAAGATCTTCAACTTACATTTAGTACAGTGATTACTGCTGTTACTGTAATGCCACCATAATAACATGGATGCTGATGATGAGTTGGGTACCATTACACTGATATGTCATAACCTTTGATGCCATCTAACTTTCTTAAAGGTTCTCAGTCTGCTCTGCAATCTCTGCAATAATCAAATGTTGTAAGTTTCTCTCCTAAATTTGTGCTGCTTTGTTTTTTTTCAAAGGCCAAATGATTTTCCATCAGTTCCTATGGTATTTAATCCTTTACATGTGCTCACACACACATGAATAATAGATTCAGAAACAAAAACATGCATTACCCTTCCAGTAGTCACATGAAATATGTGTGCACCCATTAAGGACATGAGGAATGCAACAATTAGAGCTAGGGAAGGATTTCTGAATGGCTTTGCTGTATTGGTCTGCATTAATTAAATGGCAAAAGTCTGCAGAACTGAGGGCAAGGTAGCTGTAAGTACTAAGCATAATTTCTGCAGTGCTTCCTTACAAGGTGCCACAGATACTTACAGATTGGACATCATAGTTCACCGCATTGCTATCCATCCTGGGTTGCAATTTAAGGAGTGATAGCTGAAGCGCCATTAGTCACTTCACTACTTCCTGACACTGTATGTTATACGTTGCACCAAAGTCAGGATCAAGTATCTATTTACTTAATTCTTTACTGGAATGTAGGCATCACTGCAAGGCCAGCATTTGCTGACGCCCTCAATTGCCTTTGAAATTCTCCCTTCAGTTTCGATGACGAGTTATATGGGACTCGAAACTTTAACTGTTTATCTCACTACAGATGTTGCTTGTGGTAATTGTAATGAGGTCAGCCAGGTGAATCGCATAGAATATGGGTTCCCTGATTGGGGCTGTTAACCTGAAACCTCGGAATCTGAAATGGACACAGCAGATGTTGCAGCCTTGACGCATGTACTGTCTGAAGAAGAGGATGAATTTCATTCAAGGCATTCCATGTGCAAAAGGCAGGCTTCAATCCGGTACACGCCCCCAAATCGGAGGCTGAGTCAGAGGAACTGGACCTGGTACAAAAATGCCTGAGGCTACAAGAAAAAGAAGAGGGCTACATCCCCAGACTTAGCAGGGGAGGGATGTATGATTATAATAAAGTCAGTCAGGTGGAACCTCATAGAATATGGGTTCCCTGATTGAGGCTGTTAATCTGATCCATACAGGGAGCCTTGATTGACAGATATAACAGGAGTGTTTGTGCCACTGGGTGTGGAATGTATTATTTTCCTGTCCGATTCTATTTTGATTTAATCTCTTCCCTCCCCTTCACCTTTTTGATCACGCAGCATTGCCCTTTGATGAGAAGGGCACTGCTTGTCATTGGGCACTCGGGTGTTTTTTTTCTTCCTGGTGATGGAAACTGAATAAAGATTCATGCACCTTGTGTCTTTCACTGTGTCTCACACCTGCACATACACAACATGAGTACTGGGGAAAAAATAAGCTCTACTGAGAGAGAAAAAAATACCAGGAGTGTCAGAGGTTCTATTCTGAGAGCTGGCTCTGACAAAGCCAGACCAGTGTACTAAGCATGTATAAATGAAAGATGACTAGGTGACAGAACACTGGCCTCTGTGGAGTTATTTCACTGCAAAGTTCTCCATCTCTTGCTGTTGGTGCTTCAGATTTCCAGCATCTGCCGTACTTTGCTTTGACTTGAGTTTTTATTCCCTTTCCAGGAGTAAAACCGTTGCACCAGCAAATGCAGGTTGCTGTCGAATAGAATTCCACTAGGAGCCACGTGAAAGAACAGGAACATTTATTCTGGACATTATGAAGTATGCAATACAGCAGAAAACTTTACAATTCACTAGTCTACAAATAGAAGGTGAATTCCAAATTACACTGAGGACCTAATCAGTCTAACCAATCAATTAAAAGGCCAAACTAATTTCATATATTAATTTATAATAGCTTATTGACCTTTAACTGATTAAGGATTTAGAACTTTCTATTACCAATTTGAGCGAATTCTAAAGATGCCCAATAGGTCGGCTTTTTTGCAGTCATCCAAAGACATCCAGAGATTTCATTTTTTGAGTCTTATTAACTATTTTGCTTCAGGCAAGGAAATGTACATGAGCTGAATAAACTCCCAAGTCTATTCTTCAATGAAAAGTCATGTGGAAAAACCTTATCTGGAGTCATATTAAATAATTTATGGCAGGCTGGTGAAGCAGATGGAATTTTAAAAAAAACTAGCTTGGATTACTCTTGAGATGAACTTGCTGCTTAAACAGATTAAAATATTTCACTGCACATCATCTGAATGTACAGACTACTCTAAATTGTCAATGGATATTGACATTTCTCCAAGGTTTTCCAGAATAATTGGAAATAAATTATCAATGAGATTACAACCAAGGTAAGAGTTCAGGATTGTTACTCCATGACCCAATGGCTGCCTTTGCAGGCATCTGCACTGTCATTTCAGAGCAATCTGAATAGGCTCATGAATGGTCATTTGTTATTCTGCTAAAAGAATTGCCCAGAATTCATGGTCATTATGGTGACAAAACTATCATTGGTT
This sequence comes from Chiloscyllium plagiosum, assembly GCF_004010195.1. Classification (NCBI taxonomy): domain Eukaryota; kingdom Metazoa; phylum Chordata; class Chondrichthyes; order Orectolobiformes; family Hemiscylliidae; genus Chiloscyllium; species Chiloscyllium plagiosum. Next base: position 71,482,671 of record NC_057714.1, read on the forward strand.
CTGCTCTAATCCCCTGAGAATTACAGCAACTTCAAGCATTTGCAGAATGCAATTCAATCAAAATATAAAAGTTAGTCAGTGATAGCTTACTCCTCCAGTGGGTGTATTGTTGAAGTCCTCCCAAATAGCAAGTCACAGAAATCAGTGTACAGATGAGAAGTTCCTTTAGTATGCTTCAATATCATTAATGTGTTATTAATGAGAAATAGGCAGCTCATTTTACTTCCTGGTTTGATGTTAATGTGAACTTCCCACTGTGACTGTCTGCATGGGCTGCTCGATATTCTCAATGTTATTAAATACCTGGATATATCTCAGGATCCACAATAAAATCAAATTACCATCGGAAGGGTCAAATCTATGATACCAAGATTGTCATGATTCGGAGATGCCGGTGTTGGACTGGGGTGTACAAAGTTAAAAATCACACAACACCAGGTTATAGTCCAACAAATTTAATTGGAAGCACACTAGCTTTCGGAGTGTCGCTCCTTCATAAATACCACATGATGAAGGAGCAGCGCTCCAAAAGCTAGTGCTTCCAATTAAACCTGTTGGACTATAACCTGGTGTTGTGTGATTTTTAAGATTGCCATGGGCAGCATTGTTCAAGACCAGTGGTGAGAGTTATTCCTTCACTGCTGACAACGTGATTAAGGCCATTATTTTTAAGGTCGAACAAGTTGAGGCAGTAGTTTCATAAGATGGCAAAAGTGCAAGTGCACAAAGGAAAAGCTACATTATAAGTAATACAAAGTTAACAAAGTATGTCTATATTTGTTCTTCTGATATATTTCATTCCAAACAAGAATCGTATTGATCACCAAATGTACCCCCTCTACAGATGCTGCCAGACCTGATGAGGGTACTGTATTAGATTTATAGCATCAATGGTAATTTGCTTTTATTTCTCAAATTGTGTTTCTTTTTATTTTGAATTATTGGTATATCAATTCAGTAATATGTCTGAAACTGACTTGGTTATGGTAAACAAATTTAGTCAAGCCATCAGTTAAGGTGAGATTTTGCAGTAGTCATAGAGTAATAGATTCGCATAGCATGGAAACACCTTTCGGTCCAACTCATCCACATTGACGCAATCTAATCTAATCCACTCCCACTTGCCAGTATTTGGCCCATATCCCTCTAAATCCTTCCTATTCATATTATCCATCCAGATGTTGTAATTGTACTCACCTCCATCACTTCTTCTGGCAGCTCATTCCATACATGTACTACCCTCTGCATGAAAGATTTACCCTTCAGGTCTCTTTTAAATCTCCCCATCTCACCTTCAACTACACCATTTAGTTTTGGACTCCCCTACCCTGGGAAAAAGACCTTGCTTATTCATCCTATCCCTGCCCCTTATGATTTTATAAACTTCAATAAGGTTACCCCTCAGCCCCTGATGGTTCAAGAAAAAAAGCCTCAGCCTATTGAGCCTCTCCCTATAGCTCAAACCATCCAGTTCCGGCAACACCCTTGTAAATTGTTTTCTGCACCCTCTCAAGTTTAACAGCATCCTTTCTGTAGAAGGGGCAACCAGAATTATATGCTGTATTCTAAAAGTGGCCTCACCAATACAGCCACAACATGATGTCCCAACTCCTATACTCAATGCAATGATCAATCAGGCAAGCGTGCCATACTCCATTATCAACATCAATCATGTCAATAACAGCCAAGAAAACTTTACAAATTCTGAGTACTGAATCAGTGATTTGCTATGTATCAGTATTGAAAATGTGTCACAGAACATGCTCCAAGTGCTTAGTTGATAAAGGCTAAAAAAACACTCTCAAAATGCAGCACATTCTATTCATTGCACATTCGGTCAAACAATTACTGGTAAGACCATCCAAATATCTTTGCAAAATGTGGACTGTTTTGTGTCACTCACGGAGCTGCATTTAATACTAAAATGAAACAATCATCTTTATTCATTCACAGGATGAGGACTTTGCTGCCTCGACCAGCATTTAGATTTATATTTAGATTTATTGTCCCATGTACATAAATACAGTGAAAAGTGTTGTTTCGCATGTTATTCACAAAGTGTCGCCACTCTCTGGTGCCATCTTGGTCACTGATTATTTTGCATGTTATTGCTACAATTGATTTGATACTTCCATTCAGCAGTTCATCTTTTACATTTTCTTCTCAATTTCCACCTCCACTGCTCCTCTAGTTGCTGCAGCTTTGTAATGGCTTCGCCAGGTCTTTGTAATGGCTTCGCGTCTGACACTGCTCCTACACCACCATGTCTGAGCTGAAGGGCTTGGGGTTGCATGGGGCTCCTACCTCTTGTTCCTCCCCTGATGCTGCTGTAGATGCTGCTGCTGGCCACCAGATTCTTGGTTCCACTATACTATTTATTCCTTCTCAAGCAGGCATATATACATTTGCTTTGAAATTTACACTTATACTGGCTACCACCAAATATAGGTAATGAAAACTATTCCTCAAGATGTCCACCTACTCCATTTGTGCAATATTAAATTACTGCATGTCAACATTTATATCTTTTCAAGTAATTACTACTACTTTATCAAACAGCTAGAGATTTTATCTATCATGTCCTTGTACAACTTTCAAGTGCCGAATCTGGAAACAATTGAGCTGGCACATGGATCAGTTGTTAGCACTCCTGCCCCACAGTGCCAGGGACCAGAGTTTGATTCCACCCTCGGGCAACTGTCTGTGTGGAGTTTGCACATTCTCCCCATTTCTGCATAGATTTCCTCTGGGTGCTCTGGTTTCCGCCCACAGTCCAAAGATGTGCAGGTTAGGTGGATTGGCCAAGCTAAATTGCCCATAGTGTCCAAAGATGTGCAGACTAGCTGTAGTAGCCATGGAAAATGAAGGGTTACAGGCAAGGGGTTGGGGCTTGCGTCTTGGTGGAATGATCATTGGAGGGTTGCTGTGGGCTCGATGGGCCAATTGGCCTGCTATGGCACTGTAAAGATTCTATGATTCTATACTTAGGACTTAAATAGACATGCAAATGGATCACAGAATTACAAGCTCATACAAAACCTTGTATGTTTATTTTGCAATATAAATGCTTCCTGTATGACCATTAAAAAAACTCATAAATAGTTAAAAGTCTGAACATTTAAATCAGAGCCTTCATTGCAATCTCTGTTAACAATTAACCTCTCTTCAATTAGCTCTGCAAAATGAAGGGGATAAAAAATGCTTGGAGTAGACATAAGACCCAGAACAACTTAATTGAGCTTCTAACAGGATCAAAGCAAGGTCAGTGACATACATGGTGCCAATGCAAATTAGTACTTTTTTTTTCCTTTTATAAAGCACATTAAATTTAACCAGCCAATGGTTTACATGATTTATTCTACCTGCAATACACTAAAATATTTTGCCGTATAAATGTTTCACACCAACCTGAGAGAAAGAACTGTAATAACTAGGTTCAGTCCCAATTATTATAGCAAGTGCAAAGTTTGAAAAGCATTTTTCTTAGCAGCAATAATTTTCACAGGGTAATCTAAGAATCTAACCAATTGTACTTGTACATCTCGTATTAAAACTAATTTATCGACCAAAGCAGCTATTCAATTTGTGTTAACCTACACAAAATAACCCTAACTTTTGCTCCTGAGCAAGAGGCTTAGAGTTAGGAAATTTCTGCAAATTTCTGACTCTGCAAATCCAACTCAGAAGAAACTTCTCCAATTGATGGCTGTAACTGGAAACAATATGGAGGTAACCACAGAAGCTGCTGAGTGTCAGTGTGGACTGTTTAAAAAGTCTACCTTGGTGCTCTATCTCAGCCAGTTACAATAAAAACAATAAGCCCCTTAAGCTCTCATCCTTCACACCCTCTCACTCTGTTAACCTACTTCTTATGTCCAATGTGTGCCAACTAATGTCACCTCATAGCCCTTCTCTCAAACTACTCAACCTAAAACTGACTCGACACAACCTTCTCTCGCTTTGAACCCTTTATTGCCCCTGTGTAACTTAGTGTTGTTATGTAAGATATGTAACTTATATAAATTAATATAATATAATTTGGTCTTTGGACTTTTAACTTGTTCCAAATATCTTTTTCGTCATGAGTCAACCCAATTGCAATGGATATATTCTGCCATATTTGAGAAAGTAAGACTAAGTTAAGAGGTCACTGTTTGGCAAAAGGAGAATACAGCTACTTAGCAAAAATCAAGAGCTTTACTTTGTACTATCCTGCCACCAGGTCTCATGGAAATCTCTTCGACATACTAATGTGTCAATACCTGGTAAGGGTCACTTTCTTATTGCTGTCCAGAAAATTAATGTGACTGACACTTCATCAGTTACTTGTGTAGGCTAATCCACAATGTTGAATGATGGACATTATGTGGCTGATAAGGAGACCTAGGCTATGAATAATTGGTGCTGACAGTTATTATCTCAATGTTAGTGTGAATCACAGTGTTTTACTGCATAGAACAAGGCCTTTGTCCCACCGTGTCCTTGCCAGCCTTCAAGCACTATTCTCTTCTCATCCTATTTTCCAGCACTTGGCCCATAGCATTATATGTTATGGCATTAAAAAGTTCATTTAAAGACATTTTAAGTTTTGTGGGGGTTCCCAACCTGACCAACCTTTCAGGCAGTGAGTTCCTGATACCCACCAAGCTCTGGGGGAAAAGGTTTATTCCTGAAATGCCCTCTGAACATCCCACTGCTTACCATAAATCTAGTTCAGGTGTAATATGTAGGACTTGTACAGGTCTTCCTTCTGCAAAAATGGACCCAGTGATGCAGGAATCTAAAGCATGGATTGAATGCATAATGCAGTTTAAAGGTGCACTTTTTTTTATTTCTGCTTCAATAATGATTCTTCTCTCCCATTATTACTCTTTTTATTATTCTCCATTTTATTTGATTTTTTTTTGCAATTGTAAATGCATCTATTTTCTCAATTTTTGCCCTTTCCACTGTCATTTGTTTTAGATTAGATTCCCTAAAGTGTGAAAACTGACCGTTCAGCCAAACAAGTCCACACTGACCCTTCGAAAAGCAACTCACCCCCCACTGACTAATGCACCTAACACTATGGGCAATTTAGCATGGCCAAGCCACCTAACCTGCACATCTTTGGATTGTGGGAGGAAACCGGAAGCAGCCAGTGGAAACCCACACAGAAACAGGGAGAACATGCAAACTCCACACAGACAGTCACCAGAGGCTGGAATTGAACAAGGGTCCCTGACGCTGTGAGGCTACAGTGCTAACCACTAAATCAGGAAGAGGCAAAGGAAAACAAGTGAAACAGCTAAATAAAATATAATTAGAAACCTGGAGTTGAAATACAGAGTCAAAAAGATAAGAAAGGAAGCAGAAAATCATAGACAACTGGGAAGATCAAATTACTTTTAATTGCGCACATCAATAAAATTTAAACCTTTCAGTCAACATGTCTAGTCAACCTTCCGAAACCTCAAATTGTATAGAGAAGGCCCACATTAGATTATGTGAATTTCCATTGATCCCAGTGCCAAAATTAGAGAATTATACAGATTTGAGTCAAAAGGCATCTGTTCATTCACCTTTCCTTCTACACGTCATTTTTCACTTCGAACCAAACACAACTTGTTGTTTTGATTTAATTGTGCTGCAGAATAAGTGCAAAGCTTTCATACAATGCAGAACTTGATACAAAATTTAAAAGCTTTAATTTCCACTCACTGACATTTCCAAAGAAGAGGCTTAAGATCAATCTTTGATTTACCTTGTGCCTCAGCACCCAATTAAAATGCCATAGCTATATAATATTTCAAGTACGTCCTTACATATATTTTCTAAAAGGCTATCTGCTTCAATGTTGCATATTTTAAGGGCATATCACATTGAGAACAAATTATTAACTTACTTTATGAAGTAAATCAAATCAGAAGACTCTTGAAACTCTGTTTTCAATATCTGAAGACTGCAGGTGTAATGGATTATTCTAAACTAAGGCCTTACACAATCAACATGAATTGACAAAATAAAAATTGTTATTTGCTGTAATATAATCTCCTTTGGAGTACTTTGGCAAAAGAAAATTAGCAAAAAATTGGGACTATTTTCCCTGCCTCAAAATATGTAGAGCAAAAGGCCACAAAAAGCTGGGCAAATCTAATCAAGTCCATTAACAGGACACCTACTCTCAACCATCAGCAAAGTGATGGTAAAAGTGATGGGCTGGTGCAAGAATGCAAAGAGAAGAGTGGCCAAACCATACCTTATGACAGAAGTTAGAGATAGTATTAAGTGAAAAAAGCCATACAAATTGTCAAGAAAAACAATCGAGTTGAGAATTAGCAACAGTTTAGAAGTTAGCAAAGGAAGACCAAGGGATGAGTAAGAAGGTAAAAATAGAGTTTGAGTGTAAACTTACAGAGAACATAATAACTGACTGTAAAAATTTCTATAGGAATGTAAAGACAAAAAGGATTAGTGATAGCTAATGTTGGTCCCTTACAATCAGAAACAGGGGACCTTGTAATGGGGAAGAATGGTGATGAACTAAATTCATATTTTCTTTCCGTCTTCACAAAGAAGAACATAAATAGTGTTCCAGAAATGATGGGATCACAGGGTTTACTGAGAGGGAGGAACTGAAACAAACCTGCATTAGTAGCGAAATGGTATTAGAGAGATTAATGGGATTTAAGGCTGATAAATCCCCAGAGCCTGATAATCTACATCCTATAATGCTTAAGGAATTTGGAATTTAGAAATAAGGAATACATTGGTTGTCATCTTCCAAGATTGTTTAGACTCTGGAACAGTTCATACAAATTGGAAGGTGGGTAACATAAGCCCACTATTTAAAAAGGGAGGCAGTGAGAAAACAGAGAATTATAGATATTAGTCTGATGTCTGCAATGGGGAGATGCTTGAGTTCATTATCAAGGATTTTACAGCAGAGCACTTAGAAAACAATGGTAGAATTAGACACAGTCAGCATGAATTTACAAAATGGATGTCATGCTTGACAAATCTATTGGAATTCTTTGAGGATGTAATTAGTAGGCTTGATTGGAGAGCCTGTTGATGTGATATATTTGGACTTTCAGGGGATTTTGACAAAAGTTCCACATAAGAGATCAATGTGTAAAATTAAAACACATAGTAGTGGGGATATTGAGATGGATAAAAAAATCAGCTATTTGACAGGAAACAAAGAGGAGCAATAAATGGGACTTTTTCTGAATGGCAGGCAGTGATGATTTGGATATTGCAAGAATCTGTTCTCGGACCCAATTATTCACACGTTATCTTAATGATTTAGATGAGGGAACTAAATGTAATATCTCAACATTTGCAGATGACACAAAGCGGGTAGAAAGGTGAGCTGTGATGAGGATGCAGAGAGGTTGCAGTGTGAGTTGGACAGGCTGAGTGAGTAGACAAATGCATAGCAGATGCAACATAATGTGGATTAATATTACTGGTGATCATGTTTATACAGTTCATACATTGAACTTGCACGTTGCATAATAAACCAATTCCAAGTTCACAATATGCACATTCAATAATGTGGCCTCCGCCAACTGACAGAATCTATTGCATTCTTTTCAAGAAAGTGGATGAAAGCCTTTTAAAAAGTAATTACTTAGACATATGCACAAAACTCCAGGTACAGACCTCAAGAGAAACAAAGTGGTGCTTGTAATTTCAAAATGTAACAAACTTGTAAAAAAAACATTTTGGTATTTGGGCCATTTAGTCAAAGCTGTGAAGCTGTATATGTCTTCTAGAAGGAAAGGTGGATAGTAACAGAAAGGGGGCTTATCCAAGAAATGTTGGATGAAAGACATCACTGAGCAATTGCAGACAAGTTCAATGTGTGAGAATGGCACAAGACAGATGGTTATGCCTTACCATGAGAGCAGATCTCTTGTTAGGTGTAACTACAAGCAGCTATAGAAGGATAAAAGGCAAGAAATTGTCTCTGAATTCATCAATATTCTCAACACTGAGATGATCAGGGTTCAGTCAATCAGAATTGAAAGCACAATTTATTATACAGTTACAGTTCACCTGCATTCTACTCAGACCATCTAAATAGAACAAGAACTAAACAACATTCATCTTGAACTGACAGTGGCAAGCTATATTTGTGACACATAAGTGTCAGACAGTATCTTCAATAAGGGAGAATCCAACCATTCAATGGCATTGCCATTGATGAGTCCTTCACTAGCAATATTATGGGGTACCATTGACAGGAAATGGAATTGGATCAGCCATGCAAATATGATGGCTACAGGAGCTGGTCAAAATCTGGGAATTCTAAATTGAGAAACCCATCTCCTGACTCCTCAATACCTGTCCACTATCTACAAGTTAGGAGAGTGGTGGAATACTATTCACTTACCTGGAATACAGTTATAACAACACTTCAGAAGCTTGACACCATCCAGGACAAGGCAACATATTTTGATTGGCATCCCATGTAACACCTTCAACATTCGTTCTCTTCACCATTGGCAGCCAATAGCAACTGTGTACACTACATGTAAGATGCACTGCAACAATTCACCAAAGTTCCTTGGACAGCATCTTCCAAACCTGTATCTTATGCTACCTAGAAGGACAAGCACAGCAGAAACATGGAAACACCACCTCTGCATGTTCCCCTCCAAGCCACAATCCATCTTGACTTTGAATTATGCTGCTAATTCTTCAGCATTGCTCAGTCAAAATCTTGAATCTCCCTCACTAATAGTTCTGTGGGGGGAACCTACACTACATGGACGGCAGTCCTTCAAGAAGGTAGAGCAACATCAGCACTCTCTCATGGGCAATTTAGGAATAGGTAATGAATGTTGACCTAACCAACTATGCCCACATGCTATGAATTAATAATAAAGAAGCCTCAATCCACATAACCCTGTTCTTATCTCACTGTTACAATCTCATTCTGACAAATGTGCTGGCAGTATCTGATTTTTTTTTCTGGCTGAAGAATAGATTACCATAAATGTTCAAAGTTGGTGAAGCAGGAGAAAGCAAAGTCAGAGATGACATAGCAAATAGAGAAACCATTCAGCCATTCAAATATGGGCCAGCTCTTCAAAAGACCTATCCAGATCATCTCACTTACCTGCTCTTTTCCCATTAACTTGCGTGGTTTAACTTTGCAACATTCATGCTAAACCAATGCAAGTTAAGCATTATTGGGAAAGCAGAGAGATAATTAAATCAGTAACTGAAATAAGAAACAGAAATATAGAAACAGCCAATTAATAAACCAATAAACTGGATGAATGCCAGGTTAGAATTGTAGCTCTGAACTAAGCCCGTTATTCACATTAAATCAAAAGCAACCAGCTGCTTATGTCAAATAGGTCACAAAGGGCAAGTGAATGGCATTAGTGTTATCTGATTTACTTATTGCTTTTCATCAGTTGCCAGAATATGAGAGAAAATAGTGAGACACGGTTATGCTGTATTCAAAGCAGTAGTGAGATCATTCAAGTGATAAGCTTTTGAATGCCAAGATAATCCATAGTAATTTCTTCTTTTCCGTGAGGAAAACAGTCAGAAATCAATGGCACAAATTCTTTATGAGAGACTCCAATCCCAAAACTAGCTTGAGATTATATGAGATTCTTATGTATTATGAATGCAGGAGAGTTTGTAGGTATGGCAATTAACCATCATGGAATCAAGCTCAAATGCACATAAATAATAAATCCTATAACAATCCAGCAACATTGTACTATTTGCAAATACTTACACATAAATTTCACTCTCACTTTCATATGACTTCATGATATTTTTAATCTAATTTTTAATGAGCAGTCTGAGTGAGAAACATCTCTTCATTTCAGTTCAGTTGTATAATTCTGTTGATCTTCCTTAACTTTTCATTCATATCTTTAGGTTTTGGGAATACCAGTGATTCATTGCCAAGCCAACAGTGTCTGCATTGGCTTGGTCACATTTATCTGATAGATGGTAGACATACAATCTGCATGAGGAACTGGCCACAAGGATGAGAAGCTCCTGGACACATCTCTCCAACAACCAAACTATAATACCATTAAGCCTAAAAAAACTTTGCAAATCCCCAAAATATCCCTTTTTTAGTATTCACACCAGAGAAGAATTTTTTTCTCAAACGCCTCAATAAGCTTCACTATGACTTTAACTGCCACTCCAGAAAATCTGACATCCTTTTCCTGGAGCTTTCATACGTTTGAAGTCAAACATTCTCAGCTTCTATAAGCTCTTCAGAGATTCATTCAAATGTTTCTGGTCTGGAACTATTATTTAATGCCTTATTCTATTTTTATTATCTTCTCCCTTTGTCAACAGCACTTTGTTTACACAGCCACCTTCATCCAAAGATTTTTGCAGAATTGATCCAAACTGAAATTCAAAAATGGACCTTTTTTCAAGCTATGAGTGCTCCTTTTAAACCTAAAAAAGTTCGAGAATTTTCTAATAGAAACCTTGATGCACATTTGTTTACTCTGCTTGGTCATAAACCCTCCTAAGGTAAATAAAAATCCCATATTTGGCATGTGAGGTGACCATTCCAGGAATAGTTATTTACTGGCATTACCCTCCTTTCACTTTCCCACCACCAACCGCCCTAGACCCTCCCTCCAAGTCCAGGGTGCTCCTGATGCTGTGCCATATTCTACCCTTGTAGATACTATTGACTCCTCAAATGGAGCCCTCCCTTCCCCAGAACTTGCAGCCCTGGTCTCAAAGGCTAACTTACCAAGTTTCATTCCCATGATCTTGCCCCCAGCCACCCAGAAAACACATTTCCCCTTAGTTTCTGCAAATGTACCCAACAGACTGATTGTGGTACACATCCTTAAGCAACCTAACCAGACAGGCCTAAACAGAATGACTGCCCATCCATCTAACTGCATTATCCCTATTCCAAGTGGACTGATGATATGGATTCATAGGAATGCCTATGCCCCACTCTCCAGACTATGGGGACATGGGTTCCCTCACCAGGAACACCCCAATCCTCTTGGACTGGTATCAGATTTACCATGCCAGGACCCCCCTGACTGACAGGTGCCTTCATGGACTTCAGTGAAGACCAGCATTCCCCTCAGTCTACACAGCTACATGGTTGCACAGTGTAAGCAGCCCTCATGCCCATTCACATGTCGACATATTGAATTCCACTTCCGGAAGTCACTACCATGTACGGACATCAGAGGTCCATGCAGCTGAAGAATATATTACAGGGGTCATAGGTGAGGACCATTCCTTGAAACTTTGAAATGCAGCTGTTGCTTCCTCCATGTGCAGTGTGTTTGCCACGTTAGGTGCTGGCAAATGGAGCAGGTGTGAGATTGACATGGCACACTGCCATACGGCAAGATATATACAGTATTGACTAAGGACCACTGACTGTAAGTCAAGTTATGGATGGTGCAAGCATGCAGGTAGGTGTCAAATAAGCAAGTGCTTAGAGTGAGAAATATCCTAGTCACATCTGTGAGCTGGGGTTCTGTTCCTGCACACATAGAGTCCCTATTGCAGCTTTCCAATGTTCAATGTCAGTGCAGCCTCCAATGTAAGTCTTTACTTCAAAAGTGCAGTATCTGCATTTGGCACAGTGTCATGATGACCATTAGAAGTTGGCAGATACCAAATGCCAATAGTCCTGGATGAGAGGTATGTGCATTTGGTGCCTGTGGAGTGCATTCTAAGCTACAGTTTTGTCGTATATGGAGGTTGTTTGAAGCAAGCAATGAACGGAATCCACCAAGTAACCACTCTGGATTCCATGCTGAGAGTTCTCAATGTCATGCTTACTTGATGAGTTTGTTAAGATTGAAAACCAAATAATAATGAGACGTTGGGAGATCAATAATGCATTTAACATGCAATAATTCCCCCACCATTGGCAACATGCTGCTGCCTAGTGAGAAACTCACCATGCCACTTGCATAAAGCATTGTGGGGCAAGTTGCTCCTGGCATTGATATGGGCCCTGTTGAACTTCTTGTTCAATACTGTCACATATCTTGCCTGAAACCACATCAGTCAGACATATAGAATTTCACCCTTAGTACTTATCACCCACTCCCTGCTGAAATCAAACTTGGCCTTTGATTGACAGTCAAGGAATAGCAAATAATTGATGGCAACTGTTCAGTTGTCTGCAGATGTCTAGGCTCCTTTTGTACTACTTTTGAGAGTGAGGGACCATCTCTGATCTCCAAATTCTATGATAGCGGGGAAAGGTTGGATTTCAACCCCTCAGACCTATTAGTTGCATAAAAGTCAAAGCCCTAGATCATGGCTAAAAATCCAGTCTTAGGAATTCATTGTTGACACAAGGATATTTATTTCAGATTTCCAGCAGCTTCTGATTTTTTTTGATTGGTAGCACTTTAGGATACACCTGTTTTTGAAAAATTACATTTGTTGCGGTTTTACATCTTTTATTGTGATTGCAGTACCGATCAGGTCCACTAGGCGAACTTTGTTTCAGTCCACTGGAATTCACGGCTTAGCTGTTAAGGAAAGCAAATTAAACTACAAAACACAATCTTATATAAAATTTCAACATCTCCTCCATGACATTGTATAAAGATAGGTGCAATGTTATGTGTGCATTATAGTCACATTACGATTAAGCCTACACATAATGCTGGTAATACATATAATTGATCTAGAATGAGTACACTATGCTCATTAAAAATAAGGTAGCCATTGCTTTAGACTTTTCATCAGAAGTAATTCAGAAATAAATATTGTTATACACACTTTAAGATAACAAGATTTCACATATAAGCTTTTGCAATAACATTGATTTACAGACACAATAAAACCATCACAAATCAACATACTTCGCTTTGCCAGTGACAATATAATTATTATATAATCTTGGTTTATACATTTCAAAAGAGAAGAACATTCACAACGGACAGGTTTTCAATTACCATTTCAATAAGTGATAATGTTAGAAAACAGAACACCAACATCATGTATATGATGCAATATAAAACACATTCAACAATGGTTCAGTGAGAAACTGCAGTATAAAAAAGGCTGGCATGATCTAGCCAGACAATTAACACAAGTAAATATGTAATGAAAATCTTGCACTCCTGTTTCCAGCATGGAAATACATTTCTGTACATATTCATGTATGATTGGAGAAGCCAGTGTTGGACTGGGGTGGACAAAGTTAAAAATAACACAATCCAGATAATATTCCAACAGCTTTATTTGGAAGCACTAGCTTTCGGAAAGCTACTCCTTTATCACGTAGCTATAGACAGTGTTCCGAAAGCTAGTGTTTCCAAATAAACCTGTTGGACTATAATCTAGTGTTGTGCAATTTTTAACCATATTCATGTAGTTATTCTGTGTACACAACTTGTGCTTCCCAAATTCAGTATCATGAACAATTATTTATGACTAAATTAAATAGTAGACAAAGTACTGCACAAAGTAAGAAGCAAAATTGCACATTTTAATTTACCAGTAAATATCAAATGTTGACTTTTAAAATATATTATTTGGTCACGAAACAGACTGAGAAAGTTTTCAGCCAGAAGTTTTCTCCTTTTTCATAGCAGCAAAGTTTTTAAATATAGAGCATCGTTAAGCAAGTGAATCACAATCAACTAATGCAGCTCCACAAGTTGAATGGGAATTTCAGGGTTGAATCTGAGATTCCAGAAAGCTATGGGTTCAATGGATAGGTTAAAATAAGTAAAGAAGGTAAAAGGTAGAAAAATGCACAATTAGCACTCTATGATTCAAAGCAGTTTTCAACTAAAAAAATCAAAATTCTCAATGTTGGTAGAGCTGAGATCATCAGCACAAAAGACAAGGCCAAAGCTTTTGCAAAAATCTTCAACAAAAAGTGCCCTGTGGATGATTTATTTTGGCCTCTTCCAGAGGTCCTCTGCATGACAGATGTCAATCTTCAGTCAATTCGATTCACTCTACTTAATGTGAAGAGATGGTTTGAGGCACTGGATACTGCAAGTCTACAGGTATTAATGGCACTCTGGTAATAGTACTGAAGACTTGGGCTCCACAAATTTCTGCACTCCTAGCCAAGTTGTTTTAGTACAGCTACAACACTTGCATCAGCCTGAAAATATGGAAAATTGTCCAGGTATGACCTGCGCACAAAAAGCAGGACAAATCCAACACAGCCAATTACTGCTTCTTCGGTGTATTCTCGATCATCAGTAAAGTGATAGAAGTGTCATCAATAGTGCTATCAAGCTGCACCTGCTCAGCAATAACCTGCTCAGTGGCGCCCAGTTTGGGCTGTACCAGGGCCACTCAGCTTGTAAACTCATTACAGCTTTGGTCCAAACATGGACAAAAGAGATGAATTCCAGAGGCAAGAGTGACAGTCTTTGACATCAAGGCCACATTTGGCTAAATGTGGCAACAAGGAACCCTAGCAAAACTAGAATCAATGGGAATCAGGGCACAAGCTTCTCTGATAATTGATGTCATATCTGCCATATCGGAAGATGACTGTGATTGTTGGAATTCAATCATCTCAACTCGGGGATATCTCTGCAGGAGTTCCTCAATGCAGTATCCTAGGCCTAGTCATCTTCAGCTGCTTCATCAATGCCCTTGTCTCCATCATAAGGTTAGAAGAGGCGATGTTTGCCAATGATTATATAATGTCCACCACCTGAAGCAATCAATGTTCAAATGCAACAAAACCTGGAAAATAACAAGTTTGAGCTGATAACTGGCAAATAACATTTGCACCACACAAATGTCTGGCAATTACCATCTCCAATAATCATTTCCTGTAATCATTCAATGGCATTACCTTCAATGAATTGATGGGGTTACCATTGACCAGAGGCTAGAAATACTGAAATGAGTAACACACTTCCTGACTCTCCAAAGCCTATCCCCCATCGACAAGGGAAAAGTCAGGAGTGCAATGGAGTACTCCCCATTTTCCTGGATGAGTACATCATCCAGGACAAAGTAGCCCACTTGATTAGCACCACATCCGCAAGCAGCCACTCCCTCCACCATCAATTCTCCGTGTGTGATCTACAAGATGCACTGCAGTAATTCACCCAAAATTCTTTGAAAACATCTTTAAAACCCATGACTGCTCCAAGTGGAAGGACAAGAATGGTAGATACATGGGATCAGCACCAATTGCATGTTTCCTCCAAGTCACTCATCATCATGATTTGGAAATATTTTGCAGTTCCCTCATTGTTGCTGGGTCAAAAGCCTAGAATTCCGTCATGGCATTTTGGTTCTACCTATAGCCCATGGAATGCTACAATTCAAAAAGACACCACCTTCTCAATGACAACTACGGATGGGCAATAAATGTTGGCCAGCCAGTGATGCTCATATTTCATAAGTGAATTTTAAAAAAAAGATGAATTTGATGGAGTAAATAAAGGGAAACCATTTACTCTGGGGAAATATCAAGGACATAGCTCAGAAAATAGTTTCTTTTTTATTCATTCATAGGATGTGTTGTTTATCTGGTTGCACCGTCATTTATTGTGACCCTGTTGACCTTGAGAAGGTGATGGTAAGCTGCCTGCCACAGTTGTTCCAGTACATTTGGTGCAGGTACACATGCAATGCTGTTAGCTTATAAGTTCCCAGATACTGATCCAGAGCTTCTGAAGGAATGGCAATATCTTTCCTTTAGATTATAGATAAGTTTTGGTGAGTCAGGAGATGAGTTACTCACTGCAGTATTCCTAACCTCTGACCTGCTCTTGTAGCCACGTTATTTACATGGCCAGTCCAATTCAGTTTGTAGTCAATGATAACCCCAGGATGTTGATAATGGGTGAACTGAGTGATAGCAATACCATTGAATGTCAAAGGGCAATGGTTAGATTGTCTCTTGTTAGAGATGGTCACTGCCTGGCACTTGTGTAACATGAATATAATTTTCCAGCTGTCAGCTCAAGCCTGGTTCTTGTCCATGTGTTGCTGTATTTGGACTGCTTCAGTGTCAGAGGAGTTGTGAATGGTGCCGAACACTGTGCAATCATCTGCAAACATCCACGCTTCTGACCTTATGATGGAGAGGCAATGATATCGGAAGCAGCTGGCAATGGTTGGGTGTAGTACATGACCTTGAAGAACTCCTACATGAAATATCTTGGAGCTGAGATGATGAACTCCAACAACTGATCCTTGTGGCACCTCCAGTCACAGTCTGAAGGTGTGAATGATCTAAAGTAACAATCTTGTGGTGAAGGTGCCCCTAGGCAACAGTAACCATAATGTGATGAGTTTTACATTCTGTTTGAGAGACAGATGAGTAGATTCAAAATTACAGAATTGCCACCCAGGTTGATAGGGTTGTTAAGAAGGCAAATGTTGTGTTAGCTTTTATTGGTAGAGAGATTGAGTTTCGGAAACTGGTAGAGGGATTGAGTTTCGGAGCCCAGGGGTCATGTTGCAGCAGTACAAAACTCTGGTGCGGCTGCACTTGGAATATTGCGTACAATTCAGGTCACCGCATTATTGGAAGAATGTGGAAGCTTTAGAAAGAGTGCAGAGGAGATTTACTAGGATGTTGCCTGGTATGGAGGGAAGGTCTTATGAGGAAAGGCTGAGGGACTTGAGGCTGTGTTTGTTAGAGAGAAGAAGGTTGAGAGGTGACTTAATTGAGATATACGATATAATCAGAGGGTTAGATAGGGTGGACAGTAAGAGCCTTTTTCCTCGGATGGTGACGGCTACCACAAGGGGATATAGCTTTAAATTGAAGGGTGATAGATATAGGATAGATGTCAGAGGTGGAGGGTTGCTTTTCAGACCGGAGGCCTGTGACCAGTGTTGTGCCACAATGATCAGTGCTGAGTCCACTGCTTTTCGGCATTTATATAAATGATTTGGATGTAAATATGGGATGTAAATTTGCAGCTGATACCAAAATTGGAGGTGTAGTGAACATTGAAGAAGGTTGCCTCAGAGTACAACAGGAACTTGATCAGATGGGCCAATGAGCTGAGGAGTGGCAGAGTTTAATTTAGATAAATGCGAGTTGCGGCATTTTGGAAAAGCAAATCAGAACAGGACTTATGCAGTTAATGGTAAGTCCTGGGGAGTGTTGCTGAGCATAGAGACCTTAGAGTGCAGGTTTATAGGTCTTTGAAAGTAGAGTTGCAGGTAGATAGGATAGTGAAGAAGACATTCGGTATGCTTTCCTTTATTGGTCATAGCTTTGAGTATTGGAGTTGGGAGATCATGTTGTTGCTGTACAGGACTTTGGTTCAGCCTCTTTTGGAATATGGCATGCAATTCCGGTCTTCTTCCTATTGGAAGGATGTTGTGAAACTTGAAAGGGTTCAGTAAAGATTTACAAGGATGTTGCCAGGGTTGGAGAATTTGAGCATAGGGAGAGGTTGAACAGGCTGGGGCTGTTTTCCCTGGAGTGTCGGAGGCTGAGGGGTGACCTTATAGAAGTTTACAAAATCATGAGGGGCATGGATAGGATAAATAGGCAAAGTCTTTTTCCTGGGGTAGGGGAGTCCAGAACAAGAGGGCAGAGGCTTAGGGTGAGAGAGGAAAGATATAAAAGGGACCTAAGGGGCAACTTTTTCACATAGAGGGTGGTGCGTGTATGGAATGAGCTGCCAGAGGAAGTGGTGGAGGCTGGTAAAATTACAACATTTAAAACATACCTGGATGGGTATCTGAATAGGAAAGGTTTGGAGGATATGGGCCATGTGCTGGCAAATGGGACTAGATTAGGTTTCGAGATCTGGTCAGCACGGACAAGTTGGACTGAAGGGTCTGTTTCCATGTTGTCCTTCCATATGACTCAATGACTCTATATCCAACTATACTTCTTGAAAAATGACACACATCTTCCTTCAAGCCTGGGAACAATATGAAACTCTTGGATATACCTTGGTCAATTAGCAGTGACATTTTAAAATAAGAGTGATTCACAGATTGCCCAAATGCTGCTCGGTAACCACGGTAACTACGCTCACTCCCCACACAAGGTCTAAGGACAGAAGTTTCTTCCTGGATCAGTTAGTACTCCTCCTGGATTCACTGATATAAGTTCAGAATTCTCCTGTCTGGAACCTCACTGTGGTGATTACATTTCTAGGTGGATCTTCAAATAACAACTTTGATGAGAAAAGTTTCATAGAAATAGAGAGAGAGCAAAGATGGTTACATTGTGGTTAATTCTATTTGATTTTTCATACAGTCATGTCACCTTTAGAGTGAGAGTGTCAACGAGTCATACAGCATAGAAGCAGACCTTTCAGCCCAACTTGTCTATGCCAATCATGCTCCCAAACTAAACTAGTCCCACTTGCCTGCATTTGGCCAATATCCCTCCAAACCTTTCCTATTCATGAACTTATCCAAATGTCCTTTAAATGTTGCTATTGTACCTACAGCAACCACTTCCTCTGTAAGTTCATTCCACACAGCAACCACTCTCTGTATAAAAATTTTCCCCCTCAGATCTCTTTTAAAACTTTGTCTTCTCACCTTAAAATTATGTCCATAGTTTTAAACCCAGCCCCACCCTAGGGAAACGACCTTTACTTATTCACCTTATCTCTGACCCTCATGATTTTATAAACCTCTATAAGGTCAGATCTCAAACCCCTACATTCCAGTGAAAAATGTTCCTGCCTTTTCGGCCTCTCCATATAAGTCAACCCCATCCATTCCCAGCAGAACCTGGGTAAATCTTTTCTAAACCCTCGCCAATTTAGTAATACTCTTCCTATAGCAAGGCAACCAGAACTGTACACAGTAATCCAGAAGAGGCCTCAGCAATGTCCTGTACAGCCTCAACATGACGTCCCAACACTTATACTCAAAGATCTGAGCAATGAAGACATGCATGCGAAACGCTTTCTTAACCACCCTGTCTACCTGTGATGCAAATTTGAAAGAATTATGTACCTGAACGCCTAGGTCTCTCTGCTCTGCAACAGTACCCATGACCCTAACTTTAACTGTACAGGTCCTGCCCTTGTTTTGCCAAGCTGCAATATTTCACATTTATCCAAATTAAACTCCATCTGCCACTCCTCAGCCCATTGACCCAATTGATCAAAATCCTTTTGTCACCTTAGATAACTTTCTTCCCTATCCACAATGCTACCAATTTTCTCATCCAAATCGTTTCTACAAATGACAACCAACAGTGGAACCAATACCAATCCCTGTGGAACACTGCTGGTCACAAGCCTACAACCCAAAAAAACCTCTCCTTTCTATCAAAGTGTTATGGATTTGGTGCCTCCATTCAAGCATTGTTGTTGCTGCAGCCTGTCATTGTTTTGAATTTTTTTTCACAAAATAGATCATTCCATCAATCATAAATTAATAGTCTAGATAACAAATATTAATTACAAAGGAAACAACAAGTTACAAACATTAAAGTGTAATTGGTTCAACATTTAATATTTAACTGGTGGCGTAAAAGACCCAGCCTTGTTGGCTTTATGAATTCGAGTCATTTCAAATAGTAATAATCCTCAGTGTGCAATATTGCATTGTCAGTTGTTTATAAACTGCCAAAGTTTCATTTTCACTCTCAAGGGTTGCATAAATTTTCTCAACTGTAATAACTGATTTTCTATTTATTGTCTTATATTCAATAAATACAATGGTTAAAGTACATGTGCACCCTCTACTGTTCAAAACGTTGCAGCATAAGGTTTTACCTTGACCAGCATAATATAGTTAAGTTCCCAGTTAATTTAAATAAATGATGTCTATTCTGGTCATGGACAAAATCTTAATATGCAAGTAATGTTGTTCAGATGTATATACTTTAAACAATAAACTAGCACAGAATCTATGAAATGTTAAACGAGACATGTTTCTGTCTTATTTTTGTTTATTCTTGATAATATGGGTGCCATTTACCGCCTCATCAGTCCACTCTCCATCATCAGTAAAGTAATGGAAAGTGTCATCAACAGTGCTATCAAGTAGTTCCTGCTCAGCAATAACCTGCTCAGCAATAACCTGTTCAGTGACGCCCAGACTGGGTTCCACCAGGGTCACTCAGCTCCTGATCTCACTACAATATTGGTTTAAACATGGACAAAAGAGCTGCATTCCAGAGGTGAGGTGAGAGTCACAGCCCTTGACATCAAGGTTGCATTCAACTGAGTGTAGTATCAAGGAGCCCGAGCATACCTGGAATTAATGGGCATCAGAAGCAAACTCTCCGTTGGTTTAAGTCATACCTAGTTAAAGTCATACCTAGCATAGTCAGATGGTCATGATTGTTCAAGATCAGTTATCTCAGCTCCAGAAGCTGCAGAAGTTCCTCAGGGTAGTGCCTAGGCCCAACCACCTTCAGCTGCTTCATCAATGACCTTCCCTCCATTTTAAGGTCAGATGTGGAGATGTTCGTTGATGATTGCACAGAGCTCAGCCACATTTGTGACACTGAAGCAGTCCTTGTCCAAATGCAATAAGATCTGGACAATATCTAGGTTTGGGCTGACAGTGGCAAGTAACATTCACATGACACAAATGCCGGGCTATGACCATTACCAATAAGAGACAACCTAACCAACATCCCTTGACTTTCAATGTTGTTACCATCACTGAATCCCCCGCTATCAACATCCTGGAAGTTATCATACACTCAACTGAACTCACCACAAAAATGCAGTGGCTACAAGACCAGGTGAAAAGCTAGGAATACTACGGTGAGTAACACACATCCTGACTCCCCAAAGCCTGTCCACCATCCAAAAGGCACAAGTCAGGAGTGTGATGGAATATTCCCCACTTGACTAGATAAGTGCAGCCCCAACAACACACAAGAGGCTTGACACCATCCAAGACAAAGCAGTCCCCTTGAATGGCATTATATCTGGAAGCATCCACTCCCTCCACCGATGCTCAGTAGCAGCAATGCATACCAACTACAAAATACACTACAGAAACTCACCAAGATCCTCAGGCAGCACCTTCCAAACCCATGACTACTTTCATCAAGAAGGACAGGGCAGTAAATATATGGGAACAACACCACCTTCAGGTTCCCCTCCAAGCCATTCACCATCTTGACTTGGAAATATATCGCCATTCCTTCACTGTCGCTGGGTCAAAATCCTGGAATTCCCTCCCTAAGGGCATCATGGGTCAACACACAGCAGGTGAACTGGAGCGATTCAAGAAGGTAGCTCACCACCACCTTCTCAACGGGAACCAGGGACGAGCAATAAATGCTAACCATCCAGTGATGCCCACAGCCCACTTAATGAATAAGTTGTTTAAAAAGAAGGCATGTAGAGCATACAACAAAAAGAAATAGATAAAAATTTATAAATATACATATAAAATTATAAGAGGCATGGATAGGGTGGACAGTTGGAGTATTTTTCTGAGAAATGTCAAATACTAGGGGGCATAGGTTTTGAGGTAAGAGGAGAAATGTTTAAAGGGGAAGTGGAAGAAGCAGATATATTCACAATGTTTAAGAGGCATTTAGACAGACACTTGAATTAGCAGGAAATAGAGGATTATGAACCATATAACCTTTCTTCAGCTAGTTAAGAAGGCCATTAAAAATGATTGTCATCACAAATGTGCTCGACTGGTTAAAGATGGCAGATTTTTTTCTGTAAAGCAGATGAATGAATCAGACCACTGTATGGCCTATTTTTCCTAGCACCAACTTTTTACTTCCAGAGTACTAAAACTGAATTCAAATCTTAAATTGGACAGTTGGAATTCACTACCC
Source organism: Chiloscyllium plagiosum (assembly GCF_004010195.1). Classification (NCBI taxonomy): domain Eukaryota; kingdom Metazoa; phylum Chordata; class Chondrichthyes; order Orectolobiformes; family Hemiscylliidae; genus Chiloscyllium; species Chiloscyllium plagiosum. The sequence goes on from NC_057714.1 coordinate 71,504,389, forward strand.
CAAAGGTCTGAGGAAGATCAGACAGTGAATATAGTTAAATCTCAATTGAGACTGACAGTTTTTAAAATACCAATGACATAAAAAGATATGGGGATAGTGTGAGAAATAGCAGTGAAGTCAGTAATCAGCCATTATCATACTGGATGGTGGATCAGGCTTCAATGGCCAATTTCTGCTCCAATGTTCCAATGTTCAGTTAAAAGAAGAACCTGGAAAAGTTAGAATGGTCCTTTTTCATGCAGAGAAAGTTAAGAGCTGACCTGGAGGAGTATTTTCAAGATGATGGAAGAAACAAAATTATTTCCTCTGGAGCATGGATCAATAACCAGACACATAAATTTCAAATTAGTGACAAAAGATTGAGTAGGTAAACAAGACATTTGTTTTCTCACTCAAAGTTGTTATGATCTGGAATACTCATTAAAGTTGAGGAACTACAGGGTAATGTGCACAAAACAAAGATGTGAATCTATGCATAGTTGCTCTTTCAAACAGCCAGTAATATTTATAATGGACTACATGGCCTCCTCCTGGTGCTGTATGTTTTTATAATTGTATATTTCTCACATCCACGTGGAGGTTTACATTTGCTTGACTGACCTGCCAACTGGCAACCACAACCCGACCACACAGGTTTTCGTATCACAAATAATTTGGTTAAGATATGTCATAGTATTTTGCATTTAATCTCGCAATACTTTACCTTTCTTTGCCTTTGGTCAAGTTCCTCTTTGCAAAGTGTTTAGTTTATTTTCCTGCTTATCAGTCTTCGTTATATTCTTTACCTATTTTCATTCAGGGTAACAATTAAGTTAATAACTCCATTCTAAACTTCATTCTCTGCTCTAATTTTATGATTTTGCCACTCAATATTGTGACTTAAAAATTAGGGGAATGCACTGCATTTCAACTTTAAATAGCATTCTAGCCCTTAAGTATGTGCTTTCAACAGTTATTTGATAGCAAATAATATTCTATTTCTGGGTAAAATAAACAGCAAATCAATTTAGTATTTGGTCCTGGAATTCCCTTCCAGCTCATTCACTTGGAAGCACAATATGAACTACACACTTCTGCAAGCAATTTATCAAAAAATAATTGTCATAACCCTCTGGATTGAAATGCAAAGCATCTAACACACCAGCTTCAGAATGAGTGAAACTCCTTTGAAGAATCTATATAGCTAACCACTGAAGGGTTGGGACCAGAAATGTCTTACCTCCATAAACAGTAAATTGTACATGTGGGAGAGCAATTACACTGAAAACAATCCTCAAAATCTATCCTCCTCCATAGTTGTTCAAATGTGAGTTTAATCTTCACCTGTTCTTTCAGAACCAGAAACAGCAAGCATTAGACTATGGAAAATCAGATTTCACTTTTGAGTTTGAGTTTGATTTATTGTTGTCACATGTGTCGAGATACAGGGGAAAGTGTTGTTTTGCATGTTATGCAGCAGATGTACCATACAAAGTGCATCAGATAGCAGAATAGAGTGCAAAATATAATATTACAGCCTCAAAGAAGGTGCAGAGGGAGAGCGAGATCAGCATTAACCTTTGAAGGTCCATTCAAAAGTCTGATAACAGTGGGGAAGAAGTTGTTCCGGAACCTGTTTGCACGTATATTCAAACTGTTATACCTTCTGCCCAATGGAAAAGCGTGGAAGAGAGTATATCGGGTGGGAGGGTGTTAGATTATGTCGGTTGTTTTCCTGAGGAAGCAGGAATTATAGATGGAGTCCAGACAATTGTGCAACTCTGAAAGCCATTCTTTGAAGAACATATATGCCTGAGTGAGTGAGTAAATTACAAAGTCTAGCCTGTATATAGCCCACAAATCAGATGTGTGCACAGTCAGCACAATTTTCAGTCCCACAAAGCTTATTTTGAAAAACAGCTGCATTTCCAGCCTGGGGTGTGGGTGAGCCTGGAAATTGTGAGGATGATATTGCATGTGGAGATGAGCTATGCAGAGGGTCTGCCTCAGGCTCGGCCACATTATCCAGTATTTTTAGAAAAGTATAAAACGTCCTGTTTCTGTGCTGTATGAATCTATGACTCTATCCCCCAGCCCTCACCCCATCCAAACTACTTCAATCAAAGTCTTCATCCTCATGGCCCTTTGTAGACCCAGTCCAACTGATTGCCAAATCATGCGAATCCATGCTCCCCACAACAGACCACCCTCTGCCCACGAAGCCAGTCTTCACCATGGGGAGATAACGCATTGATGAGTTCAAACAAGATTGCCGAACATAAGATTTAAAATGTCTATTGCAAGCTTCACTACATTTTAAACATTTGCAGTCAAACAAAAAAATAGTTAATACGTTACTGTTCGTGGCTTTGTTTGCTGCTGCAGGAACTGCAGGGGGCAGACATACTGCCCACACAGTCAGTGCCTGTTGTATAACAGGTAGCAACACCATATGTAGATTCCAGCATCAAAGATAGGACCATGTGAGAATTATACAGTTATAGAAACATACAGCATCAGAAGCAAGTCATTTAGTCCTTTGTGAATATGTTGGCTATTTAAAAGAACAACTATGCATAGATCCAGGTCCTTGTTTTGGGCCCATTACCTTGTAGTTTCTCCACTTCAATGAGTATTCCAGAATATAAGTGAGAAAAAATAAATTCTTGTTTACCTACTGGGCCTGTTGTGACTGATTTGAAATGTGCAGGTTCAGATCTGCTCTTCCAAAATCTCCTTTTCAAAGGGGATTGAAACAATATTAAATAAACCAGAGAACAGTTCCCGAGATCATCAAAGAAAACCTAGCAGCAAATGTTCTCAGCTGACTGTGAAAGTACAAGCATCTCTGGAAATTGGAGTTCAGTCCAAGGAAAGCAAGCAAACAGCAAAATTTCACAGCTGATTTTGGAGAGACCCAAACAGATAGAGAGAAAATAGATAAGCCTGAGGCTGGTACAGTTGAGAAGAGGAGCAAGTCAAACAGTCAAAGCAGGCAAGAGCAAGATAGAGAACAAGGTAAGACTGATGAATTAAACTGCCTTTATTTCAATGCAAGATACCTGACAGGTAAGGCAGATGATCTCAGGGCATGGTTGGAAACATGGGACTGGGATATCGTAGTTATTACTGAAACATAGCTCAGGGAAGGGCAGGACTAACAGCTTAATGTTTCAAGATGCAATGGAAAGGATAGAAAGAGGAGGGAAAGGTCAAGAGAGGAGGGAGAGTGGCATTTTTGGTTATGGATAACATTATGGCTTTACTTAGGGAGGATATTCCTGGGCATATGTTCAGTAATGTTATTTGGGTGGAACTGAGAATTTAGAAAGAGATGATCACCTTATTGGGATTGTATTATAGGCTTCCCCAATAGTCAGCAGGAAATTGAGAAGCAAATTTGTAAAGAGATCCCAGATATCTGTGAGAATGTTGGGTTGTGATGGTAAGGATTTTAACTTCCCAAACATGGACTGGGACTGCCATAGTGTTAAGGGCTTGGATGGAGAAGAATTTGATTAGTCCGTAGAAGATAATTTTCTTATTCAGTATGTGGATGAACTTACTAGAGAAGGAGCAAAACATGACTTTCTCTTGGTAAATAAGACAGGGAAAGTGACTGAGCTGTTAGTGGAGGAAACACTTTGGGGCTAGTGTTACAATCCTATTTGTTTTAAAATAGTTATAGAAAAGAATGGACTTGATCTAAAAGTTAAAGTTCTAAATTGGAGGAAGGCCAATTTTAATGACGGAAGGCTTTCAAAAGCTGATCGGAGGAGGCTGTTCTTAGATAAAGGGGAAGTTGGAATTGGGAGGCTTTTGAAAATTAGATAATGTGAGTTCGGAGGCAGTATGTTCCTGTTAGAGTGAAGAACAAGTCTGGCACATGTAGGGAATGCTGGATGACTAGAAAAATTGAGGCTCTGGTCTAGAAAAAGAAGGCGGCATATGGCAGATGTAGACAGCTGAGATCGAGTGAATCCTTCAAGGAGTATGAGGGCAGTAGGAGTATACGCAAGAAGGAAATCAGGTGGGCAAAAAGGCAACATGAGATAGATGTGGCAAATTAGGCTAAGGAGAATCCAAAGAGATTCTGCAAATACATTAAGAGCTAAAGAGTAACTGGGGAGAGAATAGGACCCCTTAAAGATGAACGAGACCATCTTAGTGTGGAACCACTGGAGACGGGTGAGATCCTAAACAAATACTTTGTGTCAGCATTTACTGTGGAGTAAGACATGGAAGCTAGAGGACTTGGAGAAATAAACAATGATATCTTGAGAAGTATTCATATTATAGAGGAAGTGATGCTGGATGTCTTAAAATGCATAAAGGTGGATAAATCCCTGAGAACTGATCAGGTATATCTCAGAACTTAGTGGGAAGCTAGGGAAGTGATTGCTGGGCCTCTTGCTGAGATATTTGTATCATCATTAACCATGGGTGAGGTGCCAGAAGACTGAAAGGTGGTTAATGTTGTGCCATTATTTGAGAAAGGTGGTCAGGAAAAGCTGAGAACCATAGACCAGTGAGCCTGACGTGAGCAGTGGGTAGGTTGTTGGAGGGAATCCTTAAGGACAGGATTTACATGTTTTTGGAAAGGCAAGGAGTGAATATGGATAGTCAACATGGTTTTGTATTTGGGAAATTGTGTCTTACTAATTTGATTATGTTCTTTGAAGAAATTACAAAGAAGATTGATGAATGCAGAGTGTTAGATGTTTATGCGGACTTCAGCAATGTGTTTGGACAAGGTTCTCCATGGTACAATGTTATCAAAATTAGATCACATCGAATCCAGGGGGAGCTAGCCAATTGGATAAAATATTGGGTCAAAGGTAGGAGACAGAGGGTGGTGGTAGAGGATTATTTCTCAGACTGGACGCCTGTGACCAGTGTGTGCCACAAGGATTGGTGCTGGGTCCACTGCTTTTCATCATTTATATAAATGTCTGGGATGTGAAAATAGGTGGAATAGTTAGTAAGTTTGCAGATGACACCAAAATTGAAGGTGTAGTGGACAGTGAGGAATGTTATCACAGCAGACAACAGGACTTTGATCAGATAGACTGATTGGCCGTGGAGTGGCAATGGAGTTTAATTTAAATAAATGTGAGGTGTTGCAAATTGGTAAAGCAAATCAAGGCAGAACTTTTACAGGTAATGGTAGGGTCCTGGGATGTGTTGCCAAACAAAGAGGTAGACAGGGTAGTGAAGAAGGCATTTTGGACCCTTGGCATTTTTGGTCAGTGCATTGAGTATAGGAGTTGGGATGCCATATTGTGTCTGTACAGGATATTGTACAGATTAATTTAGGATATCTGGCCGGCATGGACCAAATGGTCTGTTTCTGTGCTGTACAGATTCACGATTCTAATTCAGTTTATATTTATTTGGATAGTATTGTAGACAAAGTAAAAATGTTACTCAGGGATGACATTATTTGATCCAAGCTGTATAGCAGTGCCACCTAGTGTTGAAAACAAAATATTTCAAGCTTGCTCACAAGTATATTCTTAAATCAGGACCAGAAATTGAGAACTTAAAACAAAAGCAGGCATAATTTGCCGAATGTGATTAATCAGTTGTATTACAGTATGTTAGAATGTAAGAACCAAAAGCCTTAAAATCGAGTGTGAATGCAATCTTTTGATCATAAAAAGAACATTTTCTGGAACATCAAATCTATGTAACTTACCTATGATTTGAATGAACCTGAAAATTATCAGGAATGGGCAGGATATTCCCTGCAGTCTTCTGAACTCACCCTCTGGCTGGAATATGGATTAGAAGCCCCACATTTTGTGAGAAATACTCAGTTTGATTTTCTGCAGGGTAGCTAATTATTGGTCAGAATGTGAATATGTTGTCTAGCTAAGAACAACGGTAGGTTTACAAAGCTGGAGGGCCAATCAGAAGCCTTCCAGTTTAAAAAGCGGTAGTAAGGTTCACCTTAAAATGAAGGGCATCAGCTTAATGGCAACCTTGTCATCACTGTTAACTATCATAAAATCCCATCTGGTTCACTGGTATCCTGTAAGGAAAGGAATCTACTATCCTTACCCAGTCTGCCCTACATGTAACTCCAGATGGACTTTTAACTACCCTACGGCCAATTAGGGATGAGTAAAGGGCTAACAGACCACCAAACAATTAGGAACTTGTAACTAAAACAATTCAGAGTCAGATGCAGCTTCTCTATTCACGTCATTTCAACAGAATCCTACACAGTCCATAGACCAAACTTTTACACCTGCTGCCGAACCAAAGGGGGGTGGAAGAAAGTATAACTGAGGTGGAAGGGGTCTTTGATTATGTTGGCTGCTTTCCTGAGGAAGCAGGAAGTGTAGATAGAATCAATGGATGGAAGGCTGGTTCATGTCATGGACTGGGCTGTTTTCACTACTCTCTGTAGTTTCTTACAGTCTTGGGAAGAACAGTTGCTGTACCACGCTGTGATGTGTCCAAATAAGATGCTTTCTAAGGTATATCTATAATATGTCAAGACAATTTGACTACAATCTATGCAATATTTCTTTTCCCCAGATTCCAATGACTACAGTTTTGTTCAGGCTCCTTAAAGCCATACTTGACCAAACACTGCTTTCATCCTGTCTTATACAAGTAAAAACTTAAAATGCCTGATCTCACAAAACTGGTGAAACATTCTCCCTTTTAGGTGTTGAGTTGATCTGCACCTGAGGTCCATTACCTTTCTTCACCATTTAACCATTGGTTTGGGTGGCTTCCATTGTGCTGTTGTGGTGAGATACGAAAAGCGATTCTCACTTCCAGGGAAATCATTATTATTATATTTCCTTTGTTATCTTTGGGAGTACTCATTGAATATTGAAAGGTTTCTTGTGATTTCTTCCTGAGGTAAGTACATTCTTGTCTCAATATCAGCCAAAACCTCAGGTGACATCTGGGAGCCACCTTGTAAAAGTGTTCATCCAGCAGGAAATGTTTGAGGTCTCCTGCCTGGGCGGAGAAGGCAACAGTCATTGCCTTGGTACAGCCATGTCAGGCTGATTATGATATATCACAGAGACCTGAAGAAATCGTATCAGATCTCCACAAATCTGTGGGTGGCACGGTGGCACAGTGGTTAGCACTGCTGCCTCACAGCGCCAGAGACCCGGGTTCAATTCCCGCCTCAGGCGACTGACTGTGTGGAGTTTGCACGTTCTCCCCGTGTCTGCGTGAGTTTCCTCCGGGTGCTCCGGTTTCCTCCCACAGTCCAAAGATGTGCAGGGTCAGGTGAATTGGCCATACTAAATAGCCCGTAGTGTTAGGTAAGGGGTAAAATGTAGGGGTATGGGTGGGTTTCGCTTTGGCGGGTCGGTGTGGACTTGTTGGGCCAAAGGGCCTGTTTCCACACTGTAATGTAATGTAATGTAATCTAATCTAAATGCCTCCAGCATGGAGGTCTCCAGATGGCTCCTGGAAAATGTTGACAATGTACAGGTTCAGAGACATGGAGACTTTGAAAGCCAATGACAGGATATGAGAATCAGTAGAATGTCGCTCGACATCATGATAGACCAAGGCATGTATGTTGATTACCAATTCTGAGGTTAACTTGAGCCATCTTCTGCACTGGTTCTCAGTCACAGAATCATGACTTTTACAGTTCCCAGTCCCTTACCTCAATGTAAAGCCTGGTTGTGCCTCTTGTCCTTCTCATTTGCAGTCACTCCAACTCCTGGCTGTTACCATCCCTCTCGCTGTCAATTTAATTTGATTAGATTTATTATTGTCATATGTACTGAGGTACAGTGAAAAATATTGTTTTGCATGCTTACTAGACAAATCATACCTTACATTAGTACATCAGGGTAATAGAACAGAATGCAGATAAACTGTTACAGCTACAGAGACGTTGCAAAGAAAGATCAATTCTAATATATGAGCGGTCCATTTCATAAGTCTGATAACAGCAGGAAAGAAGCTGTTCTTCAAACTGTTGATACATGTTTTCAAACTCTTTTTTTCTGCCTGACAAAAGAGGGTGAAAGAGAGTATAATCAGGCTGGGAAGAGTATCGATTTCCTATTTTATTATGTTGGCTGCTCTCCCAAGGTGGTGGGAAGTGTCGAACTGAGTCAATGGAAGGAAGGCTGGTTTGTGGGATGGATTGGACTGCATTCTCAACTGTTTGTAATTTCTTGTGGTCTTGGGCTCAGCAGTTGCCAGGTCAAGCTGTGATGCATCCAGATGGGTGACAGTCATTGTGGACATGCACAATTTCCTTAGCCTTCTGAGGAAGTAGAAGCATTGGTGTGCATGTTTGACTGTAGTGTCAATGTGGATGCAACAGGACAGATTGTTGGTGATTTTATTCCTTGGAGCTCTTGACCACCCCCACAGCAGCACCATTAATATAGACAGGGCATGTCCTCTACTTTGCTTCCTGAAGACAGTGACCAACACCCTCATTTTGCTGGCATTGAGGGAGAGATTGTTGACTTTACATCAGGTCACTCAGCTCACTATCTCTTTCTTATACTCAGTACCATCATTGTTTGCGATCCGACCCACAACAGTTGTATTGTCAGCAAATTTGTAAATGGAGTTAGAGCTGATTTTAGCCATACAGTCATGAGTGTATAAGAAGTATAGTAGGGGACTGAGTACACAGCCTTGTGGGGCACCCTTGATAAGGAATATTGTGGAGAAGGTGTTGTCACCTATCCTTACTGCAATGGGGTCATCTGTAATATGACATGAACCCAAAGTCCTGGTTGAGGCCCTCCCTACGGGTACCTGAACTTGGCTTGCAGCCTCTGCTCAGCCACTTTTCGCTGCTGCCTGTCCCGAAGTCCGCCTTGGAGGATGGTCACCCAAAGGTCCGAGGTCGAATGTCCTGGACCACTGAAGTGTTCCCCGACTGGGAGGGAACACCCGTCTGTTGATTGTTGTGCAGTGTCCATTCATCCATTGTCATAGCCTCTGCTCAGTCTCACCAATGTACCATGCCTCAAAGCATCCTTGCCTGCAGCGTATGAGATAGACAATGTTGGCTGAGTCACAGGAGTACCTGCCCAGTACATGGTGGTTTGTGTCCCCATGTGTAATGTTGGTATCCATGTCAGAACTATGACAGATCTTGCAGCATCTGCTGTAACAAGGTTGTATGGTGTTGGCCTGAAAATCGGGCAGTTTGCTGCAAACAATGATCTGTTTGAGGTTTGGTCGTTGTTTAAAGGCGAGCCTTGGAGGTGTGGGGAAGGTCTTGGCGATAATGTGTTGCAGGCTGCGTAGAATGTGGTGTAGTTTTTCAGCTCCTGGGAAGTACTGGGCAATGAAGGGTACCCTGTCAGTTGCAGCTCATGTCGGTCTCCTGAGGAGGTCATTACGGTTCCTCACTGTGGCATGTCGGAACTGGCCGTCGATGAGTTGAGCATTGTACCCCATTCTTATGAGGGCATTCTTGAGTACTTCCAAGTACCCGTCACGTTCCTCCTCATCTGAACAAATCCTATGTATGTGTCGTCCATACATGGCTTGTCCATAGGGGATGGCTGTTTTAATATGTTTCGGGTGGAAGGTGGAGAAATGTAGCATCGTGAGGTTATCCATGGGTTTGCGGTAGAGTGAGGTGCTGAAGTGCCCACCCTCATGTCAGGATGCTGTGGCAAGTTGGGAAGAAATTATGGGGACTCTAGCAGAGATATTTGTATCATCTACAGCTACCGGTGAGATGCCAGAGAACTGGAGGGTGACTAATGTTATGCCTTTGTTGAAGAAAGGCTGTAAGAAGAAGCCTGGGAACTATAGACCAGGAGTCTGACATCAGTAGTGGGTAAATTGTTGCAGGGAATTCTGAAAGATATGATTTACATGCATTTGGAGGGGCAAGGACTGAATAGGGATTTTGTGCTTGGGAAATCATATCTTACAAACTTGATTGAGTTTTTTTGAGGATGTAATCAAAAAGATTGATGAGGGCAGAGTGGTAAATATTGTCTAATGAACTTTAGAAAATCTTTGATGAAGTTCCACATGCAAGACTAATTTGTAAAGTTTTAGATCACATGGGATTCAGGGAGTACTTGCCAATTGTATACAAAATTGACTTGATGGTAGGAGACAAAGGGTGCTGATGGAGGAGTTGAAAAGTGTGTTGCTGGAAAAGTATAGCAGGTCAGGGAGCATGCAAGGAGCAGGAGTGTTGACGATTTGGGCATAAGCCCTTCATCAGGAATATGGAGGGAGAAGGGGGCTGAGAGATAAATAGAGGGGTGGGGGTGGGGCTGAAGAGGGGGGGAGGGGGGGGAGGGTAGCTGAGAGTGTGAGAGGTGGATGGAGGTGGGGGGGGGGGGAATTGTGATAGGTTTGTGGGGACAGTGGAGCGGGCAAGTGGGAAGGACAAGTCCTACCTGTCCATCTTCCTCCCCACTTACCCACTTCCCTCTATCCACCAACCTATCACAATAACTTCCTCCTGAATCCACCTATCGCCTTCCCACCTACCTTACCCCACTACCCCTCTATTTATCTCTCAGCCCCCTTCCCTCTCCACATTCCTGATGAAGGGTTTATGCCCGAAATGTCAACTCTCCTGCTCTTTGCATGTTGCCAGACCTGCTGTGCTTTTCTAGCAACACACTTTTTGACTCTGACGCTCCAGGATCTGCAGTCCTCACTTTCTCCTCGGTGCTGGGCGGAGGGTTGTTTCTCAAACTGGAGGCCTGTGACCAGCCATGTTCCACATGGATTGGTACTGGGTCCCTTTTGTTTGTCATTTATATAAATTATTTGGATGAGAATATAGGAGGCATGGTTAGTAAGTTGGCAGACAACACCAAAATTCAAATAGTTGAATTAAAGAAGGTTATCTAAGATTACAAAGAGGTCTTGAACAATTGGGACAATGGACTGAGGCGTGGCAGATGGAGTTTAACTTAGATGAATGCAAGCTATTGCATTGTGGTAAAACAAACATGGGCAGGACTTATACAGTTAGTGGTAGGGCCCTGGATAGTGTTGCTGAACGGGGAGAGGCCCACTGCTTCAGGTACATAGTTCTGTGAAATTTGTATCACTGTTGGACAGAGTGTTTAAGAAGGCATTTAGCATGCTTGCTTTCATTGTTCAGACCATTGTTTATAGGAATTGTGATGTAATGTTGAGGACATTGTACAGGACGTTGGTGAGGCCACTTTTGAAGCATTATGTATAGTTCTCATCACCCTGCTATAGGAAAGGTATTATTAAATTGGAGCGGGTGTAGAGAAGATTTAGAGCTGAAAATGTGTTGCTGGAAAAGCGCAACAGGTCAGGCAGCATCCAGGGAACAGGAGAATCGACGTTTCGGGCATAAGCCCTTCTTCAGGAAACGGCTTATGCCCGAAACGTCGATTCTCCTGTTCCCTGGATGCTGCCTGACCTGCTGCGCTTTTCCAGCAACACATTTTCAGCTCTGATCTCCAGCATCTGCAGACCTCACTTTCTCCTGTAGAGAAGATTTACACAAGGATCTTACTGGGTCTGCAGGGTTTAAATTATAAGGAGTGGCTGAATAGGCTGTGACATTTTTTCACTGAAACGTAAGAGGTTGAGAGGTGACCTTATGGAGGTTGATAAAATTATGAGGGACATAAATAAGGTGAATAGCAAAGGATTTATTTTCCCTACGATGGCTGAGTTCATAGCTAGAGGGTATAATTTTAAGATGAGAGGAGCAACATTTAAAAGGGACAGAGGGTAATTCATGTGTGGAATGAATTACCAGAAGAAGTGGTAGATGCAGGTACAGTTACAACCTTTAAAAGGTGCTTGGACAAGTACATGAATAGGAAAGGTTTAGAGGGAAATAGGCCAAACACAGCAATGGGACTAGTTTAGTTTGTGAAACTTGGTCAAGATGGACTAGTTGGATCTGTTTCCATGAATCTATGTATGAATCTATGACTCTATATGTTCTTTTCAATTTTCTTTTGTGTTATTAATTCTAGGCAGCACGGTGGCTCAGTGGTTAGCACTGCCACCTCACAGTGCCAGGGACCCGGGTTCAATTCCTGCCTCAGGCAACTGTCTGTATGGAGTTTGCACACTCTCCCTGTGTCTGCGCGGTTTCCTCTGGGTGCTCCGGTTTCCTCCCACAGTCCAACGATGTGCTGGTCAGGTGAATTGGTCAGGCTAAATTTCCCATAGTGTTAGGTGCATTAGTCAGGGATAATGGGTCTGGGTGGGTTACTCTTCGGAGAGTCGGTGTGGATTTGTTGGGCTGAAGGGCCTGTTTCCGCACTGTAGGGAATCTAATCTGCCACAAGTAACTCTCATATCAATTTCTTTCTTCATCCAATGAGCTGCAGCACTTGGGGAATTTACCAATTGCACGCGTGTAGTTACTGGTGAACATTTGAAATGAGATTTGTGTTTCCCGTTTAAAGTAATCACTAATCAAGAGCATAAAACAGCAAAATCACTGTAACAGAAAATCACAAAAGATTTAATGAAAGAGAGGCGCAGGTGTCAAGAGAACAATTGGAAGTACGATCAAATAGAAGACTGCAATATCATTTTTTGAGCATGTTTTAATGACCAGATGTAACACTTGAAAATACAAAGCTGCATTTTTTATTGTTTTCTGAGGTCTTCTTTTGAATCTAGAACTGAAAGCCCTTATCTGAGCAATCCAAATGCACAAGTGAGTCTTAAGCACCTGCTCAACATGGAGCTTAGGACCTCTTAGAAAAATTGCAACCTTGTCATATGAATGTGTAATTATAAGAATAAAGGGCATTTCAAACTAAGTGTAATTATAATGCAGATGTGATATGTTGAGGTCAGATTAAATTAAACCCTAGCAATAAAATCCCTTGAGGTTGAACGGTTTTTTTAGTCTTCTGTTAAACTCGTTTTTAAAGTTGCTCGTCATTTTTTAACAATTTTAATTACTTTTATGAAGTTGTATAACCTTTAATTTAATGCAAGCAAACATGGAAACATTTTCAAGTGAATTAATGCCTCACCTTTGATAAATTAAAAAGTAAAGTGCATTGAGTCTCTGAGTGCATTCATTTCACATTTGATTTGTTTAGCCAAAACATCAATGGGCACAGCCAATCCTCAGTGTATGAGGTCTATTGCTGTACAGATGTTTTTATTATCTTTTTACACAATCTCTTAGAATCAAACTCAGCTCTTCACAACTGCATTAGATGTGGAAGTGCTGGTGTTGGACTGGGGTGGACAGGAAGGCACAATGCTCTGAAAGCTTGGGATTTCAAATAAACCTGGTGGACTAGAACCTGGTGTTGTATGACTTCTGACCATTTTCGATGTGCCACCAGATCTAAGCTGATCACCTGACTCGCTCGACCAACTAGATCTGATACCATCCACATCCCCTACTCTAAACTCCCTTCATCAACTGAACCTCTCACCCCCACAACCTCCACACCTACCTGCCTGACTTAAGCTGACACCCTCCTCCTGGACCTGGCTTGTTTTCCAACTCCCTTGCTCCAGAACTACATTCCATCTCCCCTCCACCCACCCCCACCAACCATGGACACTCAATATCTCATCCCCTTGGACTTGATACCACCCACCCCCATACCCTATCCCTCCCCACAGACCGATCCCAAATTACCAACCCTCCCCAATCCCTGCGACTCCCAACCATCACCAACTGGAGCCAACCTGACAAGCACTTAACTCCACCCCCAAACTACCCCGAGTACTTTCTCATATAGCTACCACCCTACCACTAACCCATACAATCAACACCTTACCCCTCACCACATGTCACAATACTCCCTTATCCACCTGAAATACAGCATGAACTACATAAAAAAGGAGTGTGGTTTCAATGCTGGCTGCATGGATTCTTAAACTGCTTCACAGAGAAAGCTCTGGTCCCAGACAGACCAATAGAAAATTCCTAGAAACCCAAGGTTGTATGTTTCTTTCCATCCAATCAGCATAAGATCTGGGCCCTTTTTTATTATGGAAGGGATTAACAGTTGACAAGTTGGGTGGTTGGGGCCAAGTGGTTTATAAAGGATGGAGAAGTGTTTTGGAGAGAATGGGGTGGGGAGGGCAGGGGAGTTGTTGCAAGCTGGGGATTGAGGGACTATGGGTGCACGCTAGTTGGTCAGCACTTTAAAGTTACATACATTTTGAGATTTTACTTTTACAACTGCTGCTATTAATCCCTTCAAATCCAGGTTCTGTGCTGTATTTACAGTTCTGTGAGACTTAGAATACTTCTGTGGGAAAATTTAGGGATCTAGCCAAAGCCCCTGAATTGGGCCTCAATGCTATAGGCATCCGCACAGGTTTTTGGGCACTATATCTCTTCATATTACAAGCCTGAAATACCCAGGTAAATATAATCCATGTTCACGTGTCAGGACATGCTCTGGTTTCCGATGCGCAAATTTCTCAATGTTCATTGCTAATCCAGTCAGAAGATCCAAGCCTTTATTGTCTTCAAATTGATCCTATCAAACTTATTTTTGCCTTCTGGCACATATGCAACCACAGACACAGACTTGCTGACCGGCTGTCAATTGCGGTTGGTTGTTGCACACAACTGGCTCCATGATGGTGAGAGGAATCTACGCCACTGTTCAGTGTATAGCCAGTACTCAAGCATCAATGGGCCACAACTGCAACCTAAACCATATTTTATGATTGTGGCACTTCATCAAGTCAGATTTGACACTTAAGTAATCAAGTCCACTCTAGTGAGGAAAGTTTTAAAAACACACAACTTTAAGGTAATACCAAGTTTTTCTTAAATGTAAACTGAAGCATCAGACAGTCAGTATCATGTCAGCTTGCTTGAACAGCAGCACTTTCATATGAGTCCGAAGTTATAGATTCAAGTCCTACTTACTTGAAGACATAATCTAAACTCGCAATCTACTGAAGTACCCATAGAATGAAGCATTGTCAAAGGTGCCATGGGATGCTAAATTGATAACTCCAGCTACTCATTCAGGTCAGCATAAAAACTCCTACAGCATTCCTGTTCAAGTAATGAATAACTAGCGTCCCCATCGACATTATCCACACACTACTTATTGCTGTTTGGAGAAATTAGTAGTACAAATTAACTGGCCAATTTTCTACAGAGCAATAACAGATTTTGAAAGTAATATACTGCCTATATAGGACAGGAAAGACACAATATAAATGTAAGGTTTCACCCTCTTCATTCATCTCACAAGCAATTTTGTCTCTAGCTGAAGACCGTAACTAATAAAATTTCATGATTTGGAGACGCCGGTGTTGGATTGGAGTGTACAAAGTTAAAAATAACACAACACCATGTTATAGGCCAATAGGTTTATTTGGAAGCACTAGCTTTCGGAGCACTGCTCCTTCATCAGGTGATTGTGGAGAATAAGATTGTAAGACACAGAATTTATAGCAAAAGTTTACAGTGTGATGTAACTGAAATTATATATTGAAAAAGACCTGGATTGTTGCTAAGTCTCTCAGCTGTAAGAATGACCATGTTGGTTTCAGTTCTTTCATATGTAAATCGCAAAACTTTTTTTAAACTTTTTTTCACTTACATTCTCAAGTGAACTTTAACAATTGGTGTCATGTCGGCTCAGATAATATATTGAAGGTGTTAGCTCCCTGTGAGGCTGTCTGTGCCACAATGGGACATTGCTCTTTTATCATTATATTATTCTGCGATCATTATCATGCGGTGGAGAGGTTGGGTTATGAATACAATAAATATATTGAATGGGCTTTCATGAAAGAGAATTTTTATATCATGAAATCTGAAATAAGTACTTAGAAATGTATCTTATTTCGCCTTATCAGAGATCCACTCATGATGAATATTGTTTTTTTTCACTCATTCATAGAGTGTTGGCATCACTGGCTAGGTCAGTATTTGTTGACCATCCCTGCTTACCCTCATTGTTGTAAGTCTGGAGTGACATGCAGGCCAGACCAGGTAAGGATAGCAGTTTCCTTCCCAAAAGGACATTAGTGAACCAGATGAATTTTTACAACAATCAACAACAGTCCATCATTAAACTTTTAACTGCAGATTTATATTGACCAAAAATGTCATCATCAGCCATGGTGAGATTTGAACCCAGGTCCCCAGAAGATTATCTGGGTCTCTGGATTAATAATCCAGCAATAACATCACTGAGCCACCATCTACCCAAAGACAATGTCATGGAAAGTGTAAGGTCAGGGTAGCTGGTGTTGGTATCGGTTGGCAATAACTTGTCATAGGGCAATATAAGGTATCATGGCATTTTGGGATGATGAGTCATGTGTTGGCATTAAATTGACATTGACACTAAAATGTTTAAAGGGTGAGTAGGGGCATGGAGAGTGAGAGAAGCAGGTGAGAACTACATGGCTTATTATTGATCAAAACAATTGGTGGGCCTTTGATCCAATCTTCTTTGAACCCAGCACCTGAGGTCACTTCTGAACCATTCCAAGGCTGTTGGAGCCAACTCCAGCACACTTGTATCCATTCCATGCCCCAGAACAACAACTGCATTGCTTCAGGATTTTCTTTCCCAAATTAAAGATTCCAAATTCCCGTAACTTGTCTATGACATAGAAATTCTATCCTTAATAGTTGAAAATGGTCTGAAAATGGCAAAACTTATATGGGTTGGCAGTCAACTAATTTCAGAAATTATCGGTCTGAAATATAAATTGCTTTGATCAACTTAAGTTGGATGTACCATAATGTTTCTGAGCAGGTTGATTACAAAATATCTATATATCAGCTCACAGAATAGTTTCAAATTTGATCCTAAATTCAAGCAAATTGCCTTCAACATCAACAACTGCAATTATGCTGTTAATTAATTAGTAGTAAAGCTTCCACCCTTAAGAATAAAAAAAAGTCACGTAACTTGGCTGTTCACCACCTACTACGTTTTGAACCATAAATATGAGGTGAGACCAATCCCCACACAGGTACAGCAGCACCCTCTGGTGGGATAGTTATCGGAGGCCAGGGAAGAATCAGCCCTCACTTCCCAGTTTACTTGTGCTGAGAGATCAGACATCATGATTAACATCATTCTTGCAGTTAACCTATCAGTCCAATTGTTTCACTTCTGGTGAGTGGCTAAGTAGTTACACACTTCCCACTTCACTAGTCAGACAGCTAAAATGATTGAGAGAGGAAGACAGTTTCAAAATTTAAGTGGAGACCGTTCAAAGCAAATGCCAAAACAATATTTATTTTGCATTTTCAAATTCTGGAAAAATGCTGCCAACATATCAAGTATGCTTAACGTATAGGATCTAAGTTAAAAAAAAACACTGACAGAGCACTCTGTTCAAAATTTTGTGAACGTATTATTTCTCCTTCCTTTTTAAAGTTATGCTTCTGATAATACTACCACACAAATAGCATATCCGAGTTTAAAATGTGATGTGGTCCACTTTTGAGCCGACAAGTACGTCTTGGCTTCAACATCCTTAAGCTAGCAAAAGAGATTGACTACAGTCAAGAAAACAACTGGTTCTAAAATAAGCCATTGTTTAGCACATGGCCAAGGAGCAACCAATAGAAGGTTTCATTTGAGGAACAAATCACTGCAGATGCTGGAATGCTGGAAATGACAGTGAGTAAGGCAACATTCGTGGAGAGGGAGCAAGCTAACATTACGAAGAGTCTTCTAGACTTGAAATGTTAGCTTACTTTCTCTCCACAGAAGGTTTCATTGGGTTTAATGGACTCATTATGGAACTCAAACAAAGCATGTGGTGAGATTAGCGATGTGGGCATAAGCAAATTGTTCCATTCTTTCAACAGGAAAGAAGTCACATATTTTACAGGACTGGTGGAAATGTTCAATCCTCTGGCTTCTCAACCAGAGCAGTTAATACAAATGACACAGATATTGCTGAGTGAGTAGCCATCTTTCAGGAACGAGGTGAAGGATGTGAAACAATCTAGTTCATCAGTTAAACAACCACAGTAGATGGCTGAAGTTGCCCAACATAATCAACAAGCTGACATAAAAAAGCTGATATACATCAACGTAGATGTACTAGCAGATTGAAAGTAAACATTTGTTTGAACAAAGTGGAGTTTTATACAGCTACATGAATGCCAAACTCATATCTACAAGACTCAAGATGAGCTCAAAAAGAAGAAATTGCTTAGTCTGACCAACTAAGACATTGCAGAAAACTAAATGAATATTACCTGGTCCAGAAATCCAGGACACTGCACAAAAGAAATACAGCAACTGTGGCGCATGATGGACATTCATAAGATTAAAGATCCCTCAGATGATGTAATGGAGTATTCCCTGAGTTACCAGGTTACAGTTCCTCTACAAAGGGATTTCAGGAGATTTAAAGCTCTCGATCTGGCATTGGACAAACAACCAGGTGTACCAGGAGTGACATCCTAGACAAAGCATACACCAGGTAGAAACGATCCTCCAGCAGGAAATGATCCACAGATTAGAATCAAGATCAACAGTCTTTAAGCAGAATATCTGCAATTCTTGCAAGTCTGAAGAGACAACATCTTGGGAAAATTGTGAGATGTCCTGACCACAAGCATTTCCAAAGAGGCTTGGACGGGGCAAGGAGTGATAGTGGAAAGTAAATGTATATTGATTAACTACAGGGGGAGAAAATGTGAGAGATGTTAGAGCACAGAATGCTGACAGAAGATATGATATAGGTGTACAAAGTTCTGAGAGGCATAGGCAAAGTAGATAGTGAGAAATCTTCCCCATAGTAGAAGGGCCATTAATCAATTAGGATACAGGGGGTTCAGATGGAATTTATTGAAAAAGACGTTGCACCAACAGGGTTGTCGGTATCAGGAACTCATTACATGAAAGGATAGTACAGGAGCCTACTTTTAAGCCATTTAAGAACTACTTAGATGAATTCTTACATACAAAAATACAGGCTGCATGTTGGAAAATGCAATTAGGAAAACAGGATATTTGTTGACTGCCACAGACGTAATAGGCTGAAGGGCCTCTTTCTGAGTTGTAAGAACTTTATGATGCTAAGTTGTATAATGTAATGGTTCTGGAAGAATTAATCTTAATGCTACATTGAACTCCACCTAAGATAATGATGGGTAAATTGTAACCACTGCTTCCTATTCTGTTCAGACTACCAGGGATATATTCTCTACCACTGATAGACAAATCTGAAACTCATAGAGTCATAGAGATGTACAGCATGGAAACAGACCCTTCGGTTCAATCCATCCATGCCGACCAGATATCCCAACCCAATCTAATCCCACCTGCCAGCACCTGGCCCTTATCCCTCCTAACCCTTCCTATTCAAATACTCATCCAAATGCCTCTTAAATGTTGCAATTGTACCAGCCTCCACCACTTCCTCTGGCAGCTCATTCCATACATGTACCACCCTCTGTGTGAAAAAGTTGCCCCTTAGGTCTCTTTTATATCTTTCCCCTCTCACCCTAAACCTAGTTCAGGACTCCCCAACCCCAGGGAAAAGACTTTGTCTATTTATCCTATCC